>NC_056743.1:569038479-569338479 GCF_019279795.1 Protopterus annectens
ACACACAGACGTTTCAATTTACTACCAAGAAATGATCAATAAATACCACTACATTATCTATACTTTTGAAAAGGTAAGCCAATATATAAAACTGTACTATGCCAACGGGGAAAACTTAATCTTTCTCTGTTAAGCATTTAAATAAGAAACCTCTTGGGATTAGCCAGATCATGGGTAGAGGGATAGCGTTTTAACTTCTGGAGTCAATAACTTGGATTCTAACCTGCCTCACTAGCACTGTAAGGTCCAGCCGGTGATGGACAATCTCGTGTCTGGAAGCCTCTCCTGTTTGAAGGGATGGGGAGAAATAGCTCCATAAAATCTGTAACTTATTGCAGAATGGGACAGCTAACACTCCGACTGGCATTCATAAAAACTACTGGAAACCCTACAACCATAAGCAAAAGTAGCATATGTGCTATGTATTAGTGTCACAGCATGTTTACTCCACAAGACTAAATGTCAAAGCTCTTACAACTATTACACAATACTTTGGATTCTGCCTCTCCTAGTCTCAGCACCACACAGAAACTCGGATGAACAGCCCTAAAAAATACTTTCTTCTCTTCAAAGGAGATGCACCCAATAGAAAAGAAACATGTCTGGGTACTGTCTGCAATACAAAGGAAGTGAAGGAGCTCAAAGGGGCCAGTAGGTACTTGTAAAAGGTTAATGATATGGGAATGTAAACGTAGAAAAAAATAACCTTGGGAATAATATTCTCCAAAAGTCTCACAGTTTCCACCTTGCCTCGGTCTTTCTATTTATTTTTATTCATGAGGTGCTCCAAAATGCAAACAGGTTACAACATTTACAAAAAGCAAAATGGGATCTTATACCTGTTCACAGCTGTCAGCAAAGAATATAGTGAAAGTGATTTAGACCACCAGGGAAGTTAATATAAATAATTAGTGAGATCATAGTACCCTTAAAGGGACTGCACCACTTGTAACATGGCAAAGAATCTCCAAGCTGCTTCATGCATGCCCAGGATACAACTACTTGTCTACTTTCTGCTAACAAATGAAAGTGATACAATCTGAAAACAAACATTTGTACAAGCAGTAGGTGCATGGGATGGTAATACGCATATTATTTACAAAGAAATGTATAATACTCCAGTTAAAATATACCAACCAAAGGCAAAAAATAGAGCTGGACTCCAATCAAGTGTTAGCGCTTTCGTTCACTTTTAATTACTAACGAACTTCATCAGAAAACATGCGACAAAAACACTCCCGTCCTTTTAAACAAAATCACAAAACCATATGACTCAAATCAATAAATGATACAAGAGATAAATAATTAAATAAATCAATGAAAAATGACCATATTTTTAAAGAAAAAAATACTTCCAATAAAAACTTGTTCTGTGTAAACATATAAAACATGCATACATACATAACATTTTTCAACATTTAAAACGCAATCTTTTTAAAAAGTTGTCCCTACAATCTCTGCAACAATAAGAAACATTTAATATTAATGGTCTCATTAAGACCAGGAAAACAATCAGCTTCTAACAAAATTTGCCACTTAGTTTCTTTACATTCTAAAATAGTATTGTAATCCCCACTAAACAAATCGGGGGTTACATTGTCCACAACAACAAAAAAAAAGGTTATGTCTTACCATAACGTTCCATCTGTGTTGTAGATAGTCATTCAATCATTACTGATAGGACTTCGGTTCCGTCCTCGGAACTGACATGGCCGGTACCAAGCTCATGCAAGGCAAAAACTCTCAGCTAAGCCCTGCCCACAATGCCCCTCTCCTAGTAATTTCAGATAGAGTTTGCTAGCCCTCACAGTATAAAAGATTAATAGTGATAGTAGGAGGCTCTGTCTGAGCAGATACCCTAACTAATAAGGAGATCCTAAAGTTCACCAGGAATCCATGCAAGGGGAAGGAGGGCAGGAAGTAATGAATGAATTAAGATCTACAACACAGATGGAACGTTACGGTAAGACAACTTCTTTATCTGATATTGTAAATCTTCATTCATTCCTTACTGATAGGACAGAGTCCCCAGCTACTTGAGTCCTGGGTGGCCCTAAGGAAGGATATACCCGAGCACCATAGAACCAAAAGATGCTCTTCCCCTGGAGGCCAAGTCCAATTTGTAATGAGTGATAAAGGTATGAGGTTTTGCCCAAGTGGCTGCTGTGCAGAGATCATCCATAGAGGTTCTGGAATGAAAGGCCACTGATGTAGCCATCGATCTAGTAGAGTGAGCCTTTATTTTGGAAGTCAAGGACACTTTGTTTTGATGGTAGACGTAAGTAATAGCGTTTCTGAGCCAAGAAGATAAAGTAATTTTGGAAACAGACTTACCCATTTTGGGTCCTGCAAGAGCTAGAAACAACTGATCCGTTTTTCTGAAAGATTTAGTTCTGTCCAAGTAGAAACTAAGTTGCCTATGAACAGAGGGTATTGCAGAAGGTATTCCCCTCTATTTGAATGGTAGGAGAAGAAAACCAGTAGATCAATAGACTGGTTGATGGAGAAACCAGAAATGACTCTGGGCAAAAAGGAGGGGTTAGTACATAGAGAAACTCTTTCCCTGTGGAAAATCAAGTATGATCTCTTGACACTCAAGGCCTGCAAATCAGATACTCTTCTCAGTGAGGTAAGGGTTACTAGAAGTAGTTTTTTCTAAGACAAAAATTTCATATCACAGGAGTTAGAAGGCTCGAAAGGAGGACTTGTTAACAACTGAAGCACCAAAGTCAAGTCCCATGGCTCTAAAGGAAGCTTGACAGGAGGTTTAATATGCAATACTCCTTTCATGAATATTTTGCACAGTCGGTGTGACATAACAGATGAATTGTCGATTCCATTGTGAAAATTTGCAGTAGCTGCTAAATGTACTGTAGTCGTCGATGCTGGAGCTCCTGCATGCAACAGGGTAGTGAGATATTGTAGAGTCTTCTGAACAGGCAGAGAAAAGGGGTCCATGTTTTGTTCTTTGGCTCATCTAGAGAACCTAGTCCAATTACTGAAATAAATTTTCCTGGTGGATGGTTTGTGTGAAGCCAGGAGGATCACGCGAACAGGGGATGAAATATCAGATAGCCTGGCAATCATCGGAAGTGGAGAAACCAAGCTGTGAGCTTGAGGCTGTGGAGATTGGGGTGAATCAGTCCCTGAGGGTGAGACAGCAGTCCTTGAGACTGATCCAGGATCCATGGGCTGTGAATCAGGTGAGGCCATAGGAATAGGAACCAGACTTGACAGGGCCAATAAGGGACAATGAGGATCACTTTGTTTCTCAACCTCTGAGCTTTGTGTAGAAATTCTGAGATGAATGGAAATGGGGGACAGGTGCACAGTAGACCCGGGGGCCAATCGTGCATCAGAGCATTCCTCGGTGACTCCCCCTGAGGGGGGATCAGGACAAAGTAGCTTCTGCATTTGTTGTTTAGGGGTGAAGCAAACAGGTTGCAGCAAGGCCTGCCCCAGCGGCAGAAGATTTGAGCCACTATTATCGGATTGAGGGACCACTCGTGAGGCATCAAAATGTTCCTGCTCAGATTGTCTGCAATAAGACTCGAGCTCCCGGGAACGTGCATTGCTATGAGAAAGCAGATGGAAACCATTGCCCAATGCCATATTCTCATGGCTTCCCGACACAGGGGTAAGACCAGGTTCCGCCTTGTTTGTTGATGTACCAGACGACTGACATGTTGTCAGATTAAGGGATGTGTGGAACACTTGCAACGTTAAGAGAACTGCCCTCAATTCCAGGATATTTATGTGCAAATTGGCCTCTATGGGGGATCAGGTGCCTTGGAGTGTCTTTCCCTGGAAATGCCCCCCACCCTAAGAGGGAAGCATCCATGGTCACCATGGCCCTGGGCTGGGGGAGACAGAATGGTTGACACCAAAGATTTGTTTCTGGCTTCATCCATCATAGCATTTCTTTCTTGCAGAGATTTGTAAGGCGTATCATGTGGTCGAGTGGGTGGGTTAAGATCGACCATTGTGATGAAAGGAGCCACTGTAATAGTCCCAGGTGCAACCTCACCAGGGGTACTAGGGTAATGGTTGCTGCCATAGAGCCTAATAGTTGTAGTACAAGGTGTGCTGGTACAAATGTCTGTGGAAGGAGGACTTGAATCTGGTTTCTTACTTTTGAAAGCCTGTGAGGAGGAAGGGAAGCTTGACAGGACATTGTGTCAAAGATCACTCCAATGAATTCCAGTGTTCTTGTTGGAGACATGTTTGATTTTTCCATATTGATCGTGATACCTAGGCAAACAGCAAGGCCTTGAGGGCAAGACAGACTGAGAATGAGAAGGTTCCTGGTCATAGCAGTGAGGAGCCAGTCATCTAAATATGGAAACACCTGGAATCCTTGTAGTCAAAGACGAGTTACTACGACTGTCATACATTCAGTAAACACTCTGGGGCTGTTGAGAGAACAAAGGGCAGTACCCAGAACTGGTAGTGATTGGCTCCCAGCCAGAAGTGAAGAAATCTCCAGAAGCGTTTGTCCATCTTTATGTGGTAATACGCGTCCTGAAGGTCTATAGAACACATCCAGTTGTCCTTCCCCAAAAAGGAAACAGACTGCACCGTGATCATCTGGAATTTTTGAGGTTTGATGAATTTGTTTAGTAGGCTGAGATCCAGGAATGGTCTCCAGTCCCCTGTCTTTTTTGGCACTAAAAATAAAGTACAGCTTGTGTACACTAACCATAAATGTACATGTTAGAGTGTATTCACTGTTGCAGTCATCACACTTAGGTTATCTGCCTGTAGGTAGCCCTCAGTCGGCCCAAATACCAGAGACTTGGTATTTCTGCGTCGGTTGCTGTCGCTTCAAGACTGATGTCAGGTCGTCAGGGGTATAAAAACAGGCAGCCAATGCCATTACATCAGTTTTTCTTGCCCCAAATGTCAAGAGCCCCCCAAATAGGGAGCTAAGTTACGGTGGGAAAACACAACCAGTAAAAAGTAAATACCAATAGCCCTGTAAGGGGTGAGTAATAGACTTAGAGAGGAGAGAGAGCGACAAGGGGGCAGGAGGGTGGGAAACCAGGATTGCAACAGTGAATACACTCAAATATCTACATATATGGTAAGTGTACACAACTGTACTATGGTTCTTCATGTTTCAGTGTTGCAGTCATTACACTTGGGTTGCTTCCCAAAGCTGAAGAATGGGTGGAGGCAGTCAATAAGAGTTCAGGCTGGCTAGTATGCCCTGCACGACTGCTGTTGCAAAACCCACCCTGGATTTGGAAAAGATAGGCAGGTAGTAATGCTTGTTGAAGGTGTGAACAGAACTCCAGGTAGCAGCTTCCAGAATGCCCCTGGTAGGGACTCCCCTGAGGAATGCTGTAGAAGTAACAGTTGCCCTCGTGGAATGCATTCTGACCCCCTGAGGGGTTAGTTTCCTATGGTGTTTGTAGCAGAAAAAGATACACTGTGCTATCCATTTGGAAATTGTTTGTTTTGAAATGGCGTGGCCCTCTGTCCCTGGTGCAAAACTGACTAGTAACTAGTCAGATTTCCTGAACGGTTTAGTCCTATCAAGGCAGAATCTGAGCTGTCTGTGCATGTCTAAGGAATGCAGGATCCTTTCCCCTTTATTTTGAGGATTAGGGAAGAAGGTTGGCAAATAGATTGGTTGACAGCCACACTGGACACCACTTTAGGCATAAAGGAAGGGTTAGTCCTGAGGGAGACCCTGTCAGCATGAAAAATAATGAAGGGTTCCACAGCCATAAGTGCTTGTAGCTCAGACACTCTTCTAGCTGAAGTGATGGCCAGAAGCAAGGCCATTTTCCAAGAGAAGAATTTAACTCTGCAGACTCAAAGGGGGGGGGGGGGTAGCGTGAGCTTTCCCAGTACAAAGTTAAGGTCCCAAGCAGGGATGGGGGCTCTTCTTGGTGGCCTTAAGTTGTTTGCCCCTCTCAGGAACTGTCTGATTAGTGGGTGAGAGAACAGAGGTTGCTTAGTGTTGTAATGAGCCAAGAAGGCAGAGGCATGGATCTTAATGGAAGAGAAGAACAGGCCTCTGTGGAGTAGATCTGCTAGGTAATCCAGGATTAGGGGTAAGGAGGGCAGTGTTGTGTCCTCGCCGTTAAACTGAATCAAGGAACAATACCTTTTCCACTTATCAGCATAAGATTTCATTGTACTGGGTCTTCTGGCTTCAAGAATGACGTCCAGCACTTGCTTGCTTAGGCTGGTTACTGGGGGAGAATTAAAGGAATAAGCCAGGCTGCAAGATTCAGGGTTTGCAGTTGTGGAGGCAAAATCTGTCCCTCCTGCTGAGTGAGGAGGGTTGGTATCTGGGATAGGTGCCAGGGTGGCACCGGTGACAGGCTGTGCAGCAGTGGGTACCAGTGCTGGCTTGGCCAGTCTGGAGCAATGTCCCGTCTTACCTTGAGTAATATTCTTGTGAGAAGAGGCAGAGGGGGAAATGCATAGCTTGAGAGGTTTACCCACTGGAAGGATAGGGCATCCACTTTCCAGGCCTTGCTGTGAGGTGTCCTGTTGCAGAATTTGCTGAGCTGGTGATTGTAAGGGAGGCAAAAAGGTCCACCTCCAGGATCCCCCATTTCTGGGTTAGAAGGCTGAAAGTGCTGGGGTCTAATTGCTGCTCATGTGGGTCTAGGAGATTTCTGCTTAAGTCATCTGCCAGAAAGTTTTGTTTGCCTGGCAGGAATTGAGCTTGCAGATGAATATGCATGTCCAAAGTCATGTTCCACAGGGCCATGGCTAGCCTGCAGAGTTGGTAAGTGTAGGTCCCCCCTGCTTGTTGATATACCACATAACTGTGATGTCTGTTTTTGTTAGCAAGGGTCCTGGTGAGAGTAGGGATCTGAAAGCTGTCAGAGCTTGCTGAACAGCTAGCATCTCTTTTTGGTTGATGTGCAGATGAATTTGACTTGGGTTCCAGTGGTCCTGAATGCACTTGTCGTCCAGATGTGCTCCCCAAGCATAGTCTGATGTGTCTGTGGTTAGGGTCTGGGCAGCGTGGGGTTGAGTAAAGGGAAGTCCCCTGTTGTGGTTGCATGCTGCTGCTAACCAGAGAAACTCTGTCCTTAGACAAGGTATGATAATTAAGACGGTTTTCCAGGTCCTGAGAATGTTGGCACCAAAGACTAAAGTACCATTAAAGTTTCCTCATATGCAGTCTGGCATATGGAATTAGTAGAATGCAAGAGGCCATGAACCCTAGGGCCTGCAGGATTTTCCTTGCGGATAGCTGGGTTCTGGTGGCCATCTGAGCCAAGTAGCCAGTTAGATAGGCTTGTTTTTCAGGAGTAATGAATGCCATTCTGGGATGCTGTGTCCAAGCTTGCTTCCAGGAATAGTACAGTTTTGTACCTACCATAAATGTAGATGTCCGATAGATATGCAACTGCAGTCATAACATATGGGTTGTCCTGCCTCAGGCAGCCCTCGGTCGACCGGATTCCAAAGTCTGGGTCCGACGTCGGCTGATGTCGCATTTCTCTCCGACGTCACAGCGGCAGGAGTACATAAGCATCAGCCGACGCCATCTTCTTCAGTGTTTCTTGCCCCAGATGCCAGGTGCCCTCCAAGGAAGGCTGTAATCAATTTGGAAGACAAAACAGGTTTCCAGAAAAATAAATAAGCAATAAACAGATACACCATAACAGATATCCCCAGCTAGGATAACAGGGAGAGGAGTGGACCCAAGGAATAGAGGGGAAGGAGGGAGGGAAAACCCGACTGCAGTTGCATATCTATCAGACATCTACATTTATGGTAGGTACAAAACTGTACTATGTCCTTCAAGAATGCAACTGCAGTCATAACATATGGGTTGAATACCATAGCTTAACTGGGGGAGGTGGAAGCACTAAGAAAAGGATGGTGTAGCTATCAATCCCTGCAGGACTGCCGAAGCAAAGCCTGCTCTGGATCTGGAATATAAAGGAAGGTTGTTTGGAGAATGTATGCACGGAGCTCCATGTAGCAGCTTCTAGAATGTCTTTTGTAGGCACCCCTCTTAAGAATGCTGTAGAGGTGGCTGTAGCTCTGGTAGAGTGTGGTCTGATATTGGCTGGTACACTCTTTCCATGGAAGGAATAACATAATCTGATGCAATGTCCAATCCATTTTGAGATAGTCTGTTTGGAAATTGCTTTCCCTTGTACTCCAGGGGCGTAAGCTACAAAAAGCTGATCAGACTTCCTATTGGCCTTGGTTCTGTCCAGGTAGTAGCGAAGTTGTCTGTGAATGTCCAAGGTATGCAACAGTCTTTCCCCTTTGTTCTCAGGACTGGGAAAGAAAGTAGGCAGGTGAATTGCTTGATTCAAAGAAACCCTAGATACCACTTTTGGCAGAAAGCTAGGGTTGGTTCGTAAGGAGACCCTGTCTCTATGAAAGGTAATGAACGGTGGTATTGCCATTAGGGCCTGTAATTCCAAAACCCTTCTTGCTGAGGTGATTGCCAACAGAAAAGCTGTCTTCCATGAGAGGAAATGTAAGTCCACAGAAGCTGCTGGCTCAAAGGGGGGTAGAGTCACTTTTTCTAGGACAAAGTTGAGGTCCCAAGCTGGAACTGGGGCCTTTCTTGGTGGCTTGATATTCTTGATTCCTCTAAGAAATTGCCTTAACAAAGGATGTGAGAACACAGGTGGATCAGTGTTGTATCTAGCTGAAATAGCTGAAGCATGTATTTTTATAGAAGAATATGAGAGTCCATTCTGTAGCATATCTGCCAAGTATTCCAGGATGAGTGGGATGTTCAATAAAGATGCATCATGACCCTTGCTGTTATTTCAAATGCAGAATATCTTCCATTTTGCTGAATAAACCTTTCTGGTGGATGGTCTGCGGGCTTCTGTTAATATCCGCTGAACTTCCTTGGAGAGAGATAGATTGAGGTTATTCATGGAATCTCCCAAGCTGTTAGCTGGAGCGTTTGAATGTTGGGATGTACTGTCTTGAAGTTGTTTTGAGTCAAAAGATGGGGCCATTGGGGAAGGGCCCATTTTTTGTTGTGGCATATGCTCCGTAGTAGTGGGTACCAGTGTTGTCTTGGCCAGTCTGGAGCTATTAAGATCCCTTTTGGCTTCTCTGCTTTGATCTTTAGTAATACTGTGGTCATCAGTGGCAGAGGTGGGAATGCATAAATCTTTAGGAAGTTCCAGTTGAATGAGAGAGCATCTGTTTTCCATGCTTGTGGATGATATGTCCTTGAACAGAACTTTTGTAGCTGATGATTGAGGTGGGAGGCAAATAGGTCTACTTCTGGCCTGTTCCATGTCGAGGTGAGCCTTATGAAGATTTCTGGATGTAACCTCCACTCGTGGGGGTCTAGGAAATTCCTGCTTAGGCTGTCCGCCAGCACATTGTCTTTGCCTGGAACAAACTGGGATTGCAACTGTATGTTTAAGCTCAGTGATTTTTCCCAAAGATTCATTGTCAGTCTGCAAAGGGGGTAAGAATGGGTGCCCCCCTGCTTGTTTATGTACCACATGACAGTGGTGTTGTCTGTCCGTATTAGCAGGTGGCCTTGCTGAAGTTGTTGTCGAAAGGCCTCGATGGCATGCATGACTGCCAGCATTTCTTTTTGGTTGATATGCAGATGTGTTTCCTTTGGAGACCATTGTCCTTGAATACATCTGCCCTCCATGTGCGCCCCCCATCCAAGGTCTGAGGCATCTGTGGTCATTGTGTGTATTATTTGTGGTTTTTTGAATGACATACCTGTGTTTGCCTGGCTTACCGAGGCCCACCATAGGAATTCTTTTTGTAGGCATGGAATAAGCGGTATGGCTGTCTCTAAATTGTTGCTGTGTTGTGATCATAAACTTTTTAGGTACCATTGAAGCTTTCTCATGTGTAGTCTTGCTAATGGAACCAGGAGAATGCATGATGCCATGTAACCCAGGGCCTGTAGGAATCTCCTTGCAGTCATCTGGGTGAGCTTTGCCAAACCTTTGAAATAATGAGTTAACTTATTTTGCTTGTCTTCTGTCAGGTAAGCCATTTGAGAGGTTGTGTCTAGATTGGCTCCCAAGAAAGTAATCTGCTAGGATGGCTGCAGTCTTGACTTTTGGAAGTTGACTGTGTATCCCAGAGCTTGTAGCAATTGAATGACATAATCCAAGTTTTTTGTCAAAATCAGTTTGTCGTCCGCTTGTATGAGGCAGTCGTCCAGGTATGGGTAAATTTGAATTCCCTGGAGCCTGCAATGAGCAATTACTGAAGCCAGGCATTTTGTAAACACTCTGGGTGCAGTAGATAAGCCAAATGGCAATGCTGAGAATTGATAATGCTCTGGTCCTGCAAGAAATCTGAGGTATCTTCTGAAGCTGTGTCTGATAGGGACATGCAGGTATGCCTCCTTGAGGTCCAGAGTAATCAGCCAAGACCCCTTGCCCAGCATGGGAAGGAGTTGCTGTAAGGTCAGCATTTTGAACTTTGGTACTATGAGAAAGGTGTTTATTGCGGACAAACCCAGTATTGGTCTCCATTGTGTTTCTTTTCTTGGAACAAGGAACAGTCTTGAGTAAAACCCCTGGCCTTGTTCTTGTTGTGGAACTTTTTCTATTGCATTGATCTGAGCAAGCAGAGAAATTTGCTTGAAGGCCTCTGCCCTCTGATTTTGCGGTAGGTTTGGCATGCCTTGTTTCCTTGGTAAGGTATGAAACTGGAACCTGTAGCCTTGGTCTATAATGTCCAAAATCCATTTGTCCTTTGTCAATCTGTGCCAATTGTCTGAAAACAGAGATAATTTTCCGCCCAAGGGAGCTTCTGTTTGCTCTTTGGTAAGCAGAAGTAGAGGAAAGTCATTGGGATTGTCCCTGTGGGGCAGGAGAAGCCCCTGTGTCACTTCTTTGGTTTCCTGGTTGCCATTGTTGTCCCCTGTAGGAACCTCTGTATGGTCCTCTTCCTCGGCCACGCCTGCTTTTGCCCCTTTGAAATCTTTCAGTATTAGGAAAGGACCAGTTTTTTGAAGGCCAATTCCTGCTGAATCTGGGTGGCTGAACCTGGAGGAAATCTTTGACTGTCTGAACTGACTTGGCTTTTTCCTCAATGGTCTTTAATACATCTTTAGCATTAGCACCAAAAAGCTTGTTCTTTTCCAAGGGTGCATCAAGAAGTTTTGCCTTAACATGATCTGGTAGAGGTTGTTCTTTTAACCATGCATGTCTGCGAATGACCGCCCCTGTCATAGCTGCCCTACATGAAGCTTCCAATGAATCATATCCACACTGAAGGAAGTGATTGCTAACTTGCTGAGAATTGTGTACAGCCTCCTGCAAAGACTTCCTATCTAAAGGATCAGGAGAGGCCAAAGTTTTCTGTAAATCATCTAACAGGAAATCCTGGTATTGAAACATATGAAAGAGGCAATTGAGAGCTCTCATAGATAAAGTAGTGGAGGTGTAAACCTTCTTCCCCCATCTCTCTAATGACCTAGCTTCCCTGTTGGAAGGCAAAGGATTTTTGAAGGTGGTAGCTGAAACCCCTTTCGGCCCCTGTGAAATAGTTTCTAAATCAACAGCATGGGCCCTAAAGAAATGAGAATGTGTTTCAGGAACTCTATAGCATCTGTCCGGCTTGGCAGGAGCAGGAGGGAGAGTATCAGGGGTAACACTGGAGTCAGAGTATAAATCATCCAAAACATCAAGCACAGGAGGAATAGCTAAGGGCCTGTGCTGGGGCTTTTTAAGGAAGGTACGAAGGCGCTTTCTGGAATCAGAAAATTCCTGGCCTTGCCACTTAAAATGTTCCCTCATGGAATGCAGAACTTCCCCAAAAGAAATATCCTCAGGAGGGGAGGCCGAGGGGATGGAGTCCTCTGCATCTGAGTCCTCGTAGGCCTGGAAAGGCTCTTCCTGGTTATCAGAGTGGCCAGAGGCCTCAGAATCTTCATCTGAAGGCAGAGGGTCAGTGGGCTCAAACCTGGGCCTCTTATCAGGAGGAGGCTGAGATCCTATCTCAGGATGGGCCTGGGAACCTCTGATCATGGAGATTAAGTCTGCTGCCATAGTCATGATTTGTGTCTCAGGAGTAGGCTGAGGTAAGGCTTTAGCAGAAAGGTGCTTAGTCTTGCTAGCGGCCTTAGCACGTGTGTAGGCCTTGATAGACATGGACATGGGAGGCCTAGCAGCTCCACGTGCAGGAGTGACCTTATCCACAGCAATGGTCTCGGGCATTTCCTCGGTAACAGTATCCGGAGGAAAATCAATAACTGGCGTTGGTGTGGTCTCCGGTATCGGAGGTATCGGTAATGCGGTGTCTTCGGTTCAGAGCGGTGAAATAACCGTCTCAGAGGGAACCGGGGCACTCGCGGTAGGTTTTGGCGTGGTGTCGGTGGAAGACGCGGGCCGAGGATGGTGGTCCCGGTCTTATGTTTTTTAGGAGTCTGCAATGTCGGTAACTCCGACGGCATCTTGTAATCGTATTTTTTGCCGAAAAAGTCTTCAGCGAACTCCGCCCGCCGCCTGAGAGTGCGCTTATTGAAGCGAACACAGGCGGCACAGGCCGAGACGTCGTGGTCTGGGCCAAGGCAAGGAAGGCAGTAAGAATGGAAATCCTTATGAGGTATTTGTTTACCACAAGACAAACAATTATTAACTTTTTCAGTAATTTCTGACATCGGTTGAGGCAAGAAAAGGTCCCCAACGGGGTACTTAGCTTTTTTGATGACTTCAGATCGAAGAATACAGGAGCTGACCGACCGGCACTTGCGAACTGCTTCTGCTTCGGGCACCGCGCGGCAAGAAAGCCTGAAGAAGATGGCGTCGGCTGATGCTTATGTACTCCTGCTGCTGTGACGTCTGGGAGAAATGCGACATCAGCCGACGTCGGACCCAGACTTTGGAATCCGGCCGACCGAGGGCTGCCTGAGGCAGGACAACCCATATGTTATGACTGCAGTTGCATTCTTGAAGGACATGCAATCTTTTGACTGGGGACTAGTTTCAATTTCTTTTTGTTGATAGTGTGCCCCAGGGAAATTAGAAGGTTCTTTACAAATGTCAGGTGCTGCAATAGCTTTTCCTGACTGTCTGTCTTAATTAGGGAAGCGTCCAAGTAAGGGTAAATTTGAATCTTTCGCTGTCTGCAATAGGCAATGGCTGGTGCCAGGCACTTTGTGAAGACTCTGGGAGCAATGGATAAGCCAAAGGGAAGTGCGGAGAACTGATGAGCATAGATCCTGCCCTGAAATGCAGGTTTTTCCTGCACAAGTCCCTGATAGGGATGTGCAAATAGGCTTTTTAGGTCTTGAGTGGCTAACCAGGCATCTTTGGACAGCATAAGGAGAAGCTGCTGAAGGGTGAGCATTCTGAATTTTGGTACCACCAGGAAGGTGTTTAGAATGGAAACATTTAGGATTGGGCATCAAGTGCCCTCTTTTCTGGGTACCAGGGAAAGTCTGGAGTAAAACCCTTGACCTATCTGTTCTGCAGGAACAAGGTGAATTGCCCTTATGGAGAGCAGGGATTGAACTTGGTTTTGTGCCTCTGCCCACTGGTTTGGAGGAAGGTCTGGGAAGCCTTCTGGGGTTGGCAGTGAGTGGAAGTAAAACTTGTAACCCTGGGATACAATGTTGAGGACCCATCGGTCTTTGGTGATGGATGTCCAGTTTTTTGCGGGTCTATGTCAATTAAATGAACTCCTGAAATGTCGAGACCATATGATCGACATTTCAAGTGTTCGACGATTAACTTTAACGGCGCCATATGGTGCAGAATGGGAGAATTTCCCTTCTCTGCACTGAAGTGCGGTCTCAGAGTTGTTATATTTAAGTAGGGGGTGTGGGGGGTGCATGGGGGCTTGCCCCCCTTCTCGCACCGTTAAGGTATGTTTTTCTTTTCTTTTATTATATATTCGAACATTTAAATAATGACCATATGGTCTCGAACATATGACATTCTGAATGTTCGAATATATAACACAGATCCTTTTTTGCATGATGGGCAAGTTTTCCTCCTAGGGGCACGAGCAACTGGGCAGAGGTGAGGAGTGGAGTTGAGAAGTCATTGTGAATTCTTTCCATAAGGGGTTGGCTTAGCATTCCCAGTTTTGGAAGTGGAGGTACTCCATTGCTTAGATCACTGTATACCCTGAGACTGTAATCGGGGGGGGGGGGGAGTTGCCCTGGGTCTAGTTTGAAGTGGCCTTGAGGGGGCTGGAAATGACCAATGTTTCGAGGGGCAATGCCTACTGAATCTTGGAGGCTGCACTTGCAAAAACTGTCTGCATAGACTTAGCTTTTTCTTCCACCTTTTTTAGAACCTCTTCTGCTTTGGTGCCAAACAGATTGTCCTTGTTCAAAGGAGCGTCTAGTAATTTTGATTTGACATGGTCTGGCAAGGTCTGCTCCTTAAGCCAAGCAAGCCTTCTCAATATAGAACCAGAGACTGCTGCCCTGCAAGATGCTTCTAGGGCGTCAAAGCCACATTGCAAGGTATGCCTGCTGACATGGCTTGCAGAATGCAAAAGCTCCTGTAATTGTTTATTTTCTGCACAGTCTGTAAAGGTACATCATTTTTGCTCAATAAGTTCCATAATATGTTGCTGGTACTTCAGCATGTGAAACTGGCAATTTAATGCCCAAACGGCGAGAGTTGCAGAGGTGTATACTTTTTTATCCCATCTGTTTAAAGCTCAGTAATCCCTGTCCGAAGGGGTGGGATTCTTAGCCGTACTTGCTTTAATACCTTTAAGCCCCTGGGAAATGGCCTCTGGGTCAGCAGTAGGATTTTTAAAAGAAATTTGTGAGAGAGTCAGAGACTCTGTAGTACCTGTCTGGTTTCCTTGGAGAAGGGGGTTAAGTATCCAGAGTTGGACTGGATTCCATAAAGACATCATCCACAGCATCCAGAACAGGAGGGATTGCTAAAGGTCTATGTTGTGGCAAATCTAAAAATTCTCTGAGTCTCTTTTTGGACTGAGGATAATTCGGGCATTCCCAGTAATAATGCTCTCTTAAAGAATGTAGGATTTCCCCAAAGGAGAAATCCTCTGGAGGAGAAGCAGAGGGAATGGAGTCCTCTGCATCAGAATCCTCAAGCAGATAAAGGCATGTCTTCATATTCAGAAACCTCAGAGTCATCGGACTCCTGGTCAGTTAAAGCTGTTGCGGACAGGTCTCTATTTCATTTAGCAGGGGAAGGCTGGCTTCCCCTAATCAACATAATCAGGTCTTCTGACATTTTAAGCATTTGATGTTGTGGCAAGGAAGTATGTGCTTGAGTTTGGGTGGTAGGATGTTTAGGCGTAGCTCCTACTCTTGGCCTTAAAAACTGGGTAGTTTTAGACAGAACTGAAAATGCAAAAGAAGTCATCGGTTTGTGTCAAATATTGGTAATGCGAAGAACTTCCTCAGAAGCCGGTGCCTGCACAGCAGCTCTGGACCCATCCAAGGTAGTGACATGTGAAGGTTCAGTAGTCAAAGAAGAATCTCACCGCATACCGGACTCTGAAAGGGTCTCGGTAGCAGCCTGCAAATTCATCGAAGCGGGCATCAGGGGCTGTGAAAGCGTCTCACTGAGTACCGGTGAACTGGTGAGTAGCTTTACGGAAGCGTCGCCAGCAGTTTTGGACCTGTGCGGTCCGTCTTGGTCTTTATCCTTACATTTGTTTTCTGAAGATCGGTAGTCGGATGGCTTACCGAAGCCATTTCGGAATACGGAGATGGCGAGCAAAAGTATTTAGAGACAATAAGGGTCTGACTATGAATAATTCGGGCACTGAACAAAGCACAAAACCGACAGCGAGGTACGTCGTGGTCTGGGCCTAAACAGGTGATGCAGTAAGAATGGAAATCTTGGTGTGGTATTTGCTTTCCACAGGCAAGACAACTGTTAACTTTTTCTGACATTGGTTAGAGCAAGAAAAAAGGATCCCCAACGGGGTACTTAGCTTTAGAAGACTTCAGGATGACTCGGTTCGGAAACGAAAACTCAGGTAGCGACCAATCAGCACTCATGCGAACTGCTTCTGCTTCGGGCTCCTCGGCAAGAAAGACTGATATAACGGCATCGGCTGCCTGTTTTTATACATCAGTCTTGAAGAGAGCAACCAACGCAGAAATACCAAGTCTCTGGTATTCGGGCCGACTGAGGGCTACCTGCAGGCAGGTAACCCAAGTGTGATGACTGCAACAGTGAAACACGAAGAACATCCTCAAGTAAAACCCGGACCCGGTTTGGTCTGGTGGGACTTGTTGGATGACTTTCTTAGCAGCTTTTCGATTTCTAAGGCTGCACCCTCCCTCTGACCAGGTGGAATGTCGGGGATTCGTTTTATGGGTCTGGGAGTGAGATTGAATGGTATACGATAGCCTCTGGATATTATTCTCTACACCCATGCATCTGTTATGAGTTGCCAGGCTTGTAGGTGCAGAGAGAATAGTCCCCAGACTGCTTCCAGAGGAAAGCAATCGGGCCGCTGTTCAGGAGCACTGGAAGGGTCGGCCAGAGAAGGAATCCCTAGTGCCCTGGTTACGGGGACCCCCTCTGCCCCAAAAGGTATGTCTTCCGGATGAGTTGCCCCCTCTGCCTCAGGGAGATTGCTCATCATGAGCGTCAAGAAAAGATCCTTGGGACTTCCTGAACCACAATTTTCCTGAACCACAATTTTCCTCCCCTCCGATTCCTGGTGTAGGATTTTTTTTGGGGGGGGTGGAAAAACGTATGCCCACAGCAGACAAGGTCTCACTACGTGATAGTGTGTCTCTTACTTTGGGACCAAAAAGGGAAGATTCGTAAACAGGTGCGTTGACAAAGGAAGATTTGAAAGGGAGCGCGGAGTCACACAAACACATCCAAGCATGCCATCTCATGACAATGCCTGATGCGGCTGCTTGAGCTGCCCCTTAGTAGTGTGAGAAATCAAGTGCATCGAGGAGTTAGAGATGGATTCTAGGGTAGCTAGCTGGTTAGCAACAGTATCACACACCTCCTCAGGCAGTACCCCTGCCAAAGTGGAAGACATTTCTGAGATTAGGTCTCTTTGGAGGTGAGTAATGTGTGCCAGATAATTCAGCGACCGAATGGCAAAGGTCGCTGAAGCATAGGTCCACTTCCCCAGTCTGTTCATAGCCTGAGACTCCCTGTTCGGGGATGAACAGTGGAACCATCTTCTGCCAGTTCCCTCTTGGTGGCCGCCACCACGATCATGGAATCCACTATCAGTTGTTTGGACCAGTTGGGTTGGTCTACAGGTGTGGACAAAATTGTATCTGACCTTCAGGGGACAGGTTCTATTTTGTCCTGGGCCTTCCAGGCACACTGCACAATAAGCCTAATGAGCTCATCTGCAGGTGGGGTCACCCAGAAAGTAGGTGGTCAAGCATGGAAAGCCTGCAAGGACATTAATTCTTCCAACGGGTTGGAGGATTTCCAGTCTCACATCTACTTGAGGATCTCGAGAATGTCTCCAAATGAGACGTCTTCTGGAGGAGACCGTGGGGACCCTTCTCCCTCATCGTAATTGGTGTCTTTAGTAATGGATTCCTCAGGGGAATCAAGATGCTTCCTCTTGCAAAGTTTCTTTCAGGGTGGCTCCCCAGTGGGGTCTTCTGAGGAGGACTCTGGAGAAAGGGTTCCCTTTGAGGCAAGGTCTTGCAGATCCTGTGCTCGAGATCCCAGAATATGAGGTTGGACAGCTGCATGCTAGAGGGGGTTCTGGTTCCGATGCCAATGGTGCCAAATGCGAGCCTGTTGAAGCAAGGACCCTCTCCATCAGCTGGAAAGCAGGCCTGCCCGAGGAGGGATGGGAGCCCAGAACTGAGGAGGACAACCTCGGAATTGGGGTCACACCCCACCCTGCCCCGAAGAGCCCACATGAGGAGCTCTGAGAGGACCGGTAGCTGCTGGGAGAGCTGTGACCGCAGACAGTGCCAAGGAAAAAATTGGTGCCGAACTAGGTGTCACGGTGCCGAGAGCCCAATCACTGCTCCGACAATGCACCAGTTCCAAAGCAGCCGTGGCACCAAGAGTTAACAGTGCCAACAGGGAAGCCTCCACTGTTGGACCCGAGAAAGAATGCATCGGGATGGACATCGGTACCGAAGTCTCCAAGATCTGGGAGGAGGACGGAGGAGGATAGACAGGTGAATACACCGTGACAGCTTCCGTTCCAAGAAGGTGGGTAGACCTAATCAGGGTCGGTAATCCTCTAGCTGCCAAAAGCTGGTCCACAACCCTCACTACATCTTGTTCCAAAGACTCCTGGTGGATTTGAAGGAAACTGCCGATGCAGATTCTGGTCTCTCAATAAATGGACTGAACTGCTATCCCAAAAAGAGGTCATAAGAAGGAGAGTACCTGGTTCTGGCAAGGTGCTCCATCTTTGGAACCACAGGTGTCATTATAGGTGGAGCCGTGTAAGATATCGGTACCGTGGCTGGTTGATGCGGGTACAGTAATAGGAGCCGGAGTCTCAATCAAGGTCAGCACCGAGGGAGAAGGCAGGGACCCTGGTGCTGAAAGCTGTCTGCCCTGATGGAGCGGGAGAAGCCTGCTGTCATCTCAGTTCAGAGGGGATGGAGATGTCAGAACAGAGAGACTCAGTTTCTCTATGTTTTTTCACATCCTTATGCTTACGAGGTGGGGAGACCTTCATCCCAGAAAGAGACTCCGAGAAGGGTGTTTTCAGCATACCCTTCAGAATAAGCTTGTTCTTACGTTTAGCCAATGTACGATCGCTGACGCTAGAACAAATGTCACAAGATACATTAATGTGGTCAACGCCCAGACAATAAACACTGGGTGTGACCGTCTGAGTTGGACATCTTACGCCCACACTTATCACACTGTTTAAATCTTAGTTTTACTTTATCAGACATCATGGAAACTACACAAACACTACACTCCTAAACTACAATTTAACCAACCAAAAAACAACAGCAAGGTTATAGAAGAGGTTTTCCTTTTTCTTTCTTTTTAAAACAGAAAAGGAGTACCAACAATTATACTAAGAAATACCACAAAGTGGTAGGGAAAGGCCTGCCAAAGGTAGGGGAGAGAGACATTACCAACGATGGTATGAAAAGAACTACCGAAGGTAGAGGGTAGGTTTTTGTAAGAAAATATATAAATTTAAAGACAAAGAGATACGCTTAAGGGAAATTGTGGGTAGGACTTAGCTGAGAGTTTTTGGCTAGCGCGAGCTTTGTACCAGCCTTGTCGGGTCCGAGGACGGAACCGAAGTCCTATCAGTAAGGAATGAATGAAGATTTACAACATCAGATGAAAACTTTTTAAAGTTCACAAGTGACGGCATGTCTAGCTAAAGCATTAGTTGCATCTTTGTTTTTAATACCTAGGGCATGTTCAAAAATTCTTTTTCTTAACATTCTGACAGTCTTTCCTATATAGAAAAAAACTACATGAATTGCATAAAGCTGCATAAACCACAAGGGCTAAGTTAGCAGTACTATTTGGCATTCCTAAGGTGCATGTTGATAGGTTACACCCCCTTTTAGGCCTATAGTATCAGCAGCATTTTCCAAGACTGAGACTATTTCCATTTGGTTGGATGAGTTGCCAAATCCTGTTGTTCAGGGAACTAGGTTTTACCTCCGAGATTCTTGGGATTTACTGGAATTGATTAGTGATTTCAATGGTATTAACATGCTTTTTATGTTTGCATCCTTGGATGTCACCTCCCTCTACACCAGTATTGATCAGGACACAGGTCTCAAATATTAAGAGAATTTCTTTCAATATTTTCTTCATTTGATGGTGATAAAGTTGAGAACATTTGTGTTCTGATGGACAAGGTTATGAAAAATAACTGATTTACCAACAAATGTTGGGTGTTGCTATGGATCCCCAATTTAGTTATGGCGATGTTGGAATTGAAACATTTAATGGAACAGCCTTTGGCTAACAACATTCTTTTCTACACGCAGTATAGTGAAGATCTGTTTTTTCTTTGGAAAGGTGATTTAGAGTCTAAGTTTGGTCTCTGATTTGAACCACAGTACAGAATTCTTGAAATTCACTGGGGGGGGGGGGGTGAATGTATTGACGTTTTGGATGTTCATTTGGAGTTTGATAGGGTCAATTTATTTTTTTTGTAGTAGAATTTTTATAAAGTCTACTTTCGTCAACCAATATCTACACAGAGACAGCCTTTACCCTGAACATATGAAGAAAGGGGTGATTAAAGGATAACTGATTAGGTTAAGTCTGTTAACCAGTGATGAGGAGGTGTTTGTTATTGAGTGCGACAAGTTATTACAATTGTTTTTTTTCAGAGAGGCTATGACTCCATTTGGTTGAGAAAGATTGTTGATGAAGTTATGGGATTGGATTTAAATACTGGTAGGCCCATTTTACTAGCAAGAAATTCAGTCATTTCTGAAACACAGTCTAATGTAGTGGGTGAGAAATATAGACAAGGCTTTTCAATTCCTATTACTAATGATATAGTCATCATCAGACACATTTTGTCTGAAAATTGGAAAGTTATTTTGGGTAATCTAGATTTGGTCAGGATTTTAGGCAACAAACCTATTTTTACTTATAAGAAGGTGGTTTGTGTACAAACAATGTTGGAAAGGGGTGAAGTGATCAGCAATATCAGTATTAGAGGACAGTCAAATGATTGGCAACTATGCCTGCGGACATTGTAGGGATTTAACTAATTCTAGTTCTATTACATTTAATCATGTCCGCAGAGTTTTTTGGTGCAAGAGTATTTACACGTGCAAGTCAACCCATGTGGTTTATGCAGCTTTGTGCAATTCATGTAGTTGTTTCTATATAGGAAAGACAATCAGAAAGTTAAGAAAAAGAATTTATGAACATGTCCTAGTTATTAAAAACAAAGATACAACTAATGCTTTAGCTAAATATACTGTCACTTGTGATAACTTTAAAAAAGTTTCCTTTTTTTGTTGTGGACAATGTAACACACGATTTGTTCAGTGGGGATTACAATACTATTTTAGAATGCAAAGAAACTAAGTGGCAAACTTTGTTAAAAGCTGATTTTCCTGGTCTTAATGAGACCATTAATATTAAATGTTTCTTACTGATGCAGAGATTTTAGGGACAACTTTTTTAAAAGACTGCATTTTAAATGTTGAGAAATTGTATGTATGTATGCACATTTTATAGGTTTACACTAAAGTTTTTATTGGAAGTATTTTTCTTTAAAAATATGGTGATTTAATTATTTCTCTTTTGCATAATTTGCCGATTTGAGTCGTATTTTTTTTAATTTTGTTTAAAAGGATGGGAGTGTTTTTGTCACATGTTTTCTGATGTTCGTTAGCAATTAAAAGTGAATGAAAGTGCTAAAACTTGGAGTCCAACTCTGTTTTTTGCCTTTGGTGTGTCTTGAGGAGTTATTCAGTTTTTGGAGTTTGTGGTTCAAGTTAAAATATATCTTACCACAAACAAAGCCTACAAAGCACACTTTTACATACATGGGTAGGGAACGAGGAAGGGCACAGAGTAATTCAAATTCAGACCAGGCCATCTATGCTCAAAAACTACTGACCTGGTTGTTCTGAAAGTGCACAACAGCTTTCACCAGGTCACTACCACCTACACACAAGACAAGGTGAAAAGCCTACTAAACACATACCTACACTCCAATGAGGGTAGGTTCATCAAGTGCCCTTTCTTCTTCTTTTAATACTTTGTAAAGACTGCATGCACTGCTATTGGGTGATTTGGCAGTACACTGTAAAGGCTGTCTGCACTGCCACTGTGCGACTTGGCAGTGCACTGTAAAGGCTGCCTGCACTGCTATGGGGTGATTTGGCAGTGCACTACAGTGTAGCTGTTTCACTTTCCAACTGTTGTGGGGCAATGTAGTTGGTTTGTATAGGTTAGGGGGGATTTGGAAGTTCAAACGCCTCCACACAGGTATGCCGAAGCGGCTTGTACTCCCTACAAATCAATTAAAAGTTTCTTGCTTTTCAATGACTTCAAATAACACAGAAGTCCATCTAGACAGAGTGACTGTCACAGTGTTTTAATTTTACTTGTTATAAAGTAGCATATTTCAGTCACCCAGCCAGAATGCTTGGATCAACTCATAACAAGACTGAAGCATGTGCCTCCTACTTCACAAGTTCAAACTGTTTCAGCTGATCTTTCGGATTTTCCCTGGTTAGGGGTCGCCAAAGCGGAACGCCGGTCTGCTTATGACTGGCAGTAGATTTTTTACAGTGCTGAGGTGCCAGCCCGACGCCCAACCTTCAACGAAGGCATGCCTATTCACGCACGCACCTACCTGCATAGGTCTTTAAATGTCACAAAACCATGGGAAGGACATGCAGACTCCACACAGAAGGGGCTCCAGCCGAGAATCGAATCGGAGAACCTCTTGCTGTGGGGCGACAACGTTAACCTCTGCACCACCGTGGCTTCATATGGAGTTCACATAAAAACACAGTAAAGTCAAGCTGGCAGAGTTTCCCTAGATCATTCTTAACTGGCAAATTCCCCTCCCTCTTGCCAAGGTGAATACTTTGCCTACACTACAAAACAAAGTACAGTAAAAACAACATCAATGAAGGCTATGTGAGGCCTTTAAACTGCCACAATGCTCAAAAAATCAAAACACATGAAATAAATAAAGAAGCATGTATCAGGGAGGAGAAAGAACTGCCAGTAAGTGCAAAATCAAATAACTTCCAAAGACAGTGACCAAACACTGGAAAAGGCCAAAATACACGATGGAATATATGTACAGATCCACTGAAAAAAAGTAAGAATGCTACTTTTAAGCCAATTAAGATTCACAACTTGAATGATGGTGTGTTGCCATACAGGCTTTGATTCTGGAACAGACCACTACCAACCTGAGTTTGACTAACGACCCAAGTGCAGAAGGCCACCTTTGATGGGATGTGGGCTACTCATTTTCCTCCTACTGGAGTGGGTTCGTTTCTCCAGTGCAGGAGTGCCATTGGTAAAAGCCAGAATCTAGTCATGAGGCAAGAACAGTAACATCTACAACTATCATAATGGCAAATGCAAAGTACCACCACCACAGAATATTTTATGTGATAGGGAAAGTAACCAATGGGGCCTTGTGGTGTTCAGCAATTGAATAGGGTTACCACATGTCCCACTTTGCAAGGGACAGTCCCTCTTTGGGCAGTTGTGTCCTACAAAGAAATCGAAAAAATGGCAAATGTCCTGAGATTTTAGGACAAACATGTTTCCTATATTTTACGTTTTATGCTGCATAAAACAGTTATTCATAGGTTCATAGGTGTGTATTAGGCTAATGACCCTGGAGCTTTTACAAGGCAGGCCCATAGGAATACCCTGGCGTCGTGCCACCCAACCTTAGTTCCTAGTGCCTCTGTCGAGTAGAGCCACTGGAGTAATCCCTGGCGTGAATTTTCTATTTCCCATCCATTCATCAAGATTTCTCTTGAAGAGGGCCAGTGATGTGCTCTGCTTGACATGTATGGGAAGTCTATTCCATAGCATGGGGAGTCTCTGGGTTATGAACCTGTTCCTCCAGCATGTTCTGTTGATTGTGGTAATGAGGTTGAGGTCTCTGGAGCATGTGGTGCAGAGCAATTGGGATTTATTTAGATGTAGCATTTCTAACAGAGCTGGGTCAGACATGGCTTTGTAAGTCAAGCAGAGATCACCTCTAAGCAGGTGATATGAGACAGAGAATAGTTGGAGTTTTTTGAGTCTGTCCATATAGGACAAGTGTTTAAGGCCTAGGATCCTCTTTGTGAGGTACTTTTGCAGCCTCTCCAGTTGTTGCAGGTGTCTAGTGAGGTACATGCCCAATTGGGGCATTGTACTCGATGACTGGCCTAATGAGATAAGAGTAGAGGGAGACAATGACGTCTTTCTTCCTGGATGCAAAACCCTTTGTATTAAGATGTGCCACATAGGATTTTCTGCTCACAGTTGCAACTTGGTGGTCAAAAGAGAGGTTGTTGTCAACCTGTGTTCCCAGATCTCTTATAACGCCTTCTGTGTTCAGTGGACTACCATCAATGTGGTAATTCAAGGGAACCGGGTTTTTCCCAAAGGGGATGAAGACATTTTTTGGCATTGAGCTTAAGGCCATGGTTCTGATACCAGTCATTGGTCTCATTGAGGCCTTTCTGCAGGATGTCAACATCACTTGGGGAGTTAATAATAGCTCCCAACTTGCAATCATCTACGAACTTTGTCAGCCAGAGTCCCTTCGTGTTGGCCTGGACATCAGAAAAGTAGATACCAAACAGGAGAGGTCCCAGGACCGAACCCTGTGGGACTCCACTCGTGACTGGTCGGCAGTCTGACTTGGAGTCAGCTACTTTCACACTGTGGGTTCTATCTGTGAGCCAGTTTGCAACCCACCTAGTGATATAGGGGTTGATGCCTAGCTTAGTAAGTTTTTCTATGATTCCTGAGTGGGGAATGGTATCAAAGGCCTTGGCCAGATCAAGGTAGGCTGTATGAACCACCTTACCTTCATCCACAGCTCTGGTGACTGACTCAAAGAAATGGACCAAGTTGAGCAGGCATGATCTATCCTTCACAAAATCAAACTGTGCAGGATCCAGTGTTTGGAGATTCCCTATATCCTTGTTTATTAGGTCCATGATGATGCGTTCCATAGCTTTACATATCCGACTCACCAGGCTAATGGGGCGATAGTTCCCGGGGTCTGTAGTCGCTCCTCCTTTGTGGAGAGGGATGACAGTAGCAATGCACCATTTGGTAAGGACAAAGCCTGAGGTGAGGCTGTGACTGAACAGGGCACACGTGTAAGGTGCCAGTTCACTCTGTAGTTCATGTAGAACACAGCCAGGGATACTGTCAGGTCCCATAGAAGCTGTATTCTTGGCCTTGGACAATGCTGTTTTAACCTGTGCAGCAGTAATACTGGGTGCCTGGCAATCTACTGGTATTGTGATTGGTCCTTTGGGGGGAAGAGAGGGGTAAAATTAACACTGAATCTGTCTGCCAGTATATTTGCAATATCGGTTGGCTCGGTATAGGAGGTACCATTGTGCAGTAGCTCAGAGCAAATCTGGGTTTGCCATGGAGATTCTTTACTTAACTATAGAAGGCCTTGTGGTTGTCTTTACCATCTGCTGCAATTCTGTTTTTATAGCTAGCTTTAGAGGATTTGATGAGGTATCTCAACCTTTTGTTGAGGCTGATAAGGAAGTTTTTCCAGTCTTGGGACATCACCTTATTCCGCATATCTGAAACACCTAAATGTTATAAGAAACAGAATAAGCAACTAAAATGCTACAAGAATAAGCTTTTATTTAGGCAAAAAAGTGAAGTTCTGTCTTTTGTACTGGCTCTAGGTATGTTTTTCCCTGCAAAATCTGACGTTTGCACCAAAAAATATCCCACTTTGGGCATTTGAAAAGGTGGCAACCCTACATCTCAACAGCAATTAAGGTACCCCACATGCCTGGGAAAGAAACAGAGTAGAAAAGATTAGTCCAAATAAAAGTTACTTTAGTTAGCAGATCTAGGAGACTCTCTCTCATACCCTCCTTGTGGGAATAACAGTCATCTTCTTGAAGTATCAAGTAGTTTATTCAGTTAAACAGGTAGATGAACAAGTGTTCTTCTATTACATTACATTCAACAGGTCAGTTATTTAAAGGCAGTTATAGGCAACTGAGGGGGTGGGGTGCAGGGGAGCTGATTGGAGGACAATCTGGGAGAGGGAAAAAGAAGGATGCAATCCCAAAGCAAAGAGGTTTAGTCCCTTTTTGAATATTCCTGAAAGACTCATGTGGGTTTACCAGCTCAGCAGCCTGTAGAAAGTACAGTTGTGTACACTTACCATAAATGTAGATGTTCGAGTGTATTCACTGTTGCAGTCATCACACTTGGGTTATCCGCCTGCAGGCAGCCCTCAGTCGGCCCGAACACCAGAGTCTTAGGATTTCTGCGTCGGATGCTGTCGCTTCTTCCATGACGTCAGGGGTATGAAACAGGCAGCAGACACCATTACATCAGTTTTTCTTGCCCCAAATGTCAGGAGCCCCCAAACAGGAAGCTAGTATATGGTGGGGAACACCACCAATAAAAAGTAAATACCAATGCCATTAGGAATGGCCATAGAGAGGAGAGGTAGAAAGATACAGAAAGCCAGGGGGCTGGAGGGAGGGAAACCAGGACTGCAACAGTGAATACACTCGAACATCTACATTTATGGTAAGTGTACACAACTGTACTATGTTCTTCGTGTTTCACTGTTGCAGTCATCACACTTGGGTTGATTCCCAAAGCTTAAGAATGGTGGAGGCAGTCAAGAAGTGTTAGGACTGACTAGTAGGCCTTACAAGACTGCTGTAGCAAATCTAGCTCTGGATTTAGAAAAGATTGGTAAGTTGTAATGCTTGGTGAAGGTGTGTACAGAACTCCAGGTTGCAGCTTCCAGAATGTCCCTGGTAGGGACTCCCCTGAGAAATGCTGTAGAGCTGGAAGTAGCCCTAGTGGAATGTGGTCTGATCCCCTGTGGGACAGG
The DNA here is from genome assembly GCF_019279795.1 of Protopterus annectens. Taxonomy (NCBI): domain Eukaryota; kingdom Metazoa; phylum Chordata; order Ceratodontiformes; family Protopteridae; genus Protopterus; species Protopterus annectens. The sequence continues at coordinate 569,064,916 of NC_056743.1, forward strand.
TTTTCCATGGAGCTTGTCGCAGAAATGGATGCAGTGTTCTATCCATTTGGAAATTGTTTGCTTTGAAACAGCCTTAACCTCTGCCCCTGTAGCAAAGCTGAGTAGCAGCTGATCAGATTTTCTGAAATGTTTAGTCCTGTCAAGGTAGAACCTAAGCTGTCTGTGCATGTCCAAAGAGTGCAGGATCCTTTCCCCTTTATTCTGAGAGTTAGGGAAGAAGGTTGGCAAGTGGATGGATTGGTTTTAGAGCCACACTGGACACCACCTTAGGCATAAAGGATGGCTTAGTCCTGAGGGAAATCCGGTCAGCATGGAAAATAATGAATTACGCAGCCATTAGTGCATGTAACTCGGACACTCTTCTTGCTGAAGTTATGGCTAAAAGCAAGGCTGCTTTCCAAGAGAGGAATTTTAACTCTGCTGAAGCTGCAGGTTCAAAAGGGGGAAGCTTGAGGTTTTCCAGTACAAAGTTAAGGTCCCAGGCAGGGGTGGGTGCTTTCCTAGGGAGCCTCAAGTTGTTAGCCCCTCTCAGGAACTGTTTGATGAGAGGGTGAGAAAATAGAGGTGGTGCAGTATTATAATGCGCTGAGATGGCAAAGGCATGAATCTTACCGGAGGAGAAGGATAGGCCTCAGTGTAGTAGCCCTGCTAGGTAATCCAGGATTAGAGGTAAGGAGGGCACTGCTGTGTCCTTCCCTTGAGGATGATTCCAAAAACAATATCTTTTCCACTTTTCAGCACAGGATTTTACTAGTACTAGGCCCTTCTGGCTTCAAGAATGACGTCCAACACCTGTTTGCTGAGGGTAGCTGGTGGTGTATTCAAGGGATAAGCCAGGCTGCAAGGTTTAGGGATTGCAATTGTAGATGCAAAATCTGTTCCTCCTGCTGAGACAACAGGGTAAGAGTCTGGTGAAGGTGCGAGGGTGGCACTGTTGTCAGACTGCGCAAGAGTGGGTATCAGTGCTGGCATGGCCAGTCTGGGGCAATAAGAATTGCCCTTGGTCTGTCCTGTTTTATCTTGAGTAGTACTTTTGAGAGGAGGGCAGAGGGGAGAAGGCATAAATTGAAAGGTTTTCCCGTAGAAAGGATAGGGCATCCACTTTCCAGGCCCTGCTGTGAGGGTTCCTGGTGCAGAATTTGCTCAACTGGTGGTACTCGGGGGAAGCAAATAGGTCCACCTCCGGTGTCACCCACCTCTGGATCAGAAGGTTGAAGGTGTTGGGCTCCCATTTCCACTCGTGTGGGTCTAGAAGATTTCTGCTCAAGTCGTCTGCCAGTGAATTGTTTGCCTGGCAGGAATTGAGCTTGTAGATGCACTTGGTTGCTCAAGGCTGTGTTCCACAGGGCCATGGCTAACATGCAGAGTGGGTAAGAATGGGTTCCCCCCAGCTTATGTACCACATAACTGTGGTGTTGTCTGTTTTTATAAGCAGTTGTCCTGGAAGGATTAGGTATTTGAAGGCTGTCACAGCATTCTGTACAGTTAGCATTTCTTTTTGATTGAGGTGCAAGAGAATCTGGGCTGGGCTCAGGTGGCCCTGAATGCATTTGCCTGCCATGTGTGCCCCCCATCCATAGTCTGATGCGTCTGTTGTCAGGGTTTGGGCAGCGAGGGGTTGAGTGAAAAGCAGTCCCTTGTGGTTTCATGCTTCTGCCCACCAAAGGAATTCCGCCCTTACACAAGGTATGATTTGAATGACTTGTTTCCAGGTCCTGAGAATGCTGGCACCAAAGACTTTTTAAGTACCATTGAAGTTTCCTCATATGCAGTCTTGCATATGGAATTAGCAGAATACATGAGGCCATGAACCCTACGGCTTGCAGTATTTTTCTTGCAGATACCTGGGTTCTGGTGACCACTTGTTTGAAGTAGTTTGTCAGATTGTACATTTGTGTACACTTACCATAAATGTAGATGTTCAAGTGTATTCACTGTTGCAGTCATTACATTTGGGTTATCCTGGCAGGTTGCCCTCAGTCGGCCTGAATTCCAAAGTCTTGGGTCCTGCGTCGGTTGCTGTCTCCTCTTCCCTGACGTCAGGTCGTCAGTGGTATAAAGATGCAGCAGACACCATTTTATTTAGTTTTTCTTACCCCAGATGTCAGGTGCCCCCAAAAGGGTAGGCTAAAAATATGTAAATAAAACATACATGCAACCAAATAAGCTTTACCTTCATCTATAAGCAAATACACCACCTAGGTTGTATAGATTAGAGAAGTAAAGATAAGTTCCAGCAAAAATAAGGGGGATGGCGCGTGGGTAACCTGGACTGCAACAGTGAATACACTCTAACATCTACATTTATGCTAAGTGTACACAACTGTACTATGTACTTCATGTTTTACTGTTGCAGTCATTACATTTGGGTTGAGTCCCAAAGCTATGGTTGGGGGGGGCTGGAGCTAAACAGCATTAGGAGCGGCTATGAGGCCCTGCAGAACTGCAGTGGCAAAGCCTGCCCTGGATTTAGAGTAAAGAGGCAGATTGTAATGTTTTGCAAAGGTATGCACTGAACTCCGAGTAGCAGCCTCCAAAATGTCTTTGGTTGGTACTCCCCCTGAGAAAGGCTGCAGAAGTGGCTGCAGCTCTGGTTGCATGTGGCCTAATGCCCTTAGGCACTGGTTTGCCATGCTGTGAGTAGCAGAAACGAATGCAGTGACCTATCCACTTTGAAATAGTCTGCTTGGAGATAGCCTTTCCTTGTGATGCTGTGGCATATGCCACTAGTAATTGCTCTGTCTTTCTGAAAACTTTAGTTTTGCCCAAGTAGAATCTAAGTTGTCTGTGTACGTCCAAATAATGCAGAATTTTATCCCCCTTGTTCTGTGGATTTGGATAAAAAGTTGGCAAATGAATTGTCTGGTTAAGGGCTACACTGGATACCACCTTAGGCATAAATGTGGAGTTTGTTCTCGGAGAGACCCTGTCTGGATAGAAAATGATAAAGGGTTCCACAGCCATGAGAGCCTGTAGCTCTGAAACTCGTCTTGCAGAAGTTATTGCTAGGAGCAGAGCTGTTTTCCAAGATAAGAACTTTATGTCTGCAGTAGTAGCTGGCTCAAAAGGAGGTAAGGTGAGTTTTTCCAAGACATAATTGAGGTCCCATGCAGGTGTTGGCGTTCTCCTTGGAGGCCTTATGTTTTTGTCTCCTCTGAGGTACTGCCTTAATAAAGGATGAGAAAAGAGTGGTGGCTCTGTATTGTAATGATCCGAAATGGCAGAGGCATGAATTTTAATTGATGAGAAAGATAGGCCTTTGTCCAGCATCTCAGTTAAGTATTGCAAAATCTGAGGAATATTTGGGACAGTTGTATCAGTTCCTTGAGCTTGGTTCCAAGCGCAAAATCTCTTCCATTTCCCAGCATAGGATTTTCTAGTACTAGGCCTTCTGGCTTCTAAAATGACATCCATCACAGCTTTACTGAGAGGTGTGGTTTGTATGGCTACATTATCCGCCATGCTGCCAGGTTTAGGGTCCTGAGTTGGCTGTGGAGAATCTGACTGTTTTGCTGGGACAGTAGATGAGGTATTTGAGGTAAGGTCCAGGCTGGGCATTGGGACAAGTTCCTTAAGATCAGATACCAGTACTAGCGTGGCCAGTCTGGGGCAATCAGAATCATTTTTGTTTTTTCCTTCCTGACCTTTAGGAGCACTTTAGGGAGGAGAGGCAGTGGAGGAAAGGCATATACTGACAGGTTTGTCCAGTTGAAAGATAAGGCGCCCACTTTCCAAGCTTGTCTGTGATAAGTCCTTGTGCAGAATCTTTTTAGTTGATTGTTTTGAGGGGAGGCAAATAGATCTATGTCTGGGCGTTGCCATTTCATTATCATGCTGAAGACTTCTGGATCCATGAGGTTTCTGCTTAGTTCGTCGTATTTTCCTTTCCTGGCAGTTATTGTGCTTGCAGATGAACTTGGTAAGTCAATGCTGTGTCCCATAAAGCCATGGCTAGTCTGCACAAGGGATAAGAATGAGTGCCCCCTTGCTTGTTTATGTACCACATGACCGTGGTGTTGTCCATCAGTAGTTGTCCTGGATGAAGTAGGTCCTTGAAGGCTGTCAGGGCATTTTGAACAGCTAGCATCTCTTTTTGATCGATATGCAGATGCTTTTGGTTTGTGGACCAGGTGCCCTGAATGTCTCTTCCTGCCATGTGTGACCCAGGCATAATCTGATGCATCCGTCGTTAGGCTCTGCCTGGCTGGGGGTAGTGAGAATGGCTGTCCTTTGTTTTGGTGACAAACCTTGGCCCACCATCAAAATTCTTGTTGCAGGCAGGGAATTAGAATAATCATGGTTTCCAGACTGTGGCAATGTTGTGTCCAGACACTTTTTAGGTACCACTGAATTTTCCTCATATGCAATCTTGCATATGGAATTAGTAAGATGCATGATGCCATGAAGCCCAAAGCCTGCAGAATTTTTCTTGCAGATAACTGGGCCTTGGTTGCCATTTCCTTGAAATATGTAGTCAGTTGCCTTTGTTTTTCTGGAGTGAGATAAGCCATCTGGCAGTTGTATTTAACCTTGCACCCAGGAATATTATCTCGAGAGGGTACTAGTTTTGATTTCTTTTTTTTTTTTTTTTGACTGTGTACCCTAGGCATGTTAAAAGTTTTATCACAAAAGTCAGATGCTGTAGTAGAATGTCCTTGTTCTCTTCTTGTATAAGGCAGTCATCCAAGTAAGGGTATATTTGTATTCCTCTTTGTCTGCAGTAAGCAATTACTGGTGCCAAGCACTTTGTGAAGACCCTGGGCGCAGTAGATAAGCCAAAGGGCAGTGCAGAAAATTGGTATTGCTTTGAGCCAGCCTTGAATCTGAGGTATCTTCTGCATGATGTCAGACTGGGACATGCAGGTATGCCTCTTAAGTCTAAAGTCACGAGCCAAGCCTTGCTGCCCAGCATGGGCAGGAGCTGCTGTAAGGTCAATATCTTGAATTTTGGTATATCCAGGAAAGTGTTTAGAATAGATAGGTCCAGTATTGGTCTCCATGCTTTGTCCATTCTGGGTACCAAGAACAGTCTTGAGTAAAATCCTTGTCCCTGCTCTTGCTGTGGCACTTGTTGAATAGCCCTCATGTCCATGGGAGCTGCGACTTGTTTTTGAGCCTCTGTCCATTGATTTTGTGGGAGGTCTGGCCAACCGTTTGCCCCTGGCAGGGTATGGAAATGAAACTTGTAGCCTTGTGACACTAAGTCTAGAACCCATTTGTCCCGGGTTATAAGGTGCCAATTTTGAGAAAAAAGTGCTAGTTTTCCCCCTAAGGGTGCTGCCAGAAGATAAGTGTTTGGTGTAGGCAGGGGGAAGTCATTGGGACTGTTTCCTGTATGGTTGTGATTTGTCTTCTCCACCTTTAGAGGTAGAGGCACTCCAGTGCCTACACCTGTAGGAATCTTGCCGCTGTGATCTGCCTCTAAGGCGTCTGGATCTGCCCCTTTGAGGTCTGTCTGAGACTGGAAAGGACCAATTCTTTGTAGGCCAGTGTCTGCTAAATCTAGGTGGTTGTACCTGTAAGAAATCCTTGACCGTTTGCATAGATTTAGCTTTGTCCTCCATTCTCTAACACCTCTTCTGCCTTAACACCAAACACAGTATCATGTTGTAAAGGAGCATCTAATAATTTTGCTTTAACATGGTCAGGCAGATTTTGTTCCTTTAACCAAGCATGCCTCCTAATGACAGAACCTGTAACAGCAGCCCTGCAGGAAGCCTCCAGAGAATCAAATCCACATTGCAAATTATGGTTCCCAACTTGTTCAGCTGCATGCAATAAATCCTGCATTTCTTTGTTTTCTGCACATTCAGAATTTACCATCATTTTCTGTTTAAGCAGTGTCATGATACTGCTGATATTTAAGCATATGAAACTGGCAATTTAAGGCCCTTACAGCCAAAGTATCAGATGTGTAAATCTTTTTTCCCCATCTATCCAGTGCCCTAGAATCCCTATGAGAGGGGGTTGGGTTTTTTGCAGTAGAAGCCTTGACCCCTTTCGGACCCTGAGAAATAGTTTCTGGGTCTGCAGTAGGGTTTTTGAAAAGGAATTTATGAGAGTCAGTGACCCTGTAGTATCTGTCCGGCTTAACAGGAGCTGGAGTTAAAGAGTCGGGGGTCAGACTAGACTCAGAGAACACATCTACAATGTCTAACACAAGTGGAATAGCTAGAGACCTGTGTTGTGGTAGTAAAATGAAGTCTCTGAGCCTTTTCTTAGATTCTGAAAAATATTGGCTCTCCCAGTGGAAGTGCTCCCTCATGGTATGCAAGGTTTCCCCAAAAGAGTAGTCCTCAGGAGGAGAAGCTAAAGGAATTGATTCTTCAGCATCAGAATCCTCATAGGGGGAAGAGAATATTCCTGATCAGAAGAGGAATCAGAAGAAATGGAAACCTGATCTGAAGATTCATAGTCTGTCTCTTGCCTAGCCCTCTTATCAGGAGGGGGATGGGAACCCCTGATCAAGGTAATTAAGTCTTCGGCCTTTCTGAGCATCTGTTTTCTGGGCATGGAAGCCTGTCCTTGTGGCTGATTAACTTGTTTTATTTGCCTTTAAAGGTGTTTTAGCCTTTGTCTTTGATGTCGGTTTAATATACAATTGTTTGGGTCTGAATACACCCTCAGTAGCCGATGCCTGCTCAGCGGCTCCGGACCCATCTGAGGGAATAATCTCAGAGACTCCAATACCTTGAGTTTCCAGTGGCCTGGTCGACTCCACATGGGAGTCGGTAGCAGCCTGCGACTCTAAAGTAGCGGGAGTCAGGTGCTGCGAAAACACCTCACTGAGGACCGGCGAAATGGCGACTTGCTTAGGAGAAGCCTCGGTTATGGACTTCGGTTGCCTGTCTTTCTTTTCGTTTTTTGTGAACTCCAGTAGTTGGAGGGCTATCCGACGGCATTGTACAATTAAATCTTCGCCCAAAATAGCGTAATGCAAAATCGTACCGACACATAATAGTGCGTTGGTTAAATCTAGTACAAAACTTGACAACTAGCAACGTCGTGGTCAGGGCCTAGGCAAGGAATACAGTAAGAATGAAAGTCCTTATGAGGTATTTGTTTCCCACAAGAAATACAATTATTAACCTTTTCTGACATCAGTCTGGAGCAAGTAAAAAGTTTCCCCAATGGGGTACTTAGCTTTTAATGAAGACTTCGGATCTGGAATTCGAACACGACAATCTCAGGAGTTGGCCGACCGGCACTTGCGAACTGCTTCTGCTTCGGGCACCGCGCGGCAAGAAAGACTGAATAAAATGGCGTCGGCTGCATCTTTATACCCCTGACGTCAGGGAAGAGGCGACAGCAACAGACACAGGACCCAAGACTTTGGAATTCAGGCTGACTGAGGGCAACCTGCCAGCAGGATAACCCAAATGTAATGACTGCAACAGTGAAACACGAAGAACATATACCTGTTTTGCTGAAGTGAGAAAAGCCATCTGGGAAGTTGTGTTCAAGCTTGCTCCCAGGAATACAATCTTTTGACTGGGCACCAGTTGTGATTTATTTTCGTTGATGGTGTACCCCAATGAAGTGAGAAGGCTTTTTGCAAATGCCAGGTGACTAAGTAGCCATTCCGGACTGTCCGCCTGTATCAGGCAGTCGTCCAAGTATGGGAAAATGTGGATATTTCTCTGCCCGCAGTACACAATGGCTGGAGCCAGGCACTTTGCGAATACTCTGGGTGCAGTAGATAAGCCAAAGGGAAGTGCAGAGAACTGATAGTGCATAGAGCCTGCCCTGAAGCGTAGATATTTTCTGCATGACTCCCTTATAGGGGAGTGCAGATAAGCTTCTTTTAAGTCTAGAGTGACTAACCAGGCATCATTGGCTAGCATAGGGAGAAACTGTTGCAGGGTAAGCATCTTGAATTTTTGGACCACCAGAAATGTGTTGCATGGATAGATCCAGTTTTGGGTGCCAAGAGCCCTCTTTTCTGGGCACCAAGAAAAGTCTGGAGTAAAAACCCTGCCCCCTTTGTTCTACTGGAACAGGCTGAATAGCTCTGATATTGAGCAGGGAAAGTACTTGCTTTTGAGCCTCTGCCCGCTGGTTTGGAGGAAGATCTGGAAACCTACTTGAGGTTGGCAGTGTATGGAAGTAGAATCTGTACCCCTGGAATACAATGTTTAAGACCCGTCTCTTCCAAGTAATAGACATCCAGTTTTTTGCATGAAGGACAAGTTTTCCTCCTAGGGGCACAAGTAATTGGGCAGGGCTGGGAAGGATAATTGAAAAGTCATAGTGAACTTTTTCCATTAAGGGGGGGGCTTACCACTCCCTGTTTTTGAGGTAGGGCATTCCATTGTTTAGATCTTTGCATACCCTGAGACTGTAGTCTGGGTAGCCCATTTCCCCTGGTCTGAGGAGGCCTGGAAGGGGCTGGAAATGACCAGTTTTTTGAAGGCCAAGCCTACTGAATCTAGGTGGTTGCACTTGTAAGAATGATTTAACAGTTTGCACAGATTTAGATTTTTCTTCCATCTTTTTAAGAACCTCTTCTGCTTTGGTGCCAAATAAACAGTCCTTATTTAAAGGAGCATCTAATAATTTTGATTTGACATGATCTGGCAAGGTTTGTTCCTTCAGCCAAGCATGCCTTCTCAGTACAGACCAGTGACTGCAGCCCTGCAAGATGCTTCTAGGGCATCAAAGCCACACTGCAAAGTACGCTTACTAACTTGGTTTGCAGAATGCATTAGCTCTTGTAAATCTTTACTTTCTGCACAATCTGGGAGTAACACAATTTTTTGTTTAATTAGATCCATAATATGCTGCTGGTACTTCAACATGGGAAATTGGCAATTCAATGCCTTTGTGGCAAGAGTTGCAGAGGTATATACCTTCTTACCCCATCTGTCTAAGCTCCGGAATCCCTGTCTGCAGAGGTAGGATTTTTGGCTGTAGTGGCCTTAATACCTTTAGGTCCCTGGGAAATGGTCTCTGGATCCACAGTAGGATTCTTGAAGAGAAATTTGTGGGAATCAGGTACTCTGTAGTACCTGTCAGGTTTACTAGAAGCCGGGGATAAAGTATCCGAAGTACAACTGGATTCCATAAAAACATCATCTACAACATCCAGGACAGGGTTAAAGCTAGAGGCCTGTGCTGAGGCAACTCTAAAAATTCTCTGAGTCTCTTTTTGGACTAAGGGTAGTCCTGGCATTCCCAGTGGAAATGCTCTCTTAAAAGTATGCAAGGTTTCACCAAAAGAAAAATCCTCTGGAGGTGAGGCAGAGAGAATGTCTGCATCTGAATCCTCATAGGTTGATAAGGGCATGTCCTGATAATCAGAAGGTTCAGAGTCATCGGACTCCTGGTCTGTAGAATCAGAATGAAACTCTTCTTTGACTCTTAGCAGGGGAAGGCTGGCTTCCCCTAATTAGGGTAATAAGGTCTTCAGTCTTTCCACGCATTTGTTTTTGTGGCATGGGAGCTTGAGCATGTGCTCTGGTCATCGGTTTTCTAGGCGTAGTGTGTACTCTGGGCCTCAGAAACTTAGTAGTTTTAGTTAAAAATGAGGTCGCCTGTTTAATTCGAACATCGGTAGGTCGGAATACACCTTCAGAAGCCAGTGCCTGCACAGCGTCTCCGGACCCATCCAAGGTACAGACATCCGCAGGTTCCACAGTCAAAAAAGCATCTTGCGGCATACCTGACTCCGAATGGGTCTCAACAGAGGCCTGCGAATCTGTAGAGGCGGGCATCAGGGGCTGCAAAGGCACCTCACAGAGTACCGGGGGACTGGCGACTAGCTTAATTGCAGCGTCGTCGGCAGTTTTAGACCTATGCGGTCTATCTTTACGTTTTTTCAGAAGATAGTTAGTCGGATGGCTTACTGAAGCCATTTCGGAATACGGAGAACGAGAGCAAAAGAAATGAGTGACAAAGATAGCCTGATGACGAATGGTTCGGGCGTGAAACAAGGCACAAAACCGACAGCGAGGGACGTTGTGGTCTGGGCCAAAACAGGTGACGCAGTAAGAATGAAAATCTCTTTGAGGTATTTGCTTTCCACAGGCAAGACAATTGTCAACTTTTTCTGACATCGGTTAGAGCAAGAAAAAAGGATCCCCAATGGGGTACTTAGCTTTAGAAGACTTTAGGATTACAAACTCGAAAACGAAAATTTCATGTAGTGGCCGACCGGCACTTGCGAACTGCTTCTGCTTTGGGCTCCTCCTCGGCAAGAAAGACTGACGTAATGGCGTCGGCTGCCTGTTTTACACCCCTGATGACCTGGCATCATGGAGGAAGTGACAGCATCCGACGCAGAAATCCTAAGACTCTGGTATTCGGGCCAGCTGAGGTTCTACCTGCAGGCAGATAACCCAAGTGTGACGACTGCAACTGTGAAACACGAAGAACATCCTAGACTTACTTAAAAGGTTTTCACTTTTAAAACAACAAAACATGACAACACACCATGAGCAACCACTATAGAATTATACTTAAAATGCTTTTGCCTGAACTTCGCCAGGCCTATCTAACAGAGTGATTTGTAGAGTGGTTGTTTACATCTTGATCACTGAAAATGCCTGCTTTTATGAGGGTACCATCAAACTTTATCAGCCTGTTTTGTATCATATGTAATATAAGAGACTGTCTTCCTTTGTGAGGCTCATATCCCTTTTAGCAAATTATGAAGGATTTATTACAGAACATTTTCCAGTCTGACTTGTCCTTATCAATTCTTGTATCTCATGTAATATGACAGGCTGTGCCCACCTACAGAGGGGCTCTTATCTCCTGAAATGCATTAGTTACCATTGGTGGTTATATAGTGGCATACATTTTGCTTGTTAAATTTTTTACTTAGCACTTTGCTTGTGGTCTTCCAGAGGTTCTTCACGGCTCAGCTCTACTGTCTGGTAAGAACACTAAGCCTATCCTCAGAAGTTCCAACACAGCTCTCCCCCACTAGCCACTCCTAAGTGCGACTTCTCTTTCTGACCATATATTAATTTACCCAACTCTATGGATGCACAATTCCCACAGTTTCTCCAGCCAACTTAGTCGACATGGGCATCCTGAGACAGTGTAGTAACAGCCTCATGTTCACGGACAATCCTCAGCTCCTAGACCACAAACTTATCATGTGAGAGATGCAACTATATTAAGAACCTCAAATCTGGGCTCTCTCACACACCAGTCAGTACATACGACAATGAAGGGGTCATCATCATCATGCACACTTCACCTCCTACTCCATGCAAACCCATATCCCACATACCTACATATGCGGAGGTCCTCACTAGAAACATACCTAAACACCAGAGACCTCCCAAACACAAACACAAGCATGCTACACATACTTCTTCTGCAGAACACAATACACATAATAGCTCACTTACCAGTGTCTCACCTGTCAAGCCCTTAAAGCAAAACACAAAACCAAACATATTAGCCATAGATTATTCCATCGTGAGATGCATAGACATCCCTCTCACCAGGTTGGATAAGGAGAAGGTCACAGTCAGCTGTCTGTCAGGTGCCAGGATCCACCATACCACACATGTACTCAAGTTTCTCAACAACAGGCACTGTTATGAGTCTGTCATAGTCCATGTTGGTGTGAATGACGTGAGACATACCTCTTTGGAATATATGAAGAGAGACACAATTGAGCTCTCTGACTATGTCTCAGGCTTGTATGTGCCAAGCCTTAAGCAGTATTTCACCTTCACCTAGGATGATACCTCAGTACAAACAGAAAATTACTGACTTCAATACTTGGCTTAATTTCTGGTGTTATTCTAAGGAGATCCAGTATCTGTCAGCCTGGGATGACATGATCGACAGACCTCAATGCTTTGTCAGAGATGGTCTTCATCTGTCACCCTGGGATTTTGACTAATGGTTAAGGCACTTGCCACCTCTGTAGTGCCTTTTTTAGGTAGTGCACCTAGACTTAGCCAAGGCTTTCAACACTATCCCCCTTCTCAAGCATAACTGACAAACCCACCCAGCTAGGTATCAAACTGTATATCATTAGATGGATCACTCACTGATAGAACCCATGTAGTCAAATAGGGGAATCCACCTCCAACAGCAGTCCTGTAACCAGTAAATGTTCCACAGGAACCAGTCCTGGGACCTCTACTGTCTGGAATCTATTTCTCCAAAGTGCAAGCTAAAACTAAAGGTCTGTGGCTGACAAAGTTTGCTGATGACTGCATACTGGGAGTGGCCATAGAATCTCCAAATGATGTCAACATCCTACAAGAGGGTTTTACACAAACAAATGACTGTTGCCAAAGTCATTGCCTTAAACTCAATGCAAAAGATATATCATCATTCCTTTTGGTAAGAGTGATGTTCCTGCTAACTATCACATCAACAACACCCTAAGTATGCACTCAGTGGTGAGAGACCTGGTCCCACAGATTGACAGCAACCTTACCTTTGATCGCCATGTCTCCACAGTGGTAAGAAGGGCTTTCTGTATTGCTCATCTCATAAGTAAGGATATTGCCTCCAGAAAAAAAGAAGTTATAACCTCCCTGTACTCTTCCCTCATCAGGCCAATAATGGAGTACAATGCTCCCTTTTGGTATGTACCTTTCCATGCACCTACAACAATTGGAGAGACCACAAAGGTTCCTCACGAGGAAAATTCAAGGTCTTGAGCATCTCTCCTATCAGGACCATCTGAAATCACTGTCACTTTATTCTGTTTCATACAGACTGCTCTGAGGCGATATTTGCCTTGCATATCAGGCAATCTTTGCCTCTGCTTTATTGGAAATGCTGCATATCCATAAGTCAAATGGTACATGGGTTACTCACTCTAATGGCCTTAACCTGGTATGTAACATTAACAGAACCTGCTGGAGGGACAGATTTGTCTCCCAGAGGTTACCACACCTTTGGAACAGACTCCCACTTCATGTCAAGCAGAGAACCTCATTGGACGATTGGATAGGTAACCGTAAGTCCACCCCAGGTGTTCCACCTATGTCCCTCTTGGATAGGGGTGATTGGTGCTGATCATGGAAATAAAGGTAAAACTTGTCTAGGCTTCTAAAGGTCGTAGGGTCATTAGCCTAGTAGCCTCCTATGATCATACGAAAGACTAATCTGTTGTTTGCCAAAAAGGTTTACAGACATGATTAATGTGACTAGTGCCCATTCTTCTTCCTGATGAACACACATGCAAGAGAGGTAGTCACTTAGAGTCAACACTAGGTAAACTCCTACTTATTGAACAATACATGTGACCAGACAAATAATGTTCAGTGGAAACAAGTCACAGTGCTCATTTTTACACAGCTCATGAATGCACACAAGTAGAAGAAAAACATGTAAGCCAAGTTTGAGACCTCAAAACCTTTTGTACAGACTTTTTGGGCCTATGGAATAAACATCCACTAAGCAGTGAACTGCTGAGTATACAAAACCTTTAATAAAAATAAGCATCTCAGATCATCTTTGAGCGCAGCAAACTGTGCCTGTGGTGTAAAGAATGCAGCAGTGTGGAGTGGGGCCCTGGGATAACAATACAGAAACTGTGCCTGTGATCTAATAACACACCAGTGTGGAGTGGGACCCTGGGATAACAGTACAGATAACCTGTGCGTATGGTGTAAAGAATACTGCAGTGTAGAGTGGGGCCCTGGGTTAACAATATAGACAAACTGTGCCTGTTGTGCAAGGCCCTGGGAAACCAGTATAGACAAACTGTGCCTGTGGTGTAAAACACAGAGCAGTGTGGAGTGGGGCCCTGGGATAACAGTATATACAACTTATGTATGTGGTGTAAAGAAAACAGCAGTGTGGAGTGGAGCCCTGGGAAAACAATTTCAGTGTACTGCAAATTAGACATTTTGGTAAATGTAGATCAAGTGGCTAGAATACATATACCTGGTTGGTATGAGGCATCTACAGTGAGAAGGAAAAATGCCCCTGATTTCAGCGTGTGGTTCTAAGGTGTTCCAGTCTGGGGTCTTTACTACAAAGCCTCTTCCTCTTCTGTTCAGATTCTTCCACTATTCAGGTTACAGGTGGTAAAGTCCATGTAAAGAAGGGCAGGAAACTTAGGGATCAAGTGGAACGGCAGTTAACCAATCTCCTGAAAGAGGGGGTGGTGCCATTGGGACTGGGGCAAGGTTAGGTGACATAAGATGCTAATGTAATCAGTATGGGTATGGGCTGTCAAACAAACTGGGAGGCTAGCGTTTGGCCCCCTTTTCTTACTCCTATCACTAAATGGAAAGCCCAAGTATAGTAGAAAAACATTTTAAAATAACTGAAAGCTGCTGTTTGAGTCTGTACACATCATGAGGTAAAAAGCATTTTCAAAACACAGGCAGTTACTATACTGTTTAGATCTGTACACAGCTTGAGAACACAACAAAAAAGAAAAACAGAGTGGCTTATTTCCTGTGCTACTAGGTCACCAGATATGCCATACCAAGCTAGAAACAGTGACCTACAGATCTAACAATTTGATTGACTTTTTCATATTAAGAGCAGGGATTAGAGTTAATTAACAGCATTATTATTATTATTTAATTAATAACATTATACTTGCCTAACATCATCTTCCTCACAGAAACATGGCTTAAACTACACAATAAAAATGAATAAATACTTCCCCCTGGTTATAGCATACTACAAAAAGACCGTACAGCTTAAAGGAGGAGGCAGAGTCCCTCTCCTATATCAAGACATCAGTGTTGAACTATTTAACACAGAAATTCCTGCATTTAATAATGCAGAGTTCCTACTTGCTAAGGTAAGACTAAATACACAAAAACAGCTAAATATCATAGGATCATATATCCGCCTCAAGGAGATATCAAAACCCTAGAATCTCTTTTCCACTGGACATCAACCCCCCCCCCCCCCCCCCATGAAACCATTACAACAGGCGACTTCAACATTGACTGGACCTCACTTAAATCACCCCACCCCTCAAATCATATTAACCTTTACGGCTTCTCACAGCTTATACAGACCCATACTAGGGTAGACAAAACCTCAAAAAAAGAATACTAGACTGGATTCTCACCAATCACCCATCTTCCACCCATAATTTTGGTACACTACCCGACACTCTAAGTGACCACCTCCTAACCTTCTTCATCAAAGACCAAACCAAACTCACCAGAACTATCTCTCAAACACATCAGATACACTAAACATTAGGGTTGACTACCTTAATACAGCCCTTAAACACTAACTGATCCCCTCTTTTAACACTTCCTTTAAATGAAGCAGTTGAGTATTTAAACACCAGCTTCTTAAGCATTCTCAACCAACTTGCCCCACCAAGACACATCTGCACTAAAACCATATATGCTCCATGGCTTACAAAGAGCACTAGGCAACTTATGAAACAAAGGGACAAAGTATGGGACACCTGGTGCAAAAACAAAACAACTCTTAATAGGCAAACTTTCTGAGAACTGAGAAACACTGTATATAAAAAAAAAAAAAAAAAAATCAGACTAGACTAACAGAAATACTATAGTGAAATTCAAACCAAGCACAATACCAACTCATAAAAGTTCTGGGCTGCTATAAACAGTGTTCTCCAACTAGGTAAATCACCAACTCCTCACCCAAGCAGAGACACCATCTCTATAAACACAGCCACTCAATTCAATGAGTTCTTTATCAACTCTATACTAAAGCTAACAGATCCACCCTCCTCAACCCCTACTACACTACACTACCCATCAAATAACTTCAACTCCTTCACCCTTCAACCTGAACCAACTTACACCATCTACAGACATCTAACTAAACTTAAACCCACCACCCTAGCAGTAGACTAACTACCTGCCAAATTCCAACAAATAGCCGCCAAAGTCACTTCCAAACCGATCTCTATAATCATTAGCAGATCAGTCTAAGAACAAAAGGTGCCACTTCTCTGGAAAATCTCCTACATTATACCAACACACAAAATGGGCACCTCCACTGACCTAACAAACTACCACCCTATAGCTATACTTTCCCCACTGGCTAAAATACTGGAAAAATGTATTCACACCCATATTCTAACATAGATGTGTCCAACCTGCGGCCCTCAGAGCTCTGCCATGCGGCCCTCTACCTTTAACTCCAGCATGCCCCAAAATACTTTTTTGTTGTGTTTTTCTCAGCCGTGACCTGTAACTCTAACATCGGTGTGCGCATGCACCTAAACATCCTTCTAGTTTTGATTATTTTGTGCCAAAGAAGGGTCTGTGTGTTCGCGCCATTATTTCATGCCAAAGAATCAATGTGCGTGTTCTAGCTGAAGAGGGACTCGTCTATGGATTTGCTGCCATTGCCTTTTAAAGAGACAGCACTTAACCTGTGTTAATCGGTAAGTATGGTGTGAATTAGTGCATGCATAAAAGCAGAATGTTTGTGTGCGTGAAAGTAGAAAAGTGTGTGTGTGTGTGTGTGTGTTTATGTGTGCATGACAGAGAGAGAGAGACACATGCACAAAGAGGCTAACATACAAAAAAGTTAGCTCACAAATGCATCCTACATTAAAAGTACACTTTCATTAAATTGGAGCTTTTCTGACAGGGAGAGTGTTGTATTATAGCAATAACCCACGCCTGGGTGTGGGTAATGCTGTATTTACCCACGGTTGGTGTGGTTTGGTCACGAGGGCGAAGCCCAAGTGGCCAAACAAAGCCAACCGTGGATAAATCCAGCATTACCCACACCCAGAAGTGGGTTATTGCTATTATACAAGGACATTATTTAAGAAAAAAAATAATTACTTTTCTTAAATAATGGCATTGTATAATGCCTCCTTGCTGCCCTTCCGCAGCTGTCTGGTATTCTGCGGCAGTTCTGATGTACTGCGCATGCATATGCCTATGCAGTACATCAGAGCTGTGGGCAAAAGCAACCGAGAAAGCAAGATCTCCGTTGCTTTTTACAAACTGTTTCGCTATGTTAAATGGGTTTAACATAGCAAGACAGCTTTAAAAACAGCAACGGAGAATCTCCGTTGCTTTTTTAAAGCTGCCTTGCTATGTTAAACCCATTTAACATGGCGAGACAGTTTTGAAAAAAGCAACGGAGAAAGCAAGATCTCCGTTACTTTTTACAAACTGTCTCGCTATGTTAAAGGAGTTTAACATAGCGAGACAGTATGAAGCAATGGAGATCTTTTTTCCATTACTATAACTGATTTACAACGTGCACGCTGACCAATCAATATGCACGTTTTTGAATATTAATGGGGGGAGTCATTGTATAATGAATATGAAATCATACCTCTCAACTGTATGAATTTTCGAAGAATGTCTGGATTTTTGCCTCATCTTCCAATTTGTGTCTTTTGCTTAGGAAATAAAAGTAGTCATCCAAGGTAATGTCCCAAGGATTAAGAATGAGACAGCAGCCTAGGGTTAATGGGTCAGTAATGGATTGACTAATGTGGGACTGTAGCATATAAAGTTTATTGCTTTTTTTGGCAAACAAAAAAATCACCCAGTACTGCCTTGTCACTGGTGGGTTCTAAGCAGTGGTAGATTGGACAACAATAAGCATATCTTTGGTGGATCATCAATACTGGCAAATCAGGTGGGCACAATGTCATTTTTTAAATGTTGGGGGTTTTAGTGTGTATGTGTGTGTTTGTGTTGGAGTACTGCAATAGCAGATGATTATTAAAGACAGAGACTTACAAACTGTGGAGAATATGTTTCTTTGTTTCAAAACCTGATACTTGGGTACTAGGAATGCCAAAAATAGATGTTTTAAGACATAGCTTCTTGCCATTTACAGTGGATGGATATTTACATTTAATGGACAATGTTAGCAGTATGAGTGTGGTGCTGTAGGGATCTGGAGGATGCTAAGTCTACCACTGCCAATGTCTTGTAAAGTGACCTGGAAATGGATATTGGGATGTTACTGAAAAAATACAGCAAGTGGGCTTTGAAATGTAGTTTAATTAAACAAAGTGCACTTGCAATTTACAGGCCATAATTTAATTTATTTCAGGTAGTCCAGATCCTGGCAGATTGTATACCATTAGACTTAATTAGGGAGAGGTGTCATTCTGTGGAAATAAGCAGACCTAGTTTCAGTGAAAGCTCTGTGGTTGTTTGCAGGTAGGAAGTTGCAGGATGTGGAGCCAGTGTGTTTTATTATTTTTAATGGATTTGTCATTTCAAAGTATGGTTTTCTTTCTTGCAAAAGAAGGCAGGACTGAATGAGCCATATAATGTTTAACTGACAATAATGGGATAGAAACATTATACGTGAAGTATAATGTTTGCAGCTATACTTGTTTCAATGGTGTATGTGATGCATAACTATTTTTGGGCCTGTGTCCCATTTTATTTTTCACTTTGTCCAGAATTCTTGCTCTAAGGTTGAGAGTTCCATGCTAAATCTGAAGGTTGTATTTACCTTGGAAGACTTTTCAGCATAATTATGAGAAACAGAGCGTTTTTAATATCTCCACTTATTTCCAGTATAAACTGCCATGTAACCTTGCAAATAATTTTCTTATTACATTCCTTTAATTCTTTTGGAATGGACAGGTATGCTTCATTGGTTCAGACGCAAGCATAGTGTGCTGTGACCGATTTCTTGCAGCAGTCTGTGGCTTACTTATCACAATAACTTTTCTGTGTTTCTGGATGTGTGATCAATTTAACAGTTTTAAAGATGTTTTCCAAAATTAAATAAATACATAACAAATAAAAAAGTAATCCTTTCTTCACTTTGAGCTATTGGCAAAGTGTGGGAATTTGTTTTTTCAAAAGCGATGGTCAGCATTACAGCTTAGTAAACGGTCAGTCTGTGAATAACTTCTGCACAAATTAAAATGTCTGAATGTCAAATGGCTTTAGATTGGAGGGAAGTTATATGTTTACCCCAGTATGTAGTATGATCTTAGAGAGTTTATAGATTTCTTATTGATTTAATTTTTGATGAGCAGTTGTTTGTTGATTTACTGATGGTCCTTTAGGTGGTGGGAAATTGCATAGATGAATCCATTTCTATTATGATTTTTTTTTTTTTAGATATTTTGACTTCCAGACAATTTCAATCAGTGAGACTGTGTCATGTGATTACTGAGGATGCCTAATTTACAAGTAGGGTGTGTGTGTCTGTGTGTGTGTGTGTGTGTGTGTGTGTGTGTGTGTGTGTGTGTGTGTGTGTGTGTGTGAGAGAGAGAGAGAGAGAGATTTAATATGTATACTGAATATATTTCTGCAAATGGAATTCTTAGTTAAATAGGCCCCTCTTCTTGAGACAAGTAAACTTGAGTAACCAATATTAGACCTTAGCCATCCAGCTGGGAAAGTTTAGTATGTGGATTTTCCTTCCAGTTTGATGAAGGCTATGCTACTTACTTAAGGAGTACATTCATGGCTATCTATCCAGTTGCAGTGTTGTTGAACTACATTGTTTGATAATGAGAGGAGCTTTTTATAGAAGTTGGAAGTTTTTGTGTCAAGAACCTGTCCATACAAAGTGGCTTGTTTTTGTTGCAGTGAAGGCTGTGGTCTTTGTAGTGAGTGTTTTAAATCTAACCAGTATTTCTGAGGTGGAGAAAGTCTCTTAAGGCAGGATCTTTCTTAGCCTGGAAAGCAAGCCAGTGATGACATTTATAGTGGCCAGTGAGAAAGAGAGGAAAGCAAGAAGCTTTTTAGTCTGTTTGGATAACTAAGTGAACTCAGTCCTTTGACCTTTTTTGTCAGAAATGGTTGTAGTCTTCTGTTGCCATGGTGTTTTGCTGAGGCACATGCCAAAAGGGGTGTTGCGCTCAATAATTGCTCTTGTAAAGGAAGAATACAGGGATGTTATGACCTCCTTGTCCCTGGATGAGATACCCATACTAATGAAGTGGGCCATGTAAAAAGCTTTCCGTACAACGGAGAAAATGTGGTGGTCAAAAGTCAGGTTTCTATCAACCTGGGTGCCCAAGCACCTCACAACTGATTGCGTGCTTACAACATTGTTATTAATGTGATAATTTGTGGGGACATCACTCTCCTCTAAGGGGATGATTGTGCATTTTTTGGCATTTAGCTTGAGGCCATGTTTCTGGCACCAGACATTTGTTTGGGTGAGACCCTCTTGTAGCTTACTCAGAATTGTTTTATTAAGTCAGTAATGTGAATTCTTTACTTTATTGCAAATTTGTTGGCTTATTTTTGTGGATTATAGTATTGTAGGACTGTAATGTTGACATTGTATGTAGATGGACTGCTGGAGTGGTTTTCCCAGTGAGAAATGCTAGTGCTGTAGTGAATATCTATTTGTAAAAAAAAATCTATATATTAACTAAGATGTTAGAGTTAACTGTTAGATTACAGAATTGAAATCAGAATGAGAATTAGAATTTTAAGGCAAATATTAGGCATTTATTAACTGTTCAAATGCACCTACAGTACAGCCAGGAGGTCGACTTTGGTCTCCTGTGGCAGCGAAAGAGTTAACTATATGATGTATTTTATATGCGGCCCCAAGACAATTTCTGTTCACTGAACGCGGCCCCGGCAAGCCAAAAGGTTGGACACCCCTGTAATCTAACACATCTCCTCTCCAACAATCTTCTGGCTGAAACTCAACATGGATTCCGCCCCAACCATAGCACTACCACTGCACTCATCCATTTAAGTAACCTTGTAAATATGCAATGCAACAACGGCCAACTAGTGTTTGCAGTTTCCCTTGACTTATCAAAGGCGTTTGATACAGTCTCCCATAAAAAATTCTAACATGACTCTCAGAATTAAAATTAACTACCCCCAATCTATTATGGTTTCAAGACTCTCTCTCCCACTGCCAACAAGCTGTTCAGTGTAAAAACTCCCTTTCCCCTACTTCCTGTAAAACTAGGAGTATCCCAAGGATCAATCCTAAGACCCCTACTTTTCACTACATTTATAAATAATCTTCACAAAGCCACCCCTCTAGCAAACCTGGTTCAATATGCTGATGACTCCACCTTACTCTGCTCTGCCCCCACCCTCCAACAACTTTACATCAAGACCCAAGAAGACTTTACATCCATCAGAATCTGGCTAAAACTCCCAGCTAATATTAAATCCGAAAAAGACCTAACTTATGCGTTTCCATCCTTCCAAAGCAGCAGTACCTACTCGCCCATTCTCTATTTCTGCATCAGATAATGCCCCCATCTCCCCCATCACGCAAACCAAATTACTAGGGGATCATTACTGACAATAGTATGAAATTTGACAAACACATAGCTCATACAATAACCAAAGTCAAAAAAGCTAGGTACTCTCTACATGTGTAAAAACTTCCTAACCAGCAACAGTAAAGTTACCCTAGCTCATACCCATCTTCTCTCTACCTTATCGTATGCTTCTACTGTCTTAATCTAAACAAGAGCGATTTAAACAGGTTATCAGTATGCAACAACAAAATAGCAAAATTCACCACAAACTCCTCCTACCGCACCCACCACTGTCAGGTCCTTAAACAGCTTTCCTGGCTGGAACTCCCTAACACCTTAGCTCGAAACCAGCTTCTTCTAGCTCACCAAATACTGTACCAACCTGACAAAAAGTACAGTTTTGTACCTACCATAAATGTAGATGTCCGATAGACATGCAACTGCAGTCATAACATGTGGGTTGTCCTGCCTCAGGCAGCCCTCGGTCGTCCGGATTCCAAAGTCTGGGACCGACGTCGGCTGATGTCGCATTTCTCTCAGACGTCAGAGCGGCCGGAGTATATAAGCATCAGCCGACACCATTTTCTTCAGTGTTTCTTGCCCCAGATGCCAGGTGCCCTCCAAGGAAGGCTGTAATCAAATTGGAAGACAAAAACAGGATTCCAAACAAACAAATGAGCAATAAAACAAATACACCATAACAGATATCCCCAGCTAAGAGAAACAGGGATAGGAGTGGACCCTAGGCATAGAGGGGTATGGAGGGTGGGAAAATCCGACTGCAGTTGCATGTCTATCGGACATCTACATTTATGGTAGGTACAAAACTGTACTATGTCCTTCAAGAATGCAACTGCAGTCATAACATGTGGGTAGAATACCATAGCTTAGCTGGGGAGGAGGAATGCTCTAGGAAAAAGATGGTGTGGCAATCAAACCCTGCAGGACTGCCGAAGCAAAGCCTGCTCTGGATCTGGAATATAGAGGGAGATTGTAGTGTTTGGAGAATGTATGCACGGAGCTCCGTGTAGCAGCTTCTAGAATGTCCTTAGTAGGCACCCCTCTTAAGAATGCTGTAGAGGTGGCTGTAGCTCTGGTGGAATGTGGTCTGACATTGTCTGGAACAGTCTTTCCATGAAAGGAATAACAGAATCTGATGCAATGTCCAATCCATTTTGAAAAAGTTTGTTTTGAAATTGCTTTTCCTTGGACTGCAGGGGCGTAAGCTACAAAAAGTTGTTCAGACTTCCTACTGGCCTTGGTTCTGTCCAGGTAGTAACGGTTGTCTGTGAATGTCCAAGGTATGCAACAGTCTTTCCCCTTGTTCTCAGGATTGGGGAAGAAAGCAGGCAGATGAATTGCTTGATTTAAAGAAACCCTAGATACCACCTTTGGCATGAAAGTAGGGTTGGTCCTTAATGAAACTCTGTCTCTGTGAAAAATAATAAAGGGTGGTATTGCCATTAGGGCCTGTAGCTCCAAAACCCTTCTTGCTGATGTAACTGCCAACAGGAAAGCTGTCTTCCAAGAGAGAAATTGCAAGTCAACTGAAGATGCTGGCTCAAATGGAGGTAGAGTCAGTTTTTCTAGGACAAAATTTAGGTCCCAGGCTGGCACTGGGGCCTTTCTTGGTGGCTTAATGTTCTAGATTCCCCTGAGGAAATGCCTTAGTAAAGGGTGTGAAAAAACAGGAGGATCAGTGTTGTATCTAGCTGAAATAGCAGATGCATGTATCTTTATGGAAGAATATGAGAGGCCGTTCTTTAACATATCTGCCAAATATTCCAAGATGAGTGGGATGTTCAACAATGATGCATCATGTCCCTTGATGGTATTCCAATTGCTGAATCTTTTCCATTTTGCTAAGTAAACCTTTCTGGTGGAGGGTCTTCGAGCCTCTGTTAGTATCCGCTGAACTTCCTTGGAGAGAGATAGGCTGAAGTTATTTAAGGGATCTCCCAGGCTGTTAGCTGCAGTGTCTGTAGATTTGGATGCACTGTTTCGAAGTTGTGTTGAGTCAGAAGTAGAGGCCATTGGGGAAGGGCCCACCTCCTGGTGTGACATATGCTCCGTAGTAATGGGTACCAGTGTTGTCTTGGCCAGTCCGGAGCTATTATGATTCCCTTGGGTCTCTCTGCTTTGATCTTTAGTAATACTGAGGTCATCAGTGGCAGAGGTGGGAATGCATAGATTGTTAGTGAGTTCCAGTTGAATGAGAGGGCATCTATTTTCCAAGCTTTTGGATGGTATGTCCTTGTGCAGCATTTTGGTAGAAGATAATTGAGATGAGAGGCAAGTAGGTTCACTTCTGGATTGCCCCATGTCGAAGTGAGTTGTCTGAAGGCCTTCGGATGTAACCTCCACTCGTGTGGATCTGTGAAATTCCTGCTTAGGCTGTCCGCCAATACATTGTCTTTTCCTGGGACAAACAGGGATTGTAACTGGATGTTTAGACTCAGTGCTTTCTCCCAAAGATGCATTGCCAGTCTGCAAAGGGGGTAAGAGTGGGTGCCCCCTTGCTTGTTTATGTACCACATCACAGTGGTGTTGTCTGTCCGTATCAGTAAATGGCCTTGCTGGAGTTGGTGTTGAAAAGCCTCGATGGCATGCATTACTGCCAGCATTTCCTTTTGGTTTATATGCAGATGTGTTTCCTTTGGAGACCATTGTCCTTGTATACACCTGCCTTCCATGTGCGCCCCCCATCCAAGGTCTGAGGCGTCTGTGGTCATGGTCTGTGTTATCTGTGGTTTTTTGAATGACATACCTGTGTTTGCCTGGCTCACCGAGGCCCACCATAGAAATTCCTTTTGTAGGCATGGAATGAGCGGAATGATGGTCTCAAAGTTGTTGCTGTGTTGAGACCAAATGCTTTTTAGGTACCATCGAAGCTTTCTCATGTGTAGTCTTGCTAATGGAACCAGGAGAATGCAGGATGCCATGTAACCCAGGGCCTGTAGAAATCTCCTTGCAGTCATCTGGGTGAGTTTTGCTAAACCTTTGAAGTAATGAGTTAACTTCTCTTGTTTGTCTTCTGTCAGGTAAGCCATCTGAGAGGCTGTGTCTAGTTTGGCTCCTAAGAAGATTATTTGCTGGGATGGCTACAGTCTTGACTTTTGGAAGTTGACTGTGTATCCCAGAGCTTGAAGTAATCGTATGACATAATCCAGGTTTTTTGTCAACATCAATTTGTCGTCCGCTTGTATGAGGCAGTCGTCCAGGTACGGGTAAATTTGTATCCCCTGGAGCCTGCAATGAGCAATTACTGAAGCCAGGCATTTTGTGAATACTCTGGGTGCAGTAGATAAGCCAAATGGCAATGCTGAGAACTGATAATGCTCTGGCCCTGCAAGAAATCTGAGGTATCTTCTGCAGCTGTGTCTGATAGGGACATGCAGGTATGCCTCCTTGAGGTCCAGAGTAATCAGCCAAGGCCCCTTGCCCAGCATGGGAAGGAGTTGCTGTAGAGTCAGCATTTTGAACTTTGGTACTATGAGAAAGGTGTTTAATGCGGACAAGTCCAGTATTGGTCTCCATTGAGATTCTTTTCTTGGAACCAGGAACAGTCTTGAGTAAAACCCCTGGTCTTGTTCTTGTTGTGGAACTCTTTCTATTGCTTTCATCCGAGTCAGCAGAGTGATTTGCTTGATAGCCTCTGCTCTCTGGTTTTGTGGTAGGTTTGGCATGCCTTGTTTTCTTGGTAAGGTATGAAAATGAAACCTGTACCCTCGGTCTATAATGTCCAAAATCCATTTGTCCTTTGTCAGTCTGTGCCAGTTTTCTGCAAACAGAGATAATTTCCCGCCCAAGGGAGCTTCTATTTGTTCCCTGGTAGGCGGTAGTAGAGGTAAGTCATTGAGATTGTGGTTGTGGGGCAGGTGAAACCCGTGTCACTTCTTTGATTCCTGGCTGCCATTGTCGTCCCTGTAAGGCCGCTGTATTGGCCTCTTCCTCGGCCACGTCTGTTCTTACCCCTTTGAAACTTTTCTGTATTAGGAAAGGACCAGTTTTTAGAAGGCCAATTCCTACTGAATCTGGGGGGTTGAACTTGGAGGAAATCTTTCACCGTCTGAACTGATTTTGCTTTTTCTTCGATGGTCTTTAACACATCCTTAGCATTTGCACCAAAAAGCTTGTTCTTTTCCAAAGGTACATCCAGAAGTTTTGCTTTTACATGATCTGGTAGAGGTTGATCTTTTAACCAAGCATGTCTTCGAATGACTGCCCCTGTCATAGCTGCCCTACATGAAGCTTCCAGTGCATCATACCCACACTGCAGGAAGTGGTTGCTTACTTGCTGAGTGTTATGTACAGCTTCCTGCAAAGTCTTCCTGTCCAAAGGATCAGGAGTGGCTAGAGTTTTTTTGTAAATCTTCTAAAAGGAAATCCTGATATTGTAACATATGAAAAAGGCAATTTAAAGCTCTCATAGATAAGGTAGTGGATGTGTAAACTTTTTTACCCCATCTCTCTAAAGACCTGGCCTCCCTGTTGGAGGGCAAAGGATTTTTAGAGGTGGAGGCTGAAACTCCTTTAGGCCCCTGTGAAATAGTTTCCAAATCAGCAGAATGGGCCCTGAATAGATGGGAATGAGTTTCTGGGACCCTGTAATACCTGTCAGGCTTGGCTGGAGCAGGAGGAAGAGAATCAGGGGTAGCACTAGAGTCAGAATATAGATCATCCAGAACATCAAGTACAGGAGGAATAGCTAAGGGCCTGTGCTGGGGCTTCTTAAGGAAAGTCCTCAGGCGTTTCCTAGAATCAGAATATTCCTGACCCTGCCACTTGAAATGTTCCCTCATGGTGTGCAGAACTTCCCCAAAAGAAATATCCTCAGGAGGGGAGGCCGAGGGAATAGAATCTTCTGCATCCGAGTCCTCATAGGTTTGGAAGAGCTCTTCCTGGCTAAGTAATATGCTTTGTCTTGCTGGCTGCCTTAGCCCTAGTGTAGGCCTTAATAGACATGGCCATAGGAGGCCTGGCAGCTCCACGTGCAGGAGTGACCTTGTCTACAGCAATGGTCTCAGGCATTTCCTCGGTTTCGGTATCCGGAGGAAAATCGATAAAGTACAGTTGTGTACACCTACCATAAATGTAGATGTTCGAGTGTCTTCACTGTTGCAGTCATAACTGTGGGGTGCTCTTGCCGGCAGGCAGCCCGAGGTCGGCCAGAATCCCAAAGTCTGGGTCCGGCATCGGCTGTATAAGCTAGTATCCTGACGTCAGTACGCCTTGGTACATAGCCCTCAGCCGACGCCATCTTCTCCAGCCTTTCTTGCCCTAGATGTCAGAAGTCCCCAACAAATCAAAAATGAATCCAACAAGGAACACAAATACACCACAAATATGAGAAAAAGAGGGGATAGGAGGAGGAATCGACTGCAACAGTGAAGACACTCGAACATCTACATTTATGGTAGGTGTACACAACTGTACTATGTTCTTCGTGTTTCACTGTTGCAGTCATAACTGTAGGGTGGAATCCCAAAGCAGTGTAGAGGGGAGGAGGCTTTAGATAGAAGAAGGGGAGGCAAGAATACCCTGCAAGACAGCAGAGGCAAAGCCTGCCCTAGACTTAGAAAACAAGGGAGATTGTAGTGCTTGGAAAAAGTATGCACAGAACTCCAAGTGGCAGCTTCCAAGATATCCTTGGTAGGGACTCCTCTGAGGAAAGCTGTAGAAGTAGCAGCTGCTCTAGTAGAATGACTTCTAATGGTCCCTGGAAACTGTTTCCCATGATGAGTGTAACAAAATCTGATTCCATAAGCAATCCATTTGGAAATAGTTTGTTTAGAAATAGGTTTTCCAAGAGAACTGGAGGCAAAGGAAACAAACAATTGGTTAGACTTTCTGAAATCTTTAGTCTTGTCCAAGTAAAATCGTAACTGTCTGTGCACATCCAATGAATGCAAAATCCTTTCCCCTTTATTTTGAGGATTTGGAAAGAAAGTAGGAAGGTGAATTGTCTGATTCAAAGCCACTTTCAAATCACCTTAGGCATGAAAGTAGGATTGGTCCTCAAGGATACTCTGTCCTGATGGAAAATAAGGTATGGTTCCACAGCCATGAGAGCTTGCAACTCTGAGACCCTTCTGGCAGAGGTCAATGCTAACAAAAGAACAGTCTTCCAGGATAGAAACTTAATATCTGAAGATGCAGCAGGCTCAAAAGGAGGCAAAGTAAGTTTTTCTAAAACATAATTAAGATCCCAGGCAGGGACAGGAGGGGTCCTTGGAGGCCAAATTTTTAGCCCCTCTCAAGAACTGCTTCACCAAAGGATGTGAAAAACAGGAGGATCAGAACTGAAATGCTAGAGATAGCAGAAGCATGAATCTTAATGGAAGAAAAGGAAAGTCCTTTAGATAAAAGTTCCGAAGGTAAAGCAAAATAGAGGAGAGATCAGGAACCTGAGGATCAGAGCCTCGGTCCTGCATCCAAATAGAAAACCTCTTCCATTTAGAGGCATAGGATTTCCTAGTGCTAGGCCGTCTAGCTTCCAAAAGAACATCCAAAACTTGTTTGGGAAGACTAGAGGAAATCAAATTCCTTTGAAGAGCCAAGCTGCCAAGCAAAGGGTCTTGAGATTGGAATGTAGTAACTGACCCTGATGCTGGGACAGAAGCGAAGGGTTCAGTGGAAGAATCCAAGGAGGCCCCGAGAACAGGAGCTTTAAGGTTGGATACCAAAACTGTCGAGGCCAATTTGGAGCAATCAAGATGAGGAACTTGGGCTTGTCCTGCTTTATCTTCAGTAGTACCGAGGCAGTAGAGGAAGAGGAGGAAGGCATATGCAAGGCTTCTCCAGCTGAAGGACAGGGCATCCACTCCCCATGCTGCTTTGTGGAAGGACCTGGTGCAAAAGCGAGGCAGCTGATGATTGAGATGGGATGCAAACAGATCTATCTGGGGACATCCCCAAACTGCAGTAATCCTGTTGAACAAGTTGGTGTCTAGCATCCATTCGTGAGGATCTGAAATGTTTCTGCTCAGGCTGTCTGCTAAGAGATTCTGTTTCCCTGGAATGAATTGAGCCTGGAGATGCAGATTCAAATTTAGAGCTGTGTCCCATAAACCCATAGCTAGTCTGCAAAGGGGGTATGAATGAGAACCCCCCCTGCTTGTTGATGTACCACATGACCGTGGTGTTGTCTGTGCGAATTAGCAGAGGCCCTGGTTGTAAAAGGTTTTTGAAGGCTAAAAGGGCATTTTGAACTGCCAACATTTCCTTCAGATTGATGTGCCAGTGAAGATGGTCCTTTGTCCAGGTTCCCTGCTGGCAATTGTCTAGAAAGTGTGCTCCCCAAGCATAATCCGAGGCGTCCGTGGTTAGGATTTGAGTAGGTTGAGGGAGACGAAAAGGTTTTCCTTCGTTTAAAGTGCATGCCCTGGACCACCAGAGGAACTCCTTCTGGAGGCAGGGGATCAGAGGAATCAAAATATCCAGATCATGGTAATGCTGTGACCATACACTTTTCAGATACCGTTGAAGCTTTCTCATGTGAAGCCTTGCGTTTGGAATCAACAGAATGCAGGAAGCCATGTAGCCCAGAGCCTGCAGGAATTTCCTTGCAGTGAGCTGAGATAGAGTTGCCAAGGCGTTGAAAGTAGAAGCCAGCTGAGTTTGTTTTTCTGGAGTGAGGTAGGCCCTTTGTAAGGTTGTATTTAAGAGGGCTCCCAAGAATACCATTTGTTGAGAAGGGATCAAATGTGACTATGTTCACAGAGAATCCCAGTAGTAGGAGAAGACGTTGAACAAAGTCCAGATGTTGAAGCAGAAGATCTTTGCTGTCTGCCTGAATAAGGCAGTCGTCCAAATAGGGGTAAATCTGGATCCCCTGAAGTCTGCAGTAAGCCACTACTGGTGCCAGGCACTTGGTGAAGACTCTGGGCGCAGTAGATAAACCAAAGGGCAGAACAGAGAATTGAAAGTGCCTCGAACCTGCCTTGAACCTGAGGAATTTCCTGCGTTCTTGTCTGATAGGGATATGCAAATAGGCTTCCTTTAAGTCCAATGTCACCATCCAGGCATCCTGAGAGAGCATTGGAATTAGCTGTTGCAGAGTAAGCATCTTGAACTTTGGAATTTCCAAAAAGGTGTTTAACACAGAAAGGTCCAGAATAGGTCTCCATGAGTTTTGTTTTCTGGGAACCAGAAACAGCCTTGAATAAAACCCTTTTCCCATTTCCGAGAGTGGAACAGGCTCTCATGGTCAGAAGAGCATCCACTTGAGTTAAGTCCTCTGACCATTGAAGTTTTGGCAGATCTGGCCAACCGTGAGTCCTTGGCAAAGTGTGAAAGTGGAACTTGTAACCTTTTAAAATCACGTCCAATACCCATCTGTCCTGGGTAATATGAGTCCAATTTCTGTAAAAAAGAGACAGTTTTCC
This sequence comes from Protopterus annectens, assembly GCF_019279795.1. NCBI lineage: Eukaryota > Metazoa > Chordata > Ceratodontiformes > Protopteridae > Protopterus > Protopterus annectens. Next base: position 569,094,430 of record NC_056743.1, read on the forward strand.
TCCGAGAGGGGCGTCCAGGTAAAGGGGTCCTGAAGCCCAACCGAGAGAGTCATTGAGTTTGCTTTCTTTGAGATTGGGATCTGTCTTCTCCCCTTCTAGGTGAAGAAGCAGTCCACTGTCTAGATCTGTAAGAGGTCTGGCCTTGACCACGACCTCTGGAGCGTCTATATCTTCCCCTTTGAGGCCTGTCAGACGTGGGAAAGGACCAATTTTTAGAGGGCCAATTCCTGGAAAATCTAGGAGGCTGAACTTGCAAAAAATCTTTTACAGTCTGCATGGACTTTGCCTTTTCTTCCATCTTTTTAATAACTTCCTCAGCCTTAGAACCAAAAGAACATCTTGTTGAACAGGGGCATCTAATAACTTAGCCTTAACCTGTTCAGGTAAACTTTGTTCACGAAGCCAGGCATGTCTCCTAATCACAGTACCAGAGGCAGCAGCCCTGCAAGAAGCATCCAAAGCATCAAAACCACAATGTAAGCTATGCTTGTTAACCTGTTCAGTAGCATGCAAAACATCCTGAAGTTCCTTATCCTCTGCACAAGCAGGAAGGGAAGCAAGCTTTTGCTTTAAAACAGACAAAAGAAATTGCTGATATTTAAACATATGAAACTGGCAATTTAAAGCCCTTACAGACAGGGTAGCAGAAGTATATACCTTTTTCCCCACCTGTCTAAAGCACGAGAATCCTTCTCAGAGGGAATAGGATTTTTAGAAGTAGCAACCTTAGCAGCCTTAGAGCCCTGAGAAATAGTTTCAGGATCTGCAGAAGGGTTTTAAATAAAATAAATGAGAGTCAGGAACCCTATAAAATCTATCAGGCTTAGAAGGAGCAGGAGGCATGGAATCAGGATTCAAATTAGCCTCAGAAAAGCATCATCTACAATGTCCAAGACAGGAGGGATAGCTAAAGGCCTATGCTGAGGAAGAAGAAGAAATTCTCTAAGCCTCTTTTGGAAGCAGAATATTCCTGTCCTTCCCAATGAAAATGTTCCCTCATCTCATGTAAGGTTTCCCCAAAAGAAAAATCCTCAGGCGGAGAGGCCGAGGGCAAAGAATCCTCAGCATCCGAATCCTCATAAGGGGGAAAGGAATAGTCCTGATCAGAGGAAGAAACAGAAGATACAGAAGCCTGGTCAGAGGAATCCAGAGTAACATCCTGTCAAGGCCTTTTCTCAGGAGGGGGGTGAGAACCCCTAATCATTGTAAGCAAATCTTCAGCCATCCTCAATAATTGTTTTTGTGTCTTGGGAGTGGATTCAGAAGCAGCTTGAGCTGGAACTTTAGACTTAGTAGGATTCTTTGTCTTTGCCTTTGCCTTTGAAATAGTGATGTGAGTAGGTCTGAAAACCCCCTCAGAAGCCGGTACCTGCACAGCGGTTCCGGACCCATCTGAAGGAGCGACGTCCGAAGGTCCTGCAGCAGTTAAAATAGTGGGCCTTGATGGCTCCCCATGGGAGTCCGTATCGGCCATCGGTTCAGAAGTGGCGGACGACAGGGGCTGCAAAAGCGCCTCACTGACGACAGCCGAACCGGACGCTGGCTCCAGCTGCAACGAGTCCTGTTTGGACCTCGGAGGCCTGTCTTTGTCTTTGCGCTTCTTTTGAACTCCGGTAGTGTCCGACGACATTCTATAATTGAAGCGTCTGCCAAAATAATTTAAAGCCCAATCGTACCTGCGCTTGATAGTACGAGAGTTGAACCTGGCACAGAACCAACAACAAGAAACGTCGTGGTCAGGGCCTAAGCAAGGTAGACAGTAAGAGTGGAAATCTTTATGAGGTATTTGTTTCCCACACGCTATACAATTATTAACTTTTTCTGACATCGGAGGAACAAGAAAAAGATTCCCCAACGGGTACTTAGCTTTGAGAAGAGAAGTAACAACGGACCGACAACAACCAAATACGCTGTTCGAAAATCGCCAACCAACGTTTTGCGAGCTGCTTTCCACCGCACGGCAAGAAAGACTGGAGAAGATGGCGTCGGCTGAGGGCTATGTACCAAGGCGTACTGACGTCAGGATACTAGCTTATACAGCCGACGCCGGACCCAGACTTTGGGATTCTGGCCGACCTCGGGCTGCCTGCCGGCAGGAGCACCCCACAGTTATGACTGCAACAGTGAAATACGAAGAACATCTGGCGTCGGAGTGATGTCCGGAATCGGAGGCGTCGGTAATGCGGTGTCTTCGGTTCGGAGCGGTGGAGAGACTGTCTCGGAGGGAACCGGAGCACTCGCGCTGGGTTTTGGCGTGGAGTCGGTGGTAGACACGGGCCGAGGATGTCGGTCCCGGTCTTTTCGCTTTTTGGGAGTTTGCGATGTCGGAAGATCCGACGGCATGTTGTAAGCAAATTTATCGGCAAAAAGTCTTCAGCGAACTCCCGCGCCTGAGAGTCGCTTGTTGAAGCGAGCACAGGCTACACAGGCCGAAACGTCATGGTCTGGGCCCAGGCAGGGAAGACAGTAAGAGTGGAAATCCTTATGAGGTATTTGTTTACCACAAGAAAGACAATTGTTAGCTTTTTCAGTTATTTCTGACATCAGCTGGGGCAAAAAGGTCCCAACGGGTACTTAGCTTTTGATGACTTCGTATCGAAGAATACAGGAGCTGACCGACCGGCACTTGCGAACTGCTTCTGCCGGCACAGCGGCAAGAAAGACTGAAGAAAATGGCGTCGGCTGATGCTTATATACTCGCCGCTCTGGCGTGAGAGAAATGCGACATCAGCCAACGTCGGACCCAGACTTTGGAATCCGGCCGACCGAGGGCTGCCTGAGGCAGGACAACCCACATGTTATGACTGCAGTTGCATTCTTGAAGGACATCTCCAGCTTTACAAGACCTGATTTTCCTCTACTCCAATAATCGAGAACTTAGATCCACTAACAAGGCACTACATGCAATCTCCAAAAGCCATTTCAGCTCTGGTGACTCCCTGTATTCTAGCAACACTGCCAAGACTTGGAACTCCCTACCACTACAAATCAAGGTACAACCTAACAAAAGCATCTTCCAAAAAAAAAACAACAAAAAAAAAACAGTTTATTTCCTACTTAAACAATTCCTGGACATGCAACTGCCTAGCACATGGATGTCATATTCTAACACCTTTCCCCTACTCACTATCCAAGCTCTTTTTAAAAGTCCCACAGGTGCACTATATTTATTATCACACGTTACTTACCTAATCACTGCCGCCTACTCCCCACTGTCCCATCTATACCCACTAACTCTCCCCTAGACCAAGTTGAAAAGCTTTCCCTTAAAATGTCAATGCACCGCACATGAACTTGTCTATATTCTCCTCCTTTTTTAGTTTTTCCTTTCTTGTTTTATCTTCAGTACATCTTCAAGATATCTCTACTAAATATACTGCATGAACAGCAATCATATGTTACTACCTGCTCTACTTTTAATTGTATGTCTAAACAACTATGCTTATGTAAATATATGCAACCATATGCTTTTATCTGCTATATTTTATAACTATGTGTAAACCACAATGTTTGTGTAAATATCTTATGTACAGTATGTTATCAATTGTTTTTGGAGCTTTTCCCCACAGGCCTCCACTGAAAATGAACAGCTTTGTCTAGTTGGACCTCCCCAGTAAACAAATGTAAAATAAAATAAAAAAATAAACAAACAGTGTATATCCAAATCCTGCATTAAACAGTGTGGGTGTTTTAGCTGTATGACTTATGGTTTTGGTTCCTGAATCCAAGCACGCTTTTAATGGAAACACTCTAGTTTAGAGTAGTGTGGGGTGGTGGGGGGCCAGCTTGATCAGCCAGTTTAACTTTATTTTTGAGTATAACATTTTCGTTTCCTTCAAGTGGACCCAAAGTGAGCTTGTCCAGATGTAAAAATGGAAACTGCTATGATCTGAGAAATCACGGTAGTGCTTCACTAGTTATTTTATTGAGGATCTGGAGTCTGATATCAGACACGTGGTGTGCCTTTGAACCTGTTGACAGTTTTCCATATGTAAAAACACCTGCAGCCATTACACTATGCACAGTGTGTCACAAATGCAGTGTTGCAATTACGAGAACAAGTGATGTTGTTTTTCTCCTGAATACTGGGCAAACGTAATAGTCCCTGTTGCTCATATATTTGCAGTTAAGTGCAAAAAGAGGGGAGGGGGGCACTTGGGTAACTTCCTCTGTTGCCCTGGTTTGGTTTAAATTTGCATTCTACCCAGCCCTAGTATTACTGGCTCTCTTGAAAACAAAACAAGGATAGGATCCCAGGATTTTTTCCAGTGGTTTACTGTCTATATTCACCACCTAGTTGTTGGTCATTGTCTTTTTGGTTGTTTTGTGATCTACTATAAAAGTAAGTGCCATACTTTTCTTTTGTCTCCTGGTGTTAGTTTCTGTAAAGCCCTAGGAGTCTCCTTGGGGGGGGGGGGGGGGGTCCTTTACCTACTTTAAAGTTCAGATGGAGGTGGGGATGAAATTCAGTAATCTACTGCTGTATTCCCTAGCCAGGAAATCTTGGTGTGGTCTGATTAGATTTCTGAAGAAATCTCTAAGCTCTTTGGAGACGTGCAGCTCTCATCCTCTGAGATTTTATAACATTTATTTTCATGATCTGGGGATGCATGCTTTTACTGTGCAGCAGCATATTATCCCGGATTGGTTTGCTAAACAGGTTATTGCAGAGACATTTGTTTTCAGTGCCCTTCATGTCTAAAAAGCTGACTAATGACTTACTGTGACAGGTCGTGAAGCTCAAAAAGCTAGTGGAACTTCCGATACTGTTGTAAAAGTCATTGTTCATCTGCCTCCCCGATGATACAAACATCAACAATGAAATGGAGATAGCACTTCATCAATGCAAAATAGGGGCTTTGGTCCACTGCCCCTCCTTCCACTTTCCAAGAACCACATTGGCCAGGTCTGGGGCCATGGCTACCCCCATACCGTACCATACCCTATTCCAGTAGTCTACTCATAAAACCTGTTGCTCAACATGGAGTAGTTCCTTAGGGTCAAATCAAATAACCTGTGTGTGTCCCAAAGTCCTTGACTACTGGGTCAACTCTAAGGGGTGTGTTGCCAATATGATAGTTACCCAGGGTGGATGACCACCCAAAGAAAACTATTATGCAATTCTTGGCATTTAGTTTTAGTCCATGGCTCTGACACCAGTTGTCCGTCAGCCCCTCCTAGAGAACATCTGTCTCACTGTGGGATTCAATGACAGCTTGTAATTTGTAGTCATCTGCAAATTTAGTCAGCTAGAGACCACTGATATTGGCCGTGACTTCAGAGAAGTGAATGCCAAAAAGGAGCAGTCCAAAGACTGATTCTTGAGGGACTCCACTTGTAACTGGTTTCTTTGCAGAGGTGGACTCCTCAATTCTAACTTCTGGGTCCTGTCTGTGAGCCAGTTAGCTATGCACTGGGCAACATACGGGTTTGTACCTAACCTTTTGAGTTTGTCAACAATGCCCAAAGTAGGGTATTGTGTCAAATGCCTTGGCCAGGTCAAGGTAGGCAGTGTGAATGATTCTGCCCTCATCCATTACTTTGGTGACCTTCTCACAGAAGTCCACCAGGTTGAGTAGGCATGATCTGCCCTTGACAAAACCAAACTGGGTTGGGGGTTGGGTCCAGTCTCTGGAGATTTACTATATCACTACTGATCATGCCCATGACCATTCTTTCCACGGCTTTACATACAACACTAGAGAGACTTATGGGGCTGTAGTTTCCAGGTCTGTAGATGTCTCACCTTTGTGCAGAGGGATGACTGTAGCTGTTCTCCATTAATGAGGCACGAAGCCTGTTTGGAAGCTATAGTTAAACAGCAAATCCAGAGGTCCTGATAGGTCATGTTTCATGCTATTTACAAGGCATCCTGGGATATTGTCTGGGCCCACTGATGCAGTGTTCTTGGCCTTGGACAGAGTATTAGGGACCTGTTCTCTAGTGATAGCAGGGGGAGTTAAACTTGATGTTATTTCCTGAGGGAAGGTTGACAAGGAGAGAGAGAGAGAGAGAGGTAAAGTTGGAACTGAATTTATCAGCCAGTAGGTTTGCTATATCTTCTGGCTCAGTATAGGTGGCTCCACTTACAATGAGCTCTGCACACAATTGTGTATTGCCTTTAAGGTTGCGGACATAGCTAAAGAATGCCAGTAAATGTGGGCACAGCCTTTCATAATGCATGGGATACAAGCATTGATAAGGATAAGTCAGACTAGAAAAAGTTTTGTAATAAAGCTCTCATAACTTCTTTTAAGGAATATGAGCTCCACAGATGCAGGCACATCCTGTCATACTACATGTGCTACTAAACAGACAAAGTCTGATGACATCCTGGTAAAAGCAGGCATTTTCAATCATCAAAGTGTAAACCACTCTATTAGAAGGACTTCATGAAGCACAGGTGAAAGCATCATCTTAAATATGGTTCTACAGTGGTAGCTCATGATGTGCTGTCATGTTTTGCTTGTTAAAAATAGAAGTAAAAACCTTTTAACCAAGAATGAGGTTTCACAAGCTGTTCAGCTGGTAAACCCTCACAGGTCCTTTAAAAATGTCCAAATAAAGAAAATCAAACAAATAGTGCCTTTCAAACCAAATTCTGGAGGTAAATCCCCTTCCCGTGGTTGGGAAGTGCATCCACGCAGCGCTCATATTCCTGCAAAGGTAATATTTACAAAAAAGAGAGGTCTTCAAACAAGAGGCAGCTTTGAGTCCCACTTTCATTATTACCCACCTTTCTGTTGTGTGACACTGTAAAGGATCTTTCCACTACCATATTCATTTGGAGAACATGGTACTTCAACAGGGACATTTTTTTTCTCTCCTGTAAACCATGAGTTTTTGGACTGGTGAGGCTTTTGACAAAATGTTCAAATAAGAGGCTAAGCTCTAAGCTTTGGGATTGCCTCCTTGTTTTTCTATCTCCCAGATTTTCCTCCAAAGCTCCCCTGGACCCTCCCCACCACTGCCTGTAACTGCCTTTAATAACTGACCTGTTGGAAGTAACATATTAGAACAAAAACACTTGTCCATCTGCCTATTTAACTAAACGAACTACTTGAAACTTCAAGATGTCCTTATGCCTCCCACAGGGAGGGTATCAGACAGCGAGTCACTCAGATCTGTTAGCTAAAGTGATTTTATCAGGACTAATCCTTTGTACTCTGTTTCTTACAGTACTGTCACCCTCTGGGCCACTGGTGGGACACCAGATCCGACTAGAGCTTTCTGGATTACCTGTACTTTCATGCTTGAAAATGAGGAACACATGTTAATCCAAATTATGCATAGTCTATGGGTGAGAGGATTTGTGGTGAAAAAGGTAGGCTTACAAAGGGTTAGAATAAACAGAGCCTTGGAAAGTACAATTGGTGGGGATGCTCAAATTGATAAAGCTTAAAAAAGGAATAGGACTTCATGCAGTTGGTTCAGACACAGACTAACATGTCTGAATAGGATCCAGCTCTGTATTTTACAAGTGCACCTTAGGATATATACATAAAACACAAATACACACAGAAACGTTATATGTATATCTGCACATAAAGATAGCTATCTAGATCTATATATCTGTATCTATAATACCCAACTCTCTCCACACACACACACACACACACACACACACACACACACACACACACACACACACACACACACACACACACACACACACACACACACACACACACACACACACACACACACACACACACACACACCAGTATTGTGATATTTTCCAAAAGAATTAGTTAATCTTCCTCTGAAAACTGAAAGACAGAATAAAAACATGGGAACCATGGAAAATAGGGGATGTTTAATATGCAATCTGACAGGGTTAACAGGCAGAAGGACCAGAAGGATGTGGAAGCATATTTAATATTAAGAATCAGAAAAAATGCCCAACTGGCAGGCAGGATAGAAAACCTGAAGAGGTAATTTACTGGAAATAGGCAGCAGACATTCTGTGATGGAGAGGTATGTTTGATGGGAGTTCATGGAAACAGCAACAAGAAAGTACAGACGTGTACACTTACCATAAATGTAGATGTTGAGTGTATTCACTGTTGCAGTCATCACACTTGGGTTATCTGCCTGCAGGTAGCCCTCAATCGGCCCAAATACCAGAGACATAGTATTTCTGCATCGGTTGCTGTCGCTCCAGGACTGACGTTAGGTCGTCAGGGGGGTATAAAAGCAGGCAGCTGACGCCATTACATCAGGTCTTCTTGCCCAAAATGTCAGGAGCCCCCAAATAGGGAGCTAAGCTATGGTGGGAAAAAAACACCACTAGTAAAAAGTAAATACCAATACCCCTGAAATGGGTGAGTAATAGAGAGAGGAGAGAGGGAGACAACGGGACTGGAGGGAGGGAAACCAGGACTTCAACACTGAATACACTCGAACTACATTTACGGTAAGTGTACACAACTGTACTATGCTCTTCGTGTTTCACTGCTGCAGTCATCACACTTGGGTTGATTCCCAAAGCTGAAGAAAGGGTGGAGGCAGTCAAGAAGAGTTGGGGCTGACTAGTATGCCCTGCAGGACTGCTGTTGCAAAACCCGGCCTGGATTTGGAAAAGATAGGCAGGTGAAAATGCTTGGTGAAGGTGTGTACAGAACTCCAGGTAGCAGCTTCCAGAATGTCCCTGGTAGGGACTCCCCTGAGAAATGCTGTAGAGGTAGAAGATGCCCTAGTGGAATGTGTTCTGACCCCCTGAGGGGTTGGTTTCCCATGATGTTTGTAGCAGAAATGGATAGTGTGCTATCCATTTGGAAATTGTTTGTTTTGAAATGGCCTTGCCCTCTGCCCCTGGTGCAACACTGACTAGTAACTGGTCTGATTTCCTGAAGGGCTTAGTCCTATCAAGGTAGAATCTGAGCTGTCTGTGCATGTCCAAGGGGTGCAGGATCCTTTCCCCTTTATTTTGAGGATTGGGGAAGATGGTTGGCAAATGGACAGATTGGTTTAGAGCAACACTGGACACCACTTTAGGAATAAATGAAGGGTTAATCCTGAGGGAGACCCTATCAGCATGAAAAATAATGAAGGGTTCCACAGCCATAAGTGCTTGTAGCTCAGACACTCTTCTATCTGAAGTGATGGCCAGAATTAAGGCTGTTTTCTGAGAGAGGAATTTTAACTCTGCTGATGCTGCAGGCTCAAAGGGGGGTAGAGTGAGCTTTTCCAGTACAAAGTTAAGATCCCAAGCAAGGGAAGGTATTCTCCTTGGTGGCCTTAAGTTGTTTGCCCCTCTCAGGAACTGTTTGATGGGAGTGTGAGAGAAAACAGGCGGATCAGTGTTGTAATGAGCCGAGATGGCAAAGGCATGGATCTTAATGGAGGAGAAGGATAGGCCTCTGTGGAGTAGATCTGCTAGGTAATCCAGGATTGGAGGTTAGGAGGGCAAGTGCTGTGCCCTCTCCTTTAGAATGGATCCAGGAACAATACCTTTTCCACTTATCAGCATAGGATTTCCTTGTACTGGGTCTTCTGGCTTCAAGAATGACATCCAGCAGCTGCTTTCTTAGGCTGGTCACTGGGGGAAAATTCAAGGAATAAGCCAGGCTGCAAGATTCAGGGTTTGCAGCTGTGGATGCAAAACCTGTCCCCCTGCTGAGTGAGGAGGATTGGGATCTGGGGGTAGGTGCCAGAGTGGCACCATTGACAGGCTGCGCAGTAGTGGGTACCACTGCTGGTGTGGCCAGTCTGGGGCAATCAGGATTGTCCTTGGTCTGTCTTGTCTTATCTTGAGTAATATTTTTGGGAGAAGAGGCAGAGGGGGAAATGCACAGATTGGGAGGTTTTCCCACTGGAAGGATAGGGCATCCACTTTCCAGGCCCTGCTGTGAGGTGGCCTGGTGCAGAATTTGCCGAGCAGGTGATTGCAAGGGGAGGCAAAGAGGTCCACCTCTGGGGTCCACCATTTCTGGATTAGAAGGCTGAAGGTGCTGGGTTCTAATTGCCACTTGTGTGGGTCTAGGAGATTTCTGAAGTCTGCCAGAGAGTTCTGTTTGCCTGGCAGGAACTGAGCTTGCAGATAAATATGCATGTCCAAGGCCGTGTTCCACAGGGCCAAGGCAAGCTTACAGAGTGGGTTCCCCCTGCTTGTTGATGTACCACATAACTGTGGTGTTGTTTGTTTTTATAAGCAGGTATCCTGGTGGGAGTAGGGATCTGAAAGCTGTCAGAGCTTGCTGAACAGCTAGCATCTCTTTTTGGTTGATGTGCAGATGGATTTGACTTGGGCTCCAGTGGCCTTGAATGCACTTGGCATCCAGGTGTACCCCCCCCAGGCAGAGTCTGATGCATCTGTGGTTAGGGTCTGGGCAGTGTGGGGTTGAGTAAAGGGAAGTCCCTTGTTGTGGTTGCATGCTGCTACCCACCAAAGAAACTCTGTCCTTAGACAAGGTATGATAGGTATGACGGTTTCTAGGTCCTGAGAATGTTGGCACCAAAGACTTTTTAAGTACCATTGACGTTTCCTCATATGCAGTCTAACATACGGAATTAGGAGGATGGAAGAAGCCATGAACCCTAGGGCCTGCAGGATTCTCCTTGCGGATAGCTGGGTTCTGGTAGCCTGTCAGGCTTGTTTTTCTGGAGTAAGGAATGCCATCTGGGATGCTGTGTCCAAGCTTGCTCCCAGGAATACAATCTTTTGATTAGGGACTAGCTTTGAGTTCTTTTCGTTGATAGTGTACCCCAGGGAGGGTAGAAGGTTCTTTACAAGTGTCAGGTGCTGCAACAGTTTTTCCTGACTTTCTGCCTGAATCAGGCAACAGTCAAAGTATGGGTAAATTTGAATTTTTCTCTCTCTGCAATAGGCAATGGCTGGAGCCAGGCACTTTGTGAATACTCTGGGAGCAGTGGATAAGCCAAAGGGAAGTGCAGAGAACTGATAATGCATAGATCCTGCCTGAAACATAGGTATTTCCTGCATGAGTCCTTGACAGGGATGTGCAGACGGGCTTCTTTTAGGTCTAGGGTGGCTAACCAAGGCATCTCTGGACAGCATAGGAAGAAGCTGCTGATGGGTGAGCATTTTGAATTTTGGAACCACCAGGAAGGCGTTTAGAATGGAAAGATCTAGGATTGGGCACCAAGTGCCCTCTTTTCTGGGTACCAGGAAAAGTCTGGAATAGAACCCTTGACCTATCTGTCTGTTCTGCAGGAAAAGGTTAAATTCTTTATTTTCTGCACAGTCTGTAAAGGTAGCTAATTTTTGCTTAAGTTCCATAATATGTTGCTGGTATTTCAGCATGTGAAACTGGCAATTCAATGCCCTAATGGCGAGAGTTGCAGAGGTGTATACTTTTTTACCCCATCTGTCTAAAGCTCAGGAATCCCTGTCAGAAGGGGTGGGATTCTTAGCTGTAGTTGCGTTTATACCTTTAGGTCCCTGCGAAATGACCTCTGGGTCAGCAGTAGGATTATTGAAAAGGAATTTGTGAGAGTCAGGTACTCTGTAGTCCCTTGTCTGGTTTCCTAGGAGCAGGGGGGTAAAGTATCAGGAGTTAAACTGGATTCCATAAAGACATCATCCACAACATCCAGGACTAGGGGTATTGCTAAGGGCCTATGCTGAGGCAAGTCTAGAAATTCTCGGAGTATCTTTGGACTGAGGATAGTCTTGGCATTTCCAGTGGAAATGCTCTCAAAGTATGCAAGGTTTCAGCAAAAGAAAAATCCTCTGGAGGGGAAGTGGAGGGAATGAATTCCTCTGCATCTGAATCCTCATAAGCAGATAAAGGCATATCCTCATAATCAGATACCTCAGTCAGACTCTTGGTCTGTTAAAGCTGCTGGGGACAGGTCTCTTTTCCTCTTAGCAGGGGAAGGCTGGTTTCCCCTAATCAGCATAATAAGGTCTTCTGCCATTTTAAGCATCTGATGTTGTGGCAAGGAAGAAGGTGCATGTTTTTGCATCGTCTTTTTTTTAGGCATCACGCGTACTCTTGGTCTTAGAAACTCTGTAGTTTTAGACACAACTGAAGAAGCGAAAGAAGTCATCGGTTTGTGTTGAATATCGGTAGTGCGAAGAACTTCCTCAGACGCCGGTGCCTGCTCAGCGGCTCCAGACCCACCCAAGGTAGACACATCCACAGGTTCCGAAGAGACTCGCGGCATACCGGACTCCGAACGGGTCTCAGTAGAGGCTTGCGAATCCACTTTACGGCATCAGGGGCTGCAAAAGCACCTCACTGAGGTACCAGCGAACTGGCAACTACCTTAATGGAAGCATCCTCTGCAGCTTTGGACCTGTGTGGTCTGTCTCTGTCTTTATCCTTACATTTTTTCGGTAGATCGGTAGTCGGACGGCTTACTGATGCCATTTCAGAATACGGAGATCGAGAACAAAAGTATTTAGCAATAAAAAGAGCAAGACAACGAATAGTTCAGGAGTTGAACAAGGCACAAAACCAACAGCGGGGGGATGTCGTGGTGTGGGCCTGAACAGGTGACGCACTAAGAATGGAAATCTCGGTGTGGTATTTGCTTTCCACAGACAAGATAATTGTTAACGTTTTCTGACATCGGTTAGCGCAAGAAAAAAAGGATCCCTAATGGGGTACTTAGCTTTAGAAGACTTCAGGATAATTCAATTCAAAAACAAAACGGCCGACCAGCACTCGTGCAAACTTGGCAAGAAAGACTGATGTAATGGCATCGGCTGCCTGTTTTTATACCTCTGACGACCTGATGTCAGTCCTGGAGCGACAGCAACTGAAGCAGAAATACTAAGTCTCTGGTATTCGGGCCGACTGAGGGCTACCTGCAGGCAGATAACCCAAGTGTGATGACTGCAACCGTGAAACACGAAGAACATCAGAGATCCAAACAAAGACTGGGAACTAAAACAAATGAAAGAAATGCCAGGTTGCTATACTTCCACATCACCACACTAAATTCATCAACTGGAACTTTGGTGACACAGAAAGTCTGAAAACACAATTACTCATATTAGAAATGGTGTTATATAACAAAAGTTGCTCTAAGCAACTTCAATTAGCTATAAGACATTGGAGAGATAGAGAGGGTCATTCTGTTCCAAAACAATATTTCAGTGTTTTTGCCCATTTACTGAAACATTTTCCAGTCCTATGGGTTTTTGTGAATTTAAGACATTCAAAACCAGTACACCCAAAAAGAAAATTGCTTTGTAAAAGCAGTCTATCATATGTAAAGTGGTGGCAAAAAGTAAAAAAAAAAAAAAAGAATAAAAAAAGGACAAACTCCATTACAGTGTCACTTTCCGAAAATTAAGTAATTTGAGGTCGTGCAGAATGTAAACTTTAGCTTTGAACCTAGGTTTCCAGTTATGAATTTCAGCACGTTAGGATGATGGTATGTCACTGCCTTCTTAAGCTCCTCTGTATAAAGAACAAAACATCTTAACTGTAATTCTGGAATTGTTATTAGCCCCCACCCAACTTGCTATCTGGACCCATTACTAAAGGACACCTGAGAACTTATCCCAGCAAATAAGTAAACTCTACTAACAGCCTAAGCAAAAGGCATCCACATGCAGAACTATTTCAGCATGCTGCACTTACCAGCTGAGTGTTCGGAACCAGGGTAAATCATACGAGTGGTACACATTGTAGCCTATGGTTATGATTTCATGAAAACATTTAATCTGTACACACAGCACCTGGGAGGAAAAAGCAAAAACAAATGTAACTCAAACACAGGTTTTAACAACTCAAACATGCATACAAACAAATATTCAAAAAGTATGTAATCAAAATTATTTAGAAGCAAAGAAACCGTGATTATGATTAGAAAGTTGATTATCAATTCTGTTTGCTTGTAAAAAAAAAAAAAAAAAATACTGAATAAACCACCTCTCCAGAGTTCTAAGGCATGCTAAACACATCTCTCCCATCACATGTACTGCAACCAAGCCCTAATCACGGAGACCCTCATTTTGAACTGGCTACATCTGAAACTTATTGATACAAGATCAGATAGGCTCCCTCCACAGTCCTGTCACATAAAATTTTATCAGGACATTCATGAAACTGTGAGCATTGCAGAGTGAACAGTGTGTAATTTTAAGAGAAAATACCACTGATGTGGGCACTAATGACAGAACCTCAGCCAGGACCCACCAAGCCACGTTTACTGCTTTTGTCTATCTAAATTTTACTTACTAATAAAACTGTTCACACTAGCGCAGAGATATCACCTATGCAGCATTATCTATTCCCAAAATAAGGGGAAGAGTGGGAGCTCCACACTTAGGAAACGAAGCCATAAAGCCATAATGGTGATAGCAATACTTACCTGGTAGGTTAGGATTCACATAAGTGGTACTCTCCTTTTAAACGAAATGTACGGAATAATGTCACATGGCAAAAAAGGCACACTTTTTTGTCAGTGTAAGCAACCACTTTTAAATAAACATGCTAAGAGAAGAATTTAAATACCTAAGGAACTTGAGTCTTTCTGAAGCTAGTTTATAGTCTGTGGCTTCAAGTGTCTTCAGTCTGCATCTCACTTCCTCTGAGTTACATAATGATGTGAATATGCCAGTCTGTGACCATTTTCTGAACAACAGGGTGCAAAACCGAACTCTATAATATGTGACACTTTCACAACTAAACCTTATGCCTGTTGTTTTATACTTATTTACTATGATAAATTGCTACTATGAGGGGTAAGGCTTACCCAACATAAAGTTATGATTAATCCATGTGAAACAGAGATCCTCCCTAACTCAGTTCAACTGTAATGTGGACAACTGGATGGAGAACAGGAAATTCATTCCTGGTTTGGCACCCATGTCTCTAATACACATCTCAGGCCCCTGGTTGTAAATGTTTAACCTCCCAAGTCCCTGCATTCACTTACCAAGTATATCAGCACTTGTCAGATATTTGAGATGCACGTTTAGGCTTAAAAAAGGCCCTTGTGGTCATTAGCCTCATACACACCCTATGGACCTATGACTGTGACTGACAAACTAAAGAGCAAAGGCCCTTGTGGTCATTAGCCTCATACACACCCTATGACTGTGACTGACAAACTAAAGAGCAATATGCCTTTTCTTTAGATGTCTCCTCAGAGGACTATTGTCCATGTGCACTTTAGAAGCACATCTTTGTGGGTGGGTGGATGGAGGCAACAGGCATTACCTGAACTTAATTTAACCCCAGAAAATTTTAAGTAGAATTTTCTCAAGAAAAATTAATACTAAGCGACTTCAGTATTGACTGTCTGTCACTCTCCTCTAACTAATCTCACAAAATAATGTGTATGGGTTACTCAGCTGATCGCCTTTCCCACTCACTATAATAAAAACAGAGGAACCACCAAAGACTGGACACTCTCCTATACCCAGAGTAAAATCTCTTACTTCAGGAACTCTCCGTGACTCTAAGTGACTATCTCCCCATATTTGTTTCAAGAAAACAAACATCCAAAAAACATCTTTGCAATGTGGCATGTAATATCTCAGATTTCAAAAACGACATCTTTGTCTCATAACTCGATCAGTACAACTGGACAACGCTAATATATTTACCTCTTGATGATGCTGTATCCCACATTAACACATTTCTAAGCATACTAAACAAAACGACCCCACTAAAAAGAAAAAAAAAGGAAGAGTTAAGTTAAATCCTGCCCCTTAAGCTAACCAGAAGTACCAAACATGTTATGAAACTTTGCCAAGATTTTCCAGGCAGCATTGCAGCAAATAAAACTCAAGCTTACAATCAAAAAGTTAAAGAGCTCAGAAGAAGAACTAAACATCAAAATCCTGACAAAAAACTACTACATGGATCTCTAAAGTAATAAGATGACCCCATTACTCTAGTCTTCCATAAATTAATTCCTAAACCCTGTCCGCTCAATACAACCCTCAATTCAATCTCACAATCACCAATGCATTTGACTCCAACTTTATTAGTTCAGTTTCATCCTTATTCAATAACAGCCAGCAATACCCACAGCAAATTCTAGCCACTAAAATCCCCACACTGTGTCCCTCCAATCAGTCTCTACCTCCATCATTAACAAACTTCTGCTCAAACTAAAACCCATTTCCCTAGAACTTGATAAACTACCGCGAGAATATCTAAAACAATCATGCTATCAATAAATCCTCTGTACTGCTCCCATGGAAAACAAATGCTACATCCTCCCCATCCATAAAGGTGGTCAGACAACTGACCTCACTAATTAAATGCCCATTGCCATTCTCTCCCCTCTATCCAAGATACTGTAAGAAAGCATCACTTCTCAATTATTTCACTATATCACTATATCACCCAAAAAACACTTCTTACTCTCTCAAAGTGAGGATTATCCCCCACCCCACCCAATAGCACCACCACTGCTCTCCTAAGTTTTACTAATACAATCAACACAAACAAAGATGAAGGATACCTACTATCAAGCCCTCTTTCTTGAAGTCTATAAAGCTTTCAGACATCTCCCACAATATTCTCTTATAAAACTCTCTAACCTAGGCCTTGATAATCCCTCTCTCCTGGTTTTCCAGCTACCTTGCTAATCACCACCAGCCGGTGAAATGGCTGACTGACTTGTAATTTGCTTCTACCCTTTTCTAAAGATCCCACTTCCTGATATTATATCTCTGTTACAATATTCGCTACTTCAAGTACTGATAGTTTAGATTTTGATTTCCATTTTCTAATAATTTCTTTTTGGGCAGCTATCAGAATTAAACTTACCATGGCCTTTCTATAACTAGGCTTTTAGATCCTGTACCCCATCTCAAAAAAAAAAATAATTTCCTTAGGTGCACTCATGTGCTCACCCAGTATTCTGAGAGAGTACTCTGTAGGAAATTTTTAAAGTCTGGCAACTAGTTGTAGTTCAAAACATAAGCTCCCAGGTACCTCTTACTTCCTCAGTACACCTCCAATATTTGCCATTTACCTAAGGAAACATTCTGTGGAATCTCCTTGGGGGTATAAAAGTATATATCCAAACACTTCCATGCAAAAAATCCTAAATCTTCTACACTTTGTTGCATATTTGGGAGCCATACATATTTTCTTTATAAATTGCTTTTCTAATTTCTCTTCCCAATCTTTTCTGACCTCATCTGATTGTTACTGGCCAACAATTTACATGTGCTACTAATTTAATTATCCCTTTAACAACAGTTTATCTTCTAGATTCAATTAAAACTTTAAACAGTGCAGGTCTTTCAATCAGGATTCCCCTATCACTTTCTCTTTGTCTATACTCTGATATTGATCCCTGACAGGGAAGGCAATAACTAGCCTGCAATCCAAATGCCTTTTTAACCTCTTCCCATTCTATCTTTCATTCTCTGTTTACTCCCAATACCTTGGTTGATTTGCCAAATTCCTCCAGTAGATTCCAGCATACTCGTACCTGTTTTCTGTACCCCTAACTGCAGTCATCTCTGTTGGCAGTACCTCCTTTCTCCACTCCTGTGCTGGGTTATTTCTTAGTAGTTCTGCTACTTTATGAATATAATACTCTGTATGATTATTATCCTTAAGGATCTGCATCCAAAATCCCATTCTTTCATTACTTCTTGAATTACCCCCATTTCATCATCATCTCTTTCCACTTTGAATTGTATCTTTCTGCTTGTGTCATGTACAAGAACGTTAAAGTACAGTTGTGTACACTTACCATAAATGTAGATGTTCGAGTGTATTCACTGTTGCAGTCATTACATTTGGGTAATCTGCTGGCAAATTGCCCTCAGTCAGCCTGAATATCAAAGTCTTGGGTCCTGCGTCGGTTGCTGTCTCCTCTTTCATGACATCAGGTCGTCAGGGGTATAAAACAGGCAGCAGATGCCATTTTCTTTAGTTTTTTTTGCCCCAGATGTCAGGTGCCCCCCAAATGGGGAGCAAAATATATATATACATATATATATATATATATATATATATATATATATATATATATATATATATAAAACTATAAATACATGCAATAGTCACAACATAAACTTTACCTTCTTCTAAAAGCAAATACACCACAAAGGCTGTAGAATATAGTGAAGGAAAGAGAAGCTGTAAAATAAAGGGGGATGGCGGGTGGGTAACCTGGACTGCAACAATGAATACACTCGAACATCTATATTTATGGTAAGTGTACACAACTGTACTACGTTCGTGTTTCACTGTTGCAGTCATTACATTTGGGTAGAATCCCAAAGCTATGGATGGGAGGCTGGAACTAAATAACATTAGAAGTGGGTATAAGGCCCTGCAGAACTGCAGTGGCAAAGCCTGCCCTGGACTTAGAGAAGAGAGGCAAATGATGATGCTTTGTGAAAGTATGAAAAGAACTCCAAGTAGCAGCTTCTAGAATGTTTTTGGTTGGCACCACTCTGAGAAAAGCTGCTGAGGTAGATGCAGCTCTGGTGGAATGTGACAATGCCCTTGGGCACCGGTTTACCATGATGCATATAGCAGAAACAAATGCAGTGGCTTATCCACTTTGAAATAGTCTGCTTCGAAATAGTCTTT
Organism: Protopterus annectens; assembly: GCF_019279795.1. Taxonomy (NCBI): domain Eukaryota; kingdom Metazoa; phylum Chordata; order Ceratodontiformes; family Protopteridae; genus Protopterus; species Protopterus annectens. The sequence goes on from NC_056743.1 coordinate 569,112,924, forward strand.
CCCTCTGATCCTGCAGCAAAAGCCACTAGTAGCTGCTCAGACTTTCTTAGAGAGTTGGTCCTGTTTAAGTAGAATCTTAGTTGTCTGTGTACGTCCAAGGAAAGCAGAATCCGCTCCTCCTTGTTCTGTGGATTTGGGTAAAACGTTGGCAGGTGAATAGTTTGGATAAGAGCCACAGTGGATACCACCTTAGGCATAAAGGAAGGATTGGTCCTCAGGGACACCCTGTCTGGGTAAAATATAATAAAAGGCTCCACAACCATGAGGGCCTGTAGTTCTGAAACCCTTCTTGCTGAAGTGATTGCCAGAAGGAAAGCTGTTTTCCAGTACAAAAACTTTATATCTGCAGTAGCAGCTGGTTCAAATGGAGGCAGGGTGAGCTTTTCCAACACAAAAGTGAGGTCCCATGCAGGAAATGGTGATGATCTGGGAGGCCTTAAATTTTTGGCCCCTCTAAGATACTGTTTTAGCAGAGGATGAGAAAAAACTGGCGAATATGTGTTGTAATGAGCCGAGACGGCAGAGGCATGGATTTTTATTGATGAAAAAGATAGGCCCTTGTCAAGCATCTCAGTCAAGTACTGTAAAATCTGAGGAATATTTGGCTTTGCTGTGTCAGTTCCTTGTGCTTGGTTCCAAGCACAGAATCTCTTACATTTATCAGCATAAGATTTTCTAGTACTAGGCCTTCTGGCTTCCAAAATGACATCCGTAACAGATTTACTGAGAGGTGTTGTTTGAATAAAGTACAGTTGTGTACACTTACCATAAATGTAGATGTTTGAGTGTATTCACTATTGCAGTCATTACATTTGGGTAATCTGCTGGCAGGTTGCCCTCAGTCGGCCTGAATTCCAAAGTCTTGGGTCCTGCATTGGTTGCTGTCTCTTCTTCCAGGTCATCAGGGGTATAAAACAGGCAGCCAACGCCATTTTCTTTAGTTTTTCTTGCCCCAGATGTCAGGTGCCCCCCAAATGGGGAGCAAAAATATATATAAACTATATATACATGCAACAACATAAACTTTACCTTCATCCAAAACCAAATACACCACAAAGGCTGTAGAATATAGTGAAGGAAAGAGAAAAAACCCAGAATAAAAGGGGGATGGTGGGTGGGTAACCCGGACTGCAACAGTGAATAGACTCGAACATCTACATTTATGGCAAGTGTACACAACTGTACTATGTTCTTCGTGTTTCACTGTTGCAGTCATTACATTTGGGTAGAATCCCAAAGCTATGGATGAGAGGTTGTTGCTAAACAGCATTAGGGGCGGCTATAAGGCCCTGCAGAACTGCAGTGGCAAAGCCTGCCCTGGACTTGGAGAAGAGAGACGAATGATAATGCTTTGTAAAAGTATGAACAGAATTCCAAGTAGAAGCTTCTAGAATGTCTTTGGTTGGTACCCCTCTGAGAAAAGCTGCTGATGTAGCTGCAGCCCTGGTGGAATGAGACCTAATGCCCCTGGGCACAGGTTTACCATGATGTAAGTAGCAGTAACGAATGCAGTGGCTTATCCACTTTGAAATAGTCTGCTTTGAAATAGCATTTCCCTCTGATCCTGCAGCAAATACCATCAGTATCTGCTCAGTTTTTCTTAGAGCTTTAGTCCTGCTCAAGTAGAATCTTAGTTGTCTGTGTACTTCCAGGGAATGCAGAATCCGCTCCCCCTTCTGCGGATTTGGATAAAAAGTTGGCAGATGAATAGTTTGGTTAAGAGCCACATTGGAAACCACCTTAGGCATAAAGGAAAGATTGGTCCTGAGGGACACCCTGTCTGGGTAAAATATGATAAAAGTCTCCACAGCCATGAGGGTCTGTAGCTCTGAGACTCTTCTTGCTGAAGTAATTGCCAGCAGCAAAGCTGTTTTCCATGATAAAAACTTTATATCTGCAGTAGCAGCTGGTTCAAATGGAGGCAGGGTGAGCTTTTCCAACACAAAATTGAGGTCCCATGCAGGAACTGGTGATCTTCTGGGAGGCCTTAAATTTTTGGCCAATCTAAGATACTGTTTTAGCAAAGGGTGAGAAAAGATCTGTGGTTCTGTGTTGTAATGAGCCGAGATGGCAGAGGCATGGATTTTTATTGATGAAAAAAAGATAGGCCTTTGTCAAGCATCTCAGTCAAGTACTGTAAAATCTGAGGAATATTTGGCTTTGCTGTGTCAGTTCCTTGTGCTTGGTTCCAAGCACAGAATCTCTTCCATTTATCAGCATAAGATTTTCTAGTACTAGGCCTCCTGGCTTCCAAAATGACATCCATCACAGATTTACAGAGAGGTGTTGTTTGAATAACTACATGATCAGCCATGCTGCCAGGGTCAGTGTTTGGAGCTGGCTGTGCAGATCTGATTGTTTTGCTGAGACAGTAAGTGAGGTATTTGAGGCAAGTACCAAGGAGGGAGTTGAGATATATTCCTTAGGATTGGGTACCAGTGCTGGCAAGGCCAGTCTGAGGCAATTAGAATCATTTTTGTTTTTTCCTGTCTGACCTTTAGTAGGACCTTGGGAAGAAGAGGCAGAGGAGGAAAGGCGTAGACTGATAGGTTTTTCCAACTGAAGGATAAGGCATCCACTTTCCATGCTTGTTTGTGATAAGTCCTTGTGCAGAATTTGTCCAGTTGACAGTTCTGGGGAGAGGCAAATAGATCTATGTCCGGGCTCCCCCATTTCTTTATCATGCTGAAGACTTGTGGATCCAGTTTCCACTCATGAGGGTCCATAAGATTTCTGCTTAGGTCTGCCAGAATATTTTGTTTTCCTGGCAGGAATTGAGCTTGAAGATGTACTTGGTAAGTCAAGGCTGTGTCCCACAATGCCATGGCTAGTCTACAAAGGGGGTAGGAATGTGTGCCCCCCTGCTTGTTTATGTACCACATAACCGTGGTGTTGTCCGTATTTATCAGTGGTTGTCCTGGATGAAGTAAGTCCTTGAAGGCTGTCAGGGCATTCTGAACAGCAAACATCTCTTTCTGGTTGATATGCAGCTGCATTTGTTTTGGGCTCCATGTGCCCTGAATGCATTTCCCCGCCAGGTGGGCCCCCCAAGCATAGTCTGATGTGCCTGTAGTTAGGATTTGGTTGGCAGGGGGTAGAGTGAAAGATTGTCCCATGTTCTGGTGACATGTCTCTGCCCACCAGAGAAACTCCTGTTGTAGGCAGGGAATGAGAGGAATCATTGTTTCCAGACTGTGACAGTGTTGACTCCATAAACTTTTTAGGTACCACTGTAGTTTCCTCATATGCAGTCTTGCATATGGAATTAGTAAAATGCAGGATGCCATGAACCCCAAAGCCTGCAGAATTTGTCTTGCAGATAACTGGGTTTTTGTTGCCATCTGTTTGAAGTAAATAGTCAGTTGCCTTTGTTTGTCTGGCGTAAGGTAAGCCATCTGGGCAGCTGTATTCAAGCTTGCACCCAGGAATGTAATCTTTTGAGAGGGTACCAGTTGTGATTTCTTTTCGTTTAGTGTACCGTAGGCATGTTAGATGCCTTTTCACAAATGCCAGATGTTGAAGAAGAATGTCCTTGTTTTCTGCTTGAATGAGACAGTCATCCAAGTAAGGATAGATTTGTATACTTCTTTGTCTGTAAAACGCAATTACTGGTGCCAGGTACTTTGTAAAGACCCTGGGTGCAGTAGATAAGCCAAAGGGCAGTGCAGAGAATTGGTAATGCATAAAACTAGCCTTGAAGAGGAGGTATCTTCTGCATGATTCCCTTATTGGGATATGCAGGTATGCCTCAAGTCTAGAGTCACTAGCCAAGCGTTCTTGCCCAGCATGGGCAGAAGCTGCTGCAAAGTTAGCATTCTGAATTTTGGTATGCCCAAGAATGTGTTCAAAATCGATAAATCCAGTATTGGGTGCCAGGCATCATCTTTTCTGGGTACCAAGAAGAGTCTTGAGTAAAACCCTTGTCCTTTTTCCTGTTCTGGTACTGGCTGAATAGCCCCCATATCCATGAGGGACGTAACTTGTTTCTGTGCCTCTGCCCATTGATTTTTGTGGCAGATCTGGCCAACCGTTTGGAATTGACAAGGTATGGAAATGAAATCTGTATCCCTGGGATACTATGCTTAGTACCCACTTGTCCTGGGTTATTAACTGCCAATTTTGAGCATGAAGTGCTAGCTTTCCCCCTAAGGGGGCTGCCAAAAGATAAGTGCTTGGTGATGGCAGAGGGAAGTCATTGAGACTGTTTACTGTAGGGTTGTGCTTTATTTCCTCCAGATTTGGAGGTAGGGGCACCCCATTGCTTTGACCTGTAAGAATCCTGTGATTGGTATCTAGAGCCCTTTGAGCACCTGGATTTGCCCCGTGATGCTCCGTCGGATACAGGAAAGGACCAATTTTTTTGTAGGCCAGTGTCTACTGAATCTTGGTGGCTGCACTTGTAAGAAGTCTTTTACAGTTTGCATAGACTTAGCTTTGTCTTCCATTTTCTTTAAAACCTCTTCTGCCTTATTACCAAACAGAGTATCATGCTGTAAAGGTGCATCCAACAACTTAGCTTTAACATGATCAGGCAAATTTTGCTCCTTGAGCCAGGCATGCCTTCTAATCAGAGATCCAGTAACTGCGGCCCTGCAGGAGGCCTCCAAGGAATCAAAACCACATTGCAAAGTATGCTTTCCAACCTGTTCTGCTGCATGAAATAATTCCTGTAATTCTTTATTTTCCACATATTCAGAAATCAACATCATTTTCTGTTTCAATAATCCCATAACATGCTGTTGATATTTAAGCATATGAAACTGGCAGTTTAAGGCCCTAACTGCCAAGGTTGCAGATGTATAAACCTTCATTCCCCATCTATCCAGCACCCTGGAATCTCTATCAGAGTGGGCAGGGTTCTTAGCTGTTGAGGCCTTTACACCTTTGGGATCCTGTGAGATAGTTTCAGGGTCAGCAGCAGGGTTTTTGAATAAAAATCTGTGTGAGTCAGGGACCCTGTAATATCTGTCTGGCTTGCTAGGAGCCGGAGGTAGGGAATCTGGAGTCAAGCTTGACTCCGAAAACACATCATTAACAACGTCTAATACAGGAGGTATGGCCAAAGGCCTATGCTGAGGAAGAAGGAAATCCCCAAGCCTCTTTTTCGATTCTGAGAAATCTTGACACTCCCAATGAAAATGTTCCTCAAAGTATGCAAGGTTTCTCCAAAGGAATAATCTTCAGGAGGAGATGCAGATGAGATGGATTCCACTGCATCTGAATCCTCATAGGGTGGTATAGAATATTTCGGATCAGAAGAGGAATCAGAAGAAATAGAAACCTGATCTGAAGATTCATAATCAGTGTCTTGCCTAGGCCTCTTATCAGGGGGGGTGGGGGGGGTTTCGAACCCCTGATCAAGGTAATTAAGTCTTCAGTCATTTTGATCATCTGCTTTTTTGGCATAGAGGCCTGAGCACGTGGCTCATGCATCATTTTTTTAGCCTTAGAAGTTGCTTTTGTCTTAGTTTTTGAAGCTGGCGTCGATTTTATATAGAAATGCTGAGGCCTGAAGACACCCTCAGAAGCTGGTGCCTGCTCAGCGGCTCCAGACCCATCCGAGGGAGAGACATCCGCGAGTACAATACTTTGAGAATCTCGCGGCGTGCTGGACTCCACATGGGTCTCGGTAGAGGCCTGCGACTCGAAAGTAGCGGGTATCAGGGGCTGCGAAAGCGCCTGAGTACCAGCGAACTGGCGACTGGCTTAGGAGAAGCTTCGTCATCGGTTTTGGACCTCAACAGTCTGTCTCTGTCCTTTTCTTTGCATTTTTTGTGAACTCTGGTAGTCGGATTACTATCCGATGACATTTCAGGGTAGTTAAATCTGTTTCCAAAATATTTTGAGGCAAAGATATACTGACGCTTAATAGTGCGTTGGGTAAATCTAGCACAAAACGGACAGCAAGGCACATTATTATCTGGGCCTAGGCAAGGAATACAGTACAAATGAAAATCCTTATGAGGTATTTGCTTCCCACACGTAATGCAATTATTAACTTTTACTGACATCAATAAGGAGCAAGAAAAAGTTTCCCCAACGGGGAACTTAGCTTTAATTGAAGACTTCGGTTCTGAAACTCGAATTTGAAAATTTCAGGAGTCGGCCGACCGGCACTTGCAAACTGCTTTTGCTTTGGGCACCATGCGGCAAGAAAGACAAAAAAAATGGTGTTGGCTGCCTGTTTTATACCCCTGACTACCTGATGTCTTGAAAGAGGAGACAGCAACCGACGCAGGACCCAAGACTTTGATATTCAGGCCGACTGAGGGCAACCTGCAAAGCAGATTACCCAAATGTAATGACTGCAACAGTGAAACACAAAGAACATCTGTGTTGCTCTAAAATATCCCTTCAAATCAGGTAATCCTAAACCACCTTGTTCTGTTAGGAAGATCAGCTTATTCCATTTCACTCCTGAACTCTTTCCCTCCCAAATAAAATTCTTCAATTCTTACTATCCACAACTTCTCCTCTAGTTTATACAAATGTACTGGACCTGTATATAAAATTAAAGGGACTAAAAACATTTGTAGTGCTTGTATCTTATAGGTTCATAGGTAGGTACTAGGCTATCGGCCCTGGGGCCTATAAAAGCCTAGCCAAAAAAGGTTCCTTGCTTTCGCCACCCAAGAAAATTATTTTCCTGTGCCCCTGGCAGAATCCCTTTTAATCCATAGCCCTAAATACTTCGTTTCGTCATCTCCCCCTAAACATGAGTATTGCTGAACCAATTCAGGTGTGGGTACACAGTTTATTGTTATAACCTTTATCTTCAGTTATTTTATATCCCAAAAAAAACTGTCTCCGAATGTTCCACAACATTGAGATGTCCTTTTCTGGCTCCATTGGGTGCAAAATAATATCTGCAAATAAAGAGAACTTTTCTTGAAAACCATACCAATTATGCCCTTGAATTTGAGTCCCTTATTTTCTTTGCCAATGGTCCTAACATAACCCCCCCCCCCCCTAACAAAAACCCTTATCTTTATAGGTGGGCTGTAGCAGAAGTACTTTTTCAATTTAATTTTATATATATATATATTTTTTTTTGCAAATGACTTTCCATTGATCTTCATAGCAGAAGTGGTTTCACCCATCCACCATGGCCATCTCAATACCCAAGCTACACCCAAAAGTCAAAGAAAAGCATTCTTGATTCAAAAAGGAACCTTGGTGATGTAAAAATGAATGCAGTAAGGGCACAATGGTTAGTGAGACACCAAACAAGACTGAAGAGGAATCAATTACTATCAACCATGTTTGGAAATCAAACTATTTAAGGATAGTCTTCACTCAGATATTTTGGGCTTTATCTGATGTAATAAAATTGTGCATGTATGCCCCCTATAACAGCATCTAAAGAACTGAATATGTAAATAAGCAAATAAAAAGATCTCTTGATTGTTCTAAGCATTATATATAGAATCTCACCAGTTTTGCAGAATATCAGGTGCTCAGTGAATGGTACCCAACCTCCTATTACTACAAAGTCCAAAACACTGTCCAAAAGACAAATTGCACAGCTGGGTGCAAAAATGAGGTTACTCTAACAGAGAGCCATCCAGGGAAAGGACTACCATAATCAAGGGTGACTGATCTCCTTTCCAAAGAAAACAGTATTTGCAATTCTTTTCAAGAGCATAACTCAAAAGATTACCACACTTGTTGTCAGCATAATCAAAAATGACAAACATTATATGACAGACACATCTAATATAAAATCATCTCAGTCTGTGCTGATTCTATAAAGGCAGCATCAAAACAGATGTACTCTAAGCATGTCCCCCCAGGACACAGGGTTGTAGCGGACTGCTGCACAAAAGACTAGTGTTCAAAACAGCGGTATGGGGACTGGAGAGGAAAGGATGGGAAGGACGTGAGTGAGTGGTCATTGCAGGGTTATCCATTATTGGGGAGGGAAGCAGCTTTTCTGGCTCACTGCTTGGATGACAGCTAAACAAAGCAGAGTGTTACACCCAGGGACTACAAGACACCTGCTGAGCATATGCTGATAAGTGGAGCAACACACAGTGCAGCACAGGGAACATGTTTTGTGCACAGACATGCATTCTTCCCTGAGGTAAACCACAACTGTGCAGCAGAGTGATATGCTGCTGTTGGGGTTAATAGCTGTAGGTGGGGGAGGGGGGTGTCCAATAGAACTCTCACCTCTTGCTAGGGTCCAAAACATGAAGGAATGAAAGGACCACATAGCTCTTACCCAGGCTGTTAGGTGCCTGTCCCTTGTCCCAGGAGAGGAAGGTCAATGAGTTGAAGGAGGGGGGGGGGGGGTAGTGGGCAAGACCCAGTGGCTATGGGGGGGGGGTTGTACTTGTGTTTTCTGATGATGGATTGAGGGGGGGCACACAAGTGAATCTGAAATGCTACTCACGGTCACTGTCAAATCCCCTGAAAAAGCTAAAACATTAGAGGTATTTCAGTTGACAATGCTAACTTTGCTGTCGTCTATACAAAAAGTCAAGCTGCATTAGGCACTTATGATAACTGGAGGTGTTATACTTTTTACTGTTGTAGTAACAACTCCTGGAACTTTACGTATCCTTGCAAGTATTTCTCTTCCCAGTTATCAGGAACTACTATTTTACTAGCTTTGAACAAGAAGCCTTGGACACAAGTGTTATGAAAGATGTATTTGGGGTGCTGGGCAGTGGGGCAGTAAAGAGAGGAGTGTAACAATCCTTTGCCTGCATCTCTTCATTTAAGGCCAGCTCCAGGCCCTAATGCGTCCCAGCATAATTTTGTCATGAAATAAGAAACAAACAAATACAGTGTACAAGCAATGCTGGTGTGATTGGTTTGCAAACAGGCTTCATTTCCTTGCCCTTGCAAAAATAAACAGATGCTCAGATTTTACTTCTTTTGTTTTTGTCAAAGCAAAACCTCAATTACCTATGCACATCAAGGGAGTGCAAAAATCCTTTCCTTCTTGTTCTGGAGTGCTGGAAAAAACAAGGGCAGGTAAAAGACTGTATGAAGATAATTTTGTCACCCTCAGGCATGAAGATGAGAAGTTCACAGGGGGATCCTGTCCTTGTGGAAAATGAGAAATCTAGTTTAAGCACCTTACTCCCCTAGAAATCTTTCCCACAGTGGCTCATGGTCTGGTGTATTCCCAACCGAACAACTGCAATCCCCTATACTTTGGGCTTTCTAAATGCATCATTCTTCACTGTCAATTGCATATTATCTTATTGCTTATTTGAATTTTAATCATGCTTTGATTTAAGCAGATAAATAAACTGAAGCTGAAGTCTTGAGGATGGGGGTGGTATGCATCAAGTAGGCCCTTCGGCCAGGTATAGGCAAGGGCATCCCTAGAATAGACCATCATCGCCTTGGAGCAAAGAGAAGTTGTGGCACTTCGTTTTGTTCGTCAGTGCAAATAGACGTATGACTGGTTTGCCCTACCTATGGAGCAATGCGTTAGCTACTGCCTGGTTTAGCAACCACTTTTGAGGCAAGATGAGCATTCTGCTGAGCCTGTCTTCCTTCAACTCACTGACCATTCATTCCATTCAGCCAATCAGTGAGGAGTACTGCTCTCTCACAAGATATGCAGAAAAGTATAGTCGTTAAGGGACTTACCATAGTTGTGCATGTTTAAAGTATGGTTGCTGTTGCAGTTGTCTTCGCATTCAAGATTTGTGCCATAGAAGACCAAACTCTGGCCTGACTTCCAGAGCTTAACCCTCTCTTTGCTAGACTGATAAGGTATCCTACCACCTGGGCATCAGCACACCTGTGAAATAAGACATGTCCGCCAGTGCCATCTTTAGTTCTTTCCCACCATGGTAGCCTCCAGAAACATGTGGTTGATTCATACTAGCAAATGCTCAGGCCGACAATGGCGGAATTGCCCCAATCTATAGTCTAATTAGAAGCCACCCCCACCAAAGCTGTACCTCTATGTTCTAGGTCAACCTGAGGAATGAAAACACCATGAGGTGGTAACAGAGGGGGTGGACAGCTGACCATATACTCACCCCATCCACTGAATACACACAGAATTGAAAAAAAAGGGGAGGAGAGAGGGTAGTAGTACTTCAACAGTGCACATACACAACCATCTACTATTATTTGCAATACAACTGCACTAAGTTTATTGCTGCAATAGTCTTCATATTTGGGAAGATTCCTATAGCTCGTGGACCAATGGGTGGTTGAACTTGTGGATGTGCTGGTTGAAGTGACCTTTGCAGAACGGCTATAGAACAAAGGAATGCAGGAAATTGCTAAGCAAATGATTACAGGAACCACAAGATGCTCAACCATATACACCTTTAAGCAGACACACTTAAAAGGTTCTTACCACTACTTAACAGAGTCCCCCCCTCCCCAATCAACCAGGGCTGTACATGATAACCCTGGTGTAAATTTGTGTCTACCCATACAATCGTCAACATTAGCATTAAAAGTAGACAAAGTAGTACTTTAACTTGTAATGGTAACTCGTGCTACAGGCTGAGAATACATCAAGTTAGAAACTAATCCTGCAGAGTCTTGTTTACTTCTTGGGGTACATTTATGACCCTAGCATTAGTGTTTGTAGAGCCACTGGTTTTGCAAAGAAATAGGTCAAATAGGATTCAGTGTTTCATGGCTTGAAAAGCGAGAGACATGTCACCTCAGCCCATAGACTACTGAGAGTGTTGTGCTACTCTATTATGATACTTAAAGGATTTAAGGCCATTAATTTTCTTGATTAAAAAAATTGTTGAAACATTTCTAGTTCAGCAATATGCTTGGATTTGTACATAAATGCAACACTGTATTCGATGATGGGTCTGACAAGGGATGAATATGGTGATAAGTTGACTTTTTGGGTCTTGAAGATATTCTCTTGGAAATTAACTGGGGCTAATAGATTGACTTCCTAACTATGGTGGAAACACAATGATTAAATGAGACAGTTTTCCACGCAAACAGTAAGCTGTATTATAACAGTGACAGTCTAAAGAAGAGTACCGCTTTTATGAGTGGGAACAGCTATTTTGCCAAACTTTAACTACCCTGCACTTTTTTGCAAGTATCTTGAGACCAGTTCTGGTACACCGGGTATGTCCATAGTCCAGCCCTTTTTAACAGCAGTTTGCACCTGTGGATAAACAGGTAACAGTGCTCACCTTGCAATCAGCACTGCTCAACCACACTTCTGGGGTATTAGACTGGATGTAAGGAAAATAAATGCCAAACAGCAGGCCCAGCACTGATTCCTGCAGTACCCTACTTGCTACAATTAAACATTCAGAGAGTACCAACAACTTTCAGCAGACCAGGTAGTCACACCTCTCAACCCGTTACAGTAAGAAATGTGAACAAAGGAACAAATAATGGGGAGGGACAAAGGCCTAAAAATAGGGACACTTTTTAAATATTTCTCTTACAAACTTGGAAAATGGAAAGAATAACAGGTTATGCATTAGCACAAATTTTATGAAGGATATGAAGTGTGTCATTATTTTCTGACTTCAGTCCTCATTGATTTGCCAGAAAACCACAATTTTAAGAGAAGCAGACCAAAAATACGAGTCAAAAACCTGGACATTCTGTGAAAATCTGTACAGTTGAGAGGTATGAGGTAGGTGGGTTTATATTAATTTAGTTTAGTCCTTAACAATACCAGCAAGGGGGATAGTGTTAAAAGTATTGGCCAGGTCAAGAAAAGCAGTATGCACGAAGTGACCACTGTTCATAGCCTCTGTAATCTCTATAAGGAAATTTACTCTATTCAGGAGACAGGACCTATCCTAATATCAGCTAATTTAATTATGTCTGCATAATGAGTTCGACAATAACATTCCAAGGCTTCACATAAAAGGCTGATGAGGACAACGTGCTTTATATACTCACCTGGAACTGTAGAGGTGCCATTATTATGCACGACAATCACTGTAGCTGTTCTCCAGGCATTGCACACAAACCCTTTGGGTTGGTTGAGGTTAAACGATTTAAGTACATGCTCAGGACGTTCAAACTTGGCACTAATGAGAATGCAGCCTAGTTTGTTGTATGGTCCCGTAAACGTATTCTTAGCCTTTGAATGGGATTCCAAGATTTGTTCTAATGTGATTTAAGGGGAAACTAAATTTTCAGGGATAATGGAGGTAACAATTTGAGTAGGTGGGATGCAGTTACTTTTAAATGTGTCTGATAATAAATTGGTAATATCTTTGGGATCAGAATGTATGATATTATGGATGAGCTCAATGCATTGTTGGACATTAATCCTTAACTTCCAAACACAAATGAAGATTTGTAGTGTCCTTTGCTAGCTGTAGTGACCTTAAGTCTGTATGCTGCTTGACATTTTCTAATTGTGCTCTTAAGTTCCTTGCTAGCATGTTTCAAAGAAGTCGCTAAGACAGGGATAGGGATTTTTTCCCACAACTTTTCCTTACCTTTCTTCTTTTGTTACACATCATATTAATATGGAGTTTCAACAGGGAGGTTTATTCCTGAATTTATCAATACATTTAGAACAATGTGCCCCACACTTTTCCATGTAGTGATGTGTGTGTTACTAACAGCTGGAGATGAATGTGGGGGCAGCAAAGTCTTTACTAAGTATTTAAGGCAATGCACTTAGATGTTGGCTAACCCTCTATGTTCCCTGAAAATCAGGTAAGTTTCCCAAATGTACCTGATGAAATCCCTATAAACAAGAACCCTGTTATTTTTAATGATTTTAAAGTAACCCTCAATAAACCAGAGTACCTACACCTCAAACATATGGTATACCCAAGAGTTCTTAGATTTAATAAAAAACTGCCTGGACCAGGCAAACTAAAAACTTGAAAAATACTATTGGGTCTACTAAAGCAACCCATGAACATAGGTTAGCATCTGAAGCTAAGGACACTTAATTCTTCTATAGCTATGTTAGAAAACTAAAATGCAACACCCAACAGTGTTCTGAACTTACTCATAATACCACTACCAACTCTGATCCAGTATACTTTGCCAATATACTAGCAAATAAAATTCAGTGTGAATTTAAATAGAGACTACTATCCAAATACCACCTATTCCTAGATCTCGCAGACCCCCCCCCCCTCCATAATCACTAAAAACGTCTATTGAAAATGCTCTTCAAGACTAAACATACTTCCTCAAGGGGATCTGACAATATACCTGGTTGCTTAATAAACAGCACTAAGCAAAACCTGGCAGAGTCATGCCCTAAACGGTTTATAATCTGTGTTTGCACATTGGCTTTGCTCCTGAGGTTTGGCACTCAGAAGTAGTGATGCCACTCCATAAAAGTGCATCTCCATTAATGACCCAAAAATCTTGGACTATTCAGCCAGATAAACCTCATTTGCAAAGCCATGGAAAATATTACAACTGACCTGATAAACCTATGACATTAAAATTTCATCAGGCTAAACCCACAGCAGTTTGGCTATGTCAGGGGTAGATCCTGTCTAATTAATCTGGCTGACTTATTCAAAAGGGTAACATGGGCTGTTGACCGCAGTAATGCTGCCCATGCTGTGCATCTTGACCTGGCCAAGGCATTTGACAGATCCCCCATGCTAGCAAAGTTAGTAAATTTAACACTTCATTAGATCCCTATGAAGAAGGATGGATAACTGGCCAGTTAAAAAACAGAATCCACATGGAACCCACTGACTAAAAGGCAGAACCCGCATAGGGTGGACAGATATCTTATCAAAGAGCATGAAGGTGACCAGTGGTGTCTGACAGGGCTCAATGCTTGGACATTTTGTTTGACATTTATTTTTCTGGTCTCTAAACCATGAACCAAGACCTCTGGCTAACTAGGTTTTCAGACAATTGTAAACTGTGAGTCATTGTCAAGTCCCCCTTAAATGACAAATCCCTTCAGCAAACACAACACTTGTTAATACCACTTAAGTTCAACAATGGGCAAATTAAATTCTATAAAGTACAATATTCTGGAGAGCTTCCAGATAAATAATAAAAACAGCCATCTCTTACGGACTATTCTGACTGTGGCAATTAAAAATAAACAAATGCACAAAATCCTCACCACCAAAAAATTGAAGAATCCCCGACTTCTCTAGGAGTGGGTCAAAAAGAATCTCTACCAAGAAAAACAGGATATATTTCCTAAACCTCTCATAACATCTCTATGGACTAAAGTTCTCTTGCTGACAGAGGAGTCAACATTTAATTATTTCTCAATGAATTGAAAGAATGTGTCCTCAGTTTTAACATGTTGAGTATTCAGGGGAATTTTGTATTTTTTGGTTTCAGTTTCGAATTTGTGTTGCATCATCTCATCTGGCATGCTTTGTATATACTGAACATAGTTAATATACTTTTTTTTTTAAAAAATACCTGTAATATATTTCCAAAATCTTTAATAAAAATGCTCAAATTAAAAAAGTGCAATATTGTTACATTTGGTTAAAAAAAAAAAAACAAAAAAAAAAAAACGCCTCCATCCCAGAAAGCAGACAACACGGCACGCCATAATTAGAACGTTATTAAAGACCTTGCACTTTAGGCTGATATTCCCCTCTCCTTTGTTCACCATGTAACAGTATTCAGAAAGTCCTACTTAGCACAGCTAGCTGTGAAAGGCATTTCATCCATATCTAAATAGGTCATTGTCCCCTTATATTCAGCATCAATTAAGGCCAGTTACTGAACACAATGCCCTCTTTCGCATATGCAGATATCTCAAACTAGAAAGACCCAAGAGGTTTTTTCACCAAGATCATCACTGGCTTAAAAACCCTAAAATACCAGTAAAAACTGAAAGCACCGTCTCTTTAGTCTGGATCTTACAGACTTCTAAGGGGAGATCTATGCCTTGCCTCCATGCCATTAGGGAATCAACGGTCCTGGATCTCTTATCTCCACATATCATAAAATAGTCCAGCAAATAAATAAAACATAGTGGCGAGATGGGGAAGGTGCTGTGTAATGAACCTATCTCCGGAATAGACTCATACAGCAAATCAAGCAGTGTGATAATCACCCACCCTCAGGCAGGAATTGGCTGTTTTTTTCGATATTCTTAAATTCACCCCGGTTTGACTGGTTCAGCCCTCCTTGAAAACAGAGGTACAGTGTAATGGCGGACACTGGCAAGACGTAAATGGTGAGAAGACTCGGTTACCTTGTATTCCTACATTTCCAATGACCGAATTAGGCTTACAAGAACAATGAATAGTGGTGAAAGCTGGCTAACAGTGCTGAGCTCATCACATCTACACTCAGATGGGAATAAATGAAAGAATGAATGGAATTTATAACAGGATAAAACACTGATCAAAAGTTAACCAAATGTAGTCGGGCAGCCAACTGTTAGATCAAATACAATTTTAACGAAAGCCAGTTCAGCACAGAACATATGCAGAATTAACGTATACCAACAATGTAGTTTTTCCACTGTTGTTCGGCACTGAAGTAGGTGTACATAAGTTTGGCAGGTGTGGGAAGTGTTCCCACACATGGGTGGTAGAGGAGAACTTGCCCCCCTGCAAAAAAAAGTTCTATGAAGAACAGCAGTTGTTTCAGCATAATTTTTTGCCAAACTGACTTTTGTTGAAATTGCATTGTCGATCAAAATGCTTCCCTGGATTCCACTTACAAGAATCAGTGGACTAGCAGCTAATGATAAAGGTAAAGGTACATATGGAGATCAGAAAACAATGTTAAAAAATAAATTGTCAAAAGTGGGTAGTAAACATCTTTGTAAATCAAATGGTATTGCATACATTTGAAAATGACACTTCACTCCTCTTCTCACTGGAAGAAAAGCAGTAGCACTGATCCCAAGCTGATCCTTGAGAAGCAGTCTGCAGGCTCTTTGAAGCTAAGCAGTCTTGCCCCAGGATGGTGCGGCGGTCTGTAGGTTTGTTGTAGCCTTCTGGCAGATGCTCTGCTTAGCATCCGGAGCAGCTCAGCACAAGACAACCAAGCAGCATAACAGTCCAAAAATTAAAAATGAACAGTTTTCCACCAAAATGACAACCAGATTAGACATGCTACCCAATAAGTGGCCAACAGTAATCATGAGCTCCCTCTCATACCAGGAACACAAAGATAGCATTAATCCAAGATGGCTCCTAAGAAGAAACCTGCAGGCTTTCCAGTGACTGGTAGTTTTATAACAAACAAAAAAAGCTAGGAAATAATGTACCTCTGCTCCTTCTTTCCCAATGAGCAGAACTGAAGCACTAATCCTATGCTTACTCCTGAAAGTGGTGTGTAACCTACAGGTGATTAGTAATCTTGCCCCAGACTTTATTGAAAGAGAGGGAACATTAAACTTTTACGGTCTAAGGACAGGGCCTTTCCAGTTAATCTACTAATGCTACTAGAATGAGCAGGTGAAAAGAGCCTGAGAAAAAGGGGGGGGGGGGGCACTAGTTATTAAATAAATAGTTTTACAACAGCAGCCATCAAAGTGCATACCTTAAATGAAGGATTCCAGACACATAAGCAGTCACAGATTAATGGCAAATCCAGCTATGGGTCTAAAGGCAATACCCACTCTTTAATGCCTAGAGATGGTGTGGACTGGGAAACATGTTGCTGCTTCTATAAAAAAGCATTAAAGACAGGGGTGGGTGCTATGTCTCTAGTGGAATGGGCCCTTACCTGCTAAAGGACTGTTTGGCCAACAGAAGAGTTAACAGAAAGAAATACACTGGGCCAGCAAGTGGGTACAGGCAAGATCTTAATTGCCTATGCATATCCAAAGAGTGCAGAATCCTCTCTTTTTTTTAATCCTCTCAGAAACAGAAAAAAAAGAAAGAACAGTAGTAGATGACAATTTTGTTGGTACATTGAACATGAAAAAGGTTTGAATGACCCTTGTCATTGTGGAAGACTAGAAAAGTTTATTTGCACATGACTGCCTGCAGTTCAGACATTCTTCTGACCAAAGTAATGGCTACAAAAAAGGTAGTTTTCCAAATCAGGAACTTCAAGGATGCAGAAGCAGCGGATTTCAGTGAGATAATAGAGTTTCAAGGACCTACAGGAGGTTGGCATACCTTTAAGAAACGGCTCTACTGGCAATAAGGAACGGGGGCATACCAACACAGGATGAAATAGTTAAGACCTGCAACTTCACACTGGCATAAGACAACCCTTATTTGCAAGGGTCCGACAGGCATTGGAGGATCACAGACACCAATGTCTATTGCTGGGTCCCTGAGCCCGCCTTTGACAAGGGAAAAATCTCTTCCATTTAAGCTAGGTAAGATTTCCTTGTGTTTGGTTTCTTACTCTCAAAATAGTAAGCATGCCCTCAGAAAACACATCCCAAAAGGGAATGAGAAGTGAATCATCCAAGCCGTCAACTTTAGCATCCCTCAAGCTGGGGTGTATGAGCGGCCTCTTGTTTTGGGTTAAAAAGCTTCACACACCCAGATAACAGCACAGGCTCCATCTTATCACAATGACTAGGAAGAAAGTACAGTTGTGTACACTTACCATAAATGTAGATGTTAGAGTGTGTTCACTGTTGCAGTCATTACATTTGGGTTATCTGCTTGCAGTAGCCCTCAGTCGGCCTGATTAACAAAGTCTTGGGTCCTGCATCGGATGCTATCCCTTCTTCCATAACATCAGGTCGTCAGGGGTATAAAACATGCTGCAGACGCCATTACATCAGTTTTTCTTGTCCCAGATGTCAGGCGCCCCCCCTAATGGGAAGCAATTAAATCTATAATTACAATGATATACCTCCAACAAAAAAAGCAAATACACCAAAAACCTTTTGAGCATAGTAAGGGAGAGTAGAGGTATAGCCAAAAGAAGAAAGGGGGCTGGAGGGAGGGTAACCAGGACTGCAACAGTAAATACACTCGAACATCTACATTTATGGTAACTGTACACAACTGTACTATGTTCTTCATGTTTCACTGTTGCAGTCATTACATTTGGGTAGATTCCCAAAGCTAAGGTTGGAAGGAGGAATTTAAACAGAATTAGGACCACCTATTAGACCCTGCAAGACTGCAGTGGCAAAGCCAGCTCTGGATTTAGAAAAAATTGGCAAATGATAATGCTTGGTGAAGGTATGTACAGAACTCCAGGTAGCAGCTTCTAGGATGTCCCTGGTAGGAACACCCCTGAGAAAGGCTGTGGAGGTAGATGCAGCCGTGGTTGAATGGGGTCTGTTGCCCTGTGGGATAGGTTTTCCATGATGCTTACAGCAGAAATGAATGCAGTGGCCTATCCATTGTGAAATGGTTTGCTTTGAAATAGCTTTCCCCTCTGTCCCTGCAGCAAATGCCACCAGCAGTTGTTCAGATTTTCTTTGAGGTTTAGTCCTGTCCAAGTAAAATTTAAGCTGTCTGTGCACATCTAAGGAGTACAGTATCCATTCCCCTTTGTTCTGTGGGTTAGGAAAGAAGGTAGGCAAATGAATGGACTGATTAAGAGCCACACTGGATACCACCTTGGGCATGAAGGAGGGATTGGTTCTGAGGGACACCCTGTCCGCATGAAAGATGATGAAAGGTTACACTGCCATAAGGGCCTGTAATTCAGATATCCTTCTTGCAGAAGTGATTGCTAAAAGGAAAGCTGTTTTCCAGGAAAGGAATTTTAAATCTGCAGTAGCAGCTGGCTCAAAAGGAGGAAGAGTGAGTTTCTCCATGACAAAGTTAAGGTCCCAGGCTGGAGTTGGAGCTCTCCTGGGTGGCCTTAAATTTTTGGCCCCTCTGAGGAACGGCTTGAGCAGTGGGTGAGAGAAGATGGGAGGCTCTGTGCTGTAATGAGCTGAAATGGCTGAGGCATGAATTTTGATGGAGGAAAAGGACAAGCCCTTACGAAGCATCTCAGTCAAGTATTGTAGAATCTGAGGTAAACTGGGCACTGCTGCGCTCATCCCTTGAGATTGATTCCAAGAACAAAATCTTTTCCATTTTGCAGCATAAGATTTTCTAGTACTAGGCTTCCTTGCCTCTAAAATGATATCCATCACTGATTTACTTAGGGATGGTACAGGAGAGATTAGGTATTTAGCCAGGCTGCTAGGTTTTGGGTTTGCAGCTGAGGGGGGCAGAATCTGGTTCTCCTGCTGAGACAACAGGGAAGGAGTCTGAGGCATGTGCCATGGGGCCAAGCATGAAACACTGTGCAAGAGGGTGTACCAGTGTTGGCGTGGCCAGTCTGGTGCAATTAAAATTGTCCTTAGCTTGTCCTGTTTGATCTTTAGTAGTACCTTGGAGAGCAGAGACAGAGGAGGAAAGGCATAAACTGATAGGTTTTTCCAGGTGAAGGATAGAGCATCCACTTTCCAAGCTAGCTTGTGGGGAATCCTTGTGCAAAATTTGTCCAATTGATGGTTCTGGGGGGAGGCAAACAGGTCAATATCTGGGCTCCCCCACTTGCTTGTCAACATGCTGAAAATCCTTTGTTCCAGTTTCCACTCGTGTGGGTCCATGAGGTTTCTGCTTAGTCTGTCTGCCAGTGTATTTTGTTTTCCTGGCAGGAACTGAGCTTGTAGATTGACTTGGTAGCTCAAGGCTGTGTTCCACAATGCCATGGCTAGTCTGCAGAGGGGGTAAGAATGTGTACCCCCCTGCTTGTTTATGTACCACATGACAGTGGTGTTGTCCGGCTTTACCATTAGTTGTCCTGGAAGAATGTGGTCCTTGAAGGTTGTCAGAGCATTCTGTTCAGCCAACATTTCCTTTTGATTTATGTGCAGCTGCATTTGACTTGGGTTCCATTTGCCCTGAATGCACTTCCCTGCCAGGTGAGGCCCCCTCCCCATGTATAGTCTGTTAAGGTTTGGGCGGCAGGGGGTAGTGTGACCGGTAGTCCCCTGTTTTGGTGGCAGGCCTCTGCCCACCATAGGAACTCTAGGCGTAAGCAAGGTATGATAGGAATCATTGCTTCTAGATCCTGTGAATGTTGACACCATAGGCTTTTGAGATACCATTGTAGTTTCCTCATATGCAGCCTTGCATATGGAATTAGAAGAATGCAGGTGGCCATGAGCCCCAAGGCTTGCAGTATTTGCCTTTCAGATAGGTGTTTTTGTGTGACAACTTGTTTGAAGTAGGCTGTCAAATGAATCAGTTTCTCTGGCGTGAGAAAAAACATCTGGGAAGTTGTATTCAAGCTTGTTCCCAGGAATATAATTTGTTGACAGGGTACCAGGTGTGATTTATTTTCATTTATGGTGTACCCCAGACAAGTCAGCACCTTTTGAACAAAGGCCAGATGATTCAAAAGTATGTCTTGGCTTTCTGCCTGAATTAGACAATCGTCCAGGTATGCGTATATTTGAATATTTCTTTGCCTGCAAAATGCAATGACTGGAGTTAGGCACTTTGTGAATACCCTGGATGCAGTAGATAAACCAAAGGGCAGTGCAGAGAACTGATAGTGCATGTAGCCTGCTTTGAAGCGTAGGTATCTTCTGCAAGACTCCATGATAGGGATGTGCAGGTATGCTTCTTTTAAGTTTAGTGTTGCCAACCATGCATCTTTGCCTAGCATAGGAAGCAGCTGGTGAAGAGTCAGCATTTTGAATTTTGGAATCACCAGAAAGGTGTTCAGAGTAGAAAGGTCCAGGATAGGATGCCATGTATTGCCTTTTCTGGGTACCAGGAAAAGTCTCGAATAGAAACCTTGTCCCTTTCTCTTAAGCATGGGGGCTATTCAGTTGGTACTAGAAGAGGAGAGAGAGAGAACTTGATTTGGGGCCTTTGCTCACTGATTTGGGGGTAGATCTGGCCATCCGCTTGGTGATGGTAATGTGTGGAAGTGAAATTTGTATCCTTGGGACACTATTTAAAACCTATTTGTCCTGGGTAATGAACTCCAAGTTTTTGGCCTGCAGACCAAGCTTTCCGCCTAAAGGAGCATTCAGTTGGGAAGTGCTTGGAAGTTTTAAAAGCAAGTCATTGAGACAGTTTTCCATGGGAGGGGGTTACTCTTATTACTCCCAGATTTGGGTGCGGAAATCCCCCACTGCTTAGTCTTGTGTGTCCCCTGGGACTGAAATCTGGGGTTTCTGCCATGTCTAGGTTTGGCTTGAGAAGGTCTGGAAGGGGTTGGAAAGGACCAATTCTTAGAGGGTCAATGCCTACTACATCTAGGAGGCTGAACTTGCAAGAAATCTAACATTTTGCATAGATTTAGCTTTATCTTCGATCTTTTTAAGAACTTCCTCAGCTTAGTTGCCAAACAGGTGGTCCTGACGTAAGAGAGCATCCAAAAGTTTAGCTTTAAGATCATCAGGCAAAGATTGCTCCTTAAGCTAAGCATGCCTTCTGAGCACAGACCCAGTAACAGCAGCCCTGCAAGAGGCCTCTAATGAATCAAATCCACATTGCAAGGTATGTTTACCAACCTGTTCAGCAGAATGCATTAAATCCTGTAATTCTTTACTTTCAGCACCGTCAGGAATCAACATCATTTTCTGTTTAAGCAACCCAATAACATGTTGTTGATACTTTAACATATGAAACTGGCAGTTTAAAACCCTAATGGCCAAGTTTGCAAAAGTATAAACCTTCTTACCCCATCTATCCAGCACCCTGGAGTCTCTATCAGAAGGGGTAGGATTTTTAGCAGTAGAAGCCTTAATGCCCTTGGGTCCCTGTGAAATAGTCTCTGGATACGCAATAGGATTTTTAAAAAGAAGTTTGTGTGAATCAGGAACCCTGTAATATCTGTCAGGTTTTCTGGGAGCAGGAGGCAAAGAATCAGGGGCCAAACTAGATTATGAAAAGGCATCATCAACAATGACTAGCACAGGAGGTATAGCTAAAGGCCTATGCTGAGGCAGGAGTAAGAAATCGCTAAGCCTCTTTTTTTAATCAGAAAAATCCTGGCTTTCCCAGTGGAAATGCTCCCTTAGAGTATGTAAGGTTTCACCAAAAGAAAAATCCTCTGGAGGGGAAGCAGAGGGAATAGAGTCCTCTGCATCAGAATCCTCATAAGTAGACAAGGGCAAATCCAGATCATCAGAAGAATCAGAAAAATCAGAATCCTGGTCAGAAGATTCATAAACACCTTCAGTCCTAGGTCTCTTAGAAGGGGGAGGTTGGCTTCCTCTGATTAAAGTTATAAGATCTTCAGCCATTCTTATCATTTGTTTTTTAGGCATAGAGGCCTGAGCATGCGGCCTGGGTGTCGGTTTCATAGGCATGGTTCGAGATTTAGGCCTAAATGAAGGAGATGTCTGTTTAATATGAAAGTCATAGGCCTGAATATACCCTCATAAGCCGGTGCCTGCACAGCAGCTCCGGACCCATCCAAGGTAGAGACATCCGTAGTTTCCACAGTTGAAGCATCTCAAGGCATACTGGACTCTGAATGGAGGCCTGTGAATCAGAAGTAGTGGGTAGCAGGGGCTGGAAAAGCGCCTCACTGAGTACCGGCGAACTGGCGATTGGCTTAGGAGAAGTGTCGTCGACAGGTTTGGACCTAGGCGGCCTGTCTCTGCCTTTATTTTTGCGTTTTTTCAGAATCCCGGTAGTCGGATGGCTAACCAACGACATTTCTGGATAATTAAACAGAGAACCGAAATATTTAGAGGCGAAAATATACCAACGACGGATAGTGCGCTGATTAAATAAAGCACAAAACCGACAGCAAGGTATGTTGTGGTCAGGGCCCAGGCAAGGAATACAGTACAAATGAAAATCTTTGTGAGGTATTTGCTTTCCGCAACTAATGCAATTATTAACTTTTACTTGACATCGGTAAGGAGCAAGAAAAAGTTTCCTCAACGGGTTACTTGGCTTTAGTTGAAGACTTTGGTTCTGAAACTCAAAAGAAAATTTCAGGGGTCGGACGACCAGCACTTGCGAACTGCTTCTGCTTCAGGCACCGAACGGCAAGAAAGAATGACGTAATGGCACCAGCTGCATGTTTTATACACCTGACGTCTTGAAGAAGGGACAGCATTCCGATGTAGGATCCAAGACTTTGTTAATCAGGCCGAATGACAGCTACTGCAAGCACATAACCCAAATGTAATGACTGCAACAGTGAAACATGAAGAACATCAGCAAATGCTGCCTCTGCCAAAAGGGCACAACAAATAGCACTTCTGGCTTATCCTGCTTCACATTCTCTATTACACAGAAGAAATCTGTTTGGGTATGGAAAGTTTATTTTTTTACATTTTATTGCTTCACTTAATGGTCATTGTGCTATTCTTCTGATTTTATACTGCTTTTCTACCTGTTTTGTAGTTATTTTTTGTCTAATAACACTTGCTTGATAACCACCTTTTCTGGCCTATTGTGGTGGCCATCTTACAGATAGTAGTAACTGCTCTAATGGCAGTGCATTAACCGCTGCTGTATCTAGGTGGTTTAAAAAAGTAAAAGTACTGGTTTGAAGTTATAGAAGTTTACTGTTGGTTCTCTTTTTTCTTGCTAGGTAAATACTGCTCCCAGCTGTGCTTCCTCACTGTCTTTTCAGTAAGACTGCAGAACAGAGCCTGCATGCACAGACTGAAAAGATTAAAAGCATTTCTGGACTTCAAAAGGCAAAAAAAGTTTGAGTTTTTCTGTTTTGTTGAACACTACTGGCTTAAATGTATTTCATTGGTTTTCATTTGTTCTTGCTTGTTCTATACTGCTCTCAGCTGTGTTGACTTCTCTGCCAAAGTAAGTATAGCTGATTAGCATGAGTAACTCAAATTTTCCCTGCAGTCAATATTATGTTTAGCTTTCTTTCATTCAGCAACCACCAGGCACAAGAGTGCTCTGGGCCACAACAAGTGGGGCTGAGCTGCTGGTAACCACTAATGGCTTTAGAAAAAGGTGCAACCGTGGGCAAAACAGTCTGGTTGACCAACTCTTAAACAACACCATCCAGGTACCTCCATCTCTTCAGTGTTACTACTCTCTGTCTTTTGCAAAAGCACCTCCACTGTTCCTCACACATTCTCATTATATAAACACTCCTGTGCTCTCGGACTCTTAACCAAGTAATTTTCATACAGCAGAACTGAGCATTACAGAGTGGCAGAAAACGTACTCCCTTCCACTGCCGCCCTCTAGCACTTGGTATCTTACAGTAGTGTAAAAGTGGTCTCATGCTCACTGACAAAAAACTATCCACTGCCAGCCCCCTAGCACTTGGTATCTTACAGTAGTGTAAAAATGGTCTCATGCTCACTGATGATAAACTATTACGTAACACTGTAAATGCCAACTGTTAGAGGTGAAACTACTTAACCAAGCCGGGGGTATCCCTCTCATAGAGCACTGTTTGCAGTGAGCACAGATTGTTATACCTCACCCATGCTAGCAATACAAAACTGACATACACTGATGCTGTCACAGAAATCTCTACCCAATCCTCCTAGACAAGACTAGGCATTAGCATAAATCCTTTATGACACCTACTCCACATACCCCACACCAAGATGTCACCAACACCAAGCCACTCCCAGGTCTGGTAGGTATAATTCACGTAATGGAAGCATCTTAAATCCTGGTACATTGCATAATTATACCCAACAACAACTCACCAGGCTGAAGAAGGACAAGGTGACAGTCAGCCATCTCCCAGGAGCCAAGATAGTGGATATAACTAGAGTACTTGACACCCTGGGGGACTCCGTATGTATTACCTTGGGATGAGATGATACACAGTCAAACTTGCTTTAGACAGCCTATGTCTTTCATTCTAGGGTTTTCACATACTGGCCAGAGCTGCTGTTGTCTCCAGTTGTGCCTTTTTAGGCAGAGTTCAGAACATCCCAACCAGAGAAAAGTACAGTTTTGTACCTACCATAAATGTAGATGTCCGATAGGTATGCATCTGCAGTCATCACATATGGGTTGTCCTGCCTCAGGCAGCCCTTCGGTCGGCCGGATTCCAAAGTTTGGGTCCGGCGTCGGCTGATGTCGCACTTTCCCCGACGGCAGAGCGCCTGGGGTATAAAAGCATCAGCCGACGCCATCTTCCTCAGTTTTTCTTGCCCCAGATGCCAGGTGCCCTCTAAGGAAGGCTAAATTTGGAGAGATGCATTTAAAAATCCAAACATGCACAGTAATATAAAAACAAATACACCATAATAGATCACCCCAGCTAGCTATAAGAGGGGTAAGTACCCAAGAAATACCACAGAGGGGAAGGAGGGAGGGTAAACCTGACTGCAGATGCATACCTATCGGACATCTACATTTATGGTAGGTACAAAACTGTACTATGTCCTTCAAGGATGCATCTGCAGTCATCACATATGGGTAGAATACCATAGCCAACCTGGGGGTGGAGGAACTATGTAAAGGATGGTGTAGCTAAAATGTCCTGCAGGACTGCCGTAGCAAAGCCTGCTCTGGATCTGGAATATAAAGGTAAATTATAATGCTTGGCAAATGTATGCACGGAGCTCCATGTAGCAGCTTCTAAAATGTCCTTGGTAGCCACCCCTCTTAAGAAGGCTGTGGAGGTGGCTGTGGCTCTCGTGGAATGAGGTCTAATGTTAGCTGGCACAGTTTTTCCATGAAAGGAGTAACAAAAACGAATGCAATTCCCTATCCATTTTGAAATTGTCTGTTTGGAAATTGCTTTTCCTTGTGTACCAGCAGCATATGCTACCAACAGCTGGTCAGTTTTTCTGTAACCTTTAGTTCTGTCCAAGTAGTAGCGCAACTGTCTGTGTATGTCCAGGGTGTGCAGAAGTTTCTCCGCTTGTTTTGTGGATTTGGAAAGAAGGTAGGCAAGTGAATAGCTTGGTTTAATGAAACCCTGGATACCACCTTTGGCATAAATGTAGGATTGGTTCTCAATGAAACTCTGTCCTGATGAAAAATAAGAAATGGCTGTACTGCCATAAGGGCCTGTAACTCAGATACTCTTCTTGCTGAGGTTATGGCCAGAAGGAAAGCAGTCTTCCAAGACAGGAACTGTAGTTCTGCAGATGCTGCTGGTTCAAAGGGAGGCAGTGTTAGTTTTTCCAACACAAAGTTAAGGTCCCAAGTAGGTAGAGGTGGTTTCCTTGGAGGATTGATCTTTTTGATTCCTCTTAGAAACTGTCTTAGGAGAGGATGAGAGAAGACAGGTGGATCAGTATTGTACTCTGCTGAAATTGCTGAAGCATGAATTTTAATGGAAGAGTAAGACAAACCATTGTGGAAAATTTCTGCCAAGTATTCCAGGATATGTGCCATGTTCATCACTGTCGCATCTAGGCCCTTTGTGGTGTTCCAAATGTGAAATCTTTTCCATTTTGCTGAATATGCCTTTCTTGTGGAAGGCCGGCGAGCTTCCATAATAATATCTTTCACTCTCTGGGATAGCTTATCCAGAGGAGGAGTCAAGGTATTTTCCAGGCTGTTAGTTTCAAGGTTTTCAGGATGGAATGCAGAGTTTTGTAATTGTGCTGTGTCAGGAGAAGTGGCCATAGAGGAAGAGGCCATGGTTTCGTGCGTGACATGCTCTTTAACAGTGGGTACCAGTGCTGTCTTGGCCAGTCCGGAGCTATCAGAATCACTTTTGGCTGCTCTGTCCTGATCTTCAGTAAAACCTTGGTCATTAATGGGAGAGGTGGAAATGCATACACTGTTAGAGTTCTCCAGCTGAAAGAGAGGGCGTCCACTTTCCATGCTTGTGAGTGGTATGTCCTTGAGCAGAATTTCTTCAGTTGATGATTGTGGGAGGGAGGCAAAAAGATCTATGTCCGGCCTCCCCCATGATTGTGTTAGCTGTAGAAAGATGTCCAGGTGCAGCATCTATTCGTGTGCATCCATGATATTTCTGCTTAAGCTGTCCGCCAGTATATTGTCTTTCCCTGGCACAAACTGGGATTATAGCTGTATATTGAGCTTCAAGGAAAGTTCCCACAGATTCATTGCCAGCCTGCAAAGAGGATAGGAATGGGTGCCTCCTTGCTTGTTTATGTACCACATAACCGTGGTGTTGTCTGTCCTTATTAGCAGATGGCCTTGATGCAGAAAGGGTTTGAAGGCTTCGACTGCATGTATCACTGCCAGTATTTCCTTTTGGTTTATGTGCATGCGTAGCTCTTTTTGTGACCATAGACCTTGAATGCATCTGCCCTCCAAGTGCGCTCCCCATCCGTGGTCTGAAGCGTCTGTTGTAATGGTTTGGCTGGCTATTGGTTTGCTGAAAGGCAGACCCCTGTTTGACTGGCTTGCTTGAGCCCACCACAGAAATTCCTTTTGAAGGCATGGAATGAGTGGTATCAATGTTTCCAGGCTGTGACTGTGCTGAGTCCATAAACTCCTTAGGTACCATTGTAGTTTCCTCATATGTAGTCTTGCTTGTGGAATCAGAAGGATGCAAGAAGCCATGCAACCCAGGGCCTGCAGGATTTTCCTTGCACTCAGCTGGGTTTGTCTTGTCAGATTTTTGAAGTAATCTGGTAGTTGACTTTGTTTTTCTTCTGTGAGGAAGGCCATTTGGGTGGTTGTATCTAGATTTGCACCCAGAAAGGTTATTCTTTGGGATGGAACAAGTCTTGATTTGTGAAAGTTGACTGTATATCCCAAGGCCTGAAGTAGGTGGATGGCATAATTCAAGTGTTTTACCAAAGTTTGTTGGCTGTCTGCTTGTATAAGGCAGTCGTCCAGATATGGGTATATTTGAATCCCCTGAAGTCTGCAGTGTGCCATTACTGATGCCAGGCATTTCGTGAATACTCTGGGCGCAGTAGATAAGCCAAAGGGCAATGCTGAGAATTGATAATGCTCTGACCCTGCAAGAAATCTGAGGTGTCTTCTGCAACTTTGTCTGATAGGGACATGCAGGTATGCCTCCTTGAGGTCTAGAGTTACCAGCCAAGACCCCTTGCCCAGCATGGGAAGGAGCTGCTGTAGAGTCAGCATTTTGAACTTTGGCACAATGAGATAAGTATTCAGTGCGGACAAGTCGAGAATAGGCCTCCATTGTTTTTCTTTTCTTTTAACAAGGAATAGTCTGGAATAAAATCCTTGGCCTTGTTCTGAGAGAGGAACCTTTTCTATAGCTTTCATTTGCATTAAGTTGGAAATTTGTTTCAAAGCCTCTGCCCTTTGATTCGGTGGCAGGTCTGGCATGCCTTTTCTTTTTGGTAATGTGTGGAAATGGAACCTGTATCCTTTGTCTATTATTTGTAGTGTCCATTTGTCCCTTGTAATACTGTGCCAATTTTCTGAGAATAAAGAAAGCTTTCCGCCCAAAGGTGCTTCCAATTGAGCCCTGGTTGGTGGTGTCAAAGTAAAGTCATTGAGCCTGTCCTTGTGCAGCAGTTGAAGGTCCTGCATTACCTCTCTGGTGGGAGGTTGCCGTTGACGTCCTCTGTAGGAGCCTCTAGCTTGCCCTCTACCTCTGGCACGCCTGTTCTTGCCTCTCTGAAACCTCTCTGTGTCTGGAAAGGACCAATTCTTGGAAGGCCAATTCCTGCTGAATCTTGGTGGTTGTACTTGGAGAAAATCCTTGACTGTTTGTACGGATTTAGCCTTTTCTTCAAATTTCTTTAGGACCTCCTGAGCCATGGAGCCAAATAACTTTTGCTTTTCCAGTGGAGCATCCAGCAGCTTTGCTTTAACATGGTCTGGCAGAGATTGTTCCTTCAGCCAAGCATGCCTATGTATGACTGCGCCAGTCATAGCTGACCTACATGAAGCTTCCAATGCATCATAACCACATTGCAAGAAATGGTTGCTAACTGTTGTGAGTTATGTACCAGATCCTGAAGTGACTTGCGGTCTAGGGGGTCAGGTGAAGACAGTTTTTTATGCAATTCATCTAACAAATACTCTTGGTACTGTATCATATGAAATTGACAATTTAATGCCCTCATAGAAAGAGTAGCAGAAGTATACACTTTTTACCCCATCTCTCTAAAGCTCTGGACTCCCTTTCAGAGGGGAGAGGATTTTTAGCAGTGGCAGCTGCAACCCCTTTAGGGCCCTGGGAAATAGTTTCTGGATCAGCAGAGTGGGCCTTGTAAAGGTAAAGATGTGAGTCCGGGACCCTGTAGTACCTATCGGGTTTGGCAGGAGCCGGAGGGAGAGAATCAGGGGTTGTGCTAGAGTCAGAGTACACATCATCAATGACATTCAAAACAGGAGGAATAGCTAAAGGTCTATGCTGAGGCAAATGTAAAAAAGTCCTTAATCTTTTCCTGGAATCAGAGAATTCCTGGCCCTGCCATTGGAAATGCTCTCTCATAGTGTGTAGTGTCTCCCCAAAGGAAAACTCTTCAGGAGGGGAGGCAGAGGGAATAGATTCCTCTGAATCAGAATCCTCGTAGGCCGAAAAAACCTCCTCCTGGTGGTCCGAGAGAGTAGAGCCATCAGAGGCCTCATCTGAGGAGTGGGGATCAGAGGGCTCAACCCTGGGCCTTTTGTCTGGAGGAGGTTGAGAGCCCCTGTCCGGATGAGGTTGAGAGCCCCTAATTAAGGAGATAAGATCCTCTGCTAAGCTTAGAATCTGTGAACCAGTAGATGGTCCCTGAGGTATAACCTTGGGAGGCAAAATTTTGAAAGTTTAGCAGCTTTAGCCCTGGAGAATGCCTTAATGGACATGGATGCAGGAGGCCTGGCTGCACCACGTGCTGGTGTAGATTTGTCTAAAGGAATGGTGTGGGAAGGTTCCAGGACACCAGTTTCTGTTGGAAATTCAATAACAGACTCAGTCGGGGCCTCCGGGACCGAGGTAGTCGGTTGAGCGGTTTCAGTAATTGGAAGTACCAAGGACTATGTTTCAGCCGAGACAAGAGACACTCGTGGTAGGCCTGGCCGTGGTTTCAGCCGAAACCGCGGCCCGCGTGTGTCGGTCCTTGTCCTTCCGTTTCTTGATTAAATGTGAAGTCGGAGTCTCCGACGGCATCTTATACGAAAAACTAGCCCCAAAAAATTCCTCTGCAAACTCCGCCCGACGTCTAAGTGTGCGTCAGTTGAAGGAAGCACAGGCTGAACAGGCCGAGACGTCGTGGTCTGGGCCTAGGCAGGGGAGGCAGCAAGAGTGGAAATCCTTATGAGGTATTTTGTTTCCCACAAGTTAAACAATTATTAATTTTATCTGACATCGGCAGAGGCAAGAAAGAGTCCCCAACGGGGTACTTAGCTTTTTGAAGTCTTCGGTAGCTGAATTACAGGAGCTGGCCGACCGGCACTTGCGAACTGCTTCTGCTTCTGGCACCACGCGGCAAGAAAGACTGGGGAAGATGGCGTCGGCTGATGCTTTTATACCCCAGGTGCTCTGACGTCAGGGAAAGTGCGACATCAGCAGACGCCGGACCCAGACTTTGGAATCCGGCCGACCGAAGGGCTACCTGAGGCAGGACAACCCATATGTGATGACTGCAGATGCATCCTTGAAGGACATCAACCCAGTTTCCCAACTGGATGATATCAGGGTGGCTCTACTCAACTGAGCTTGAGGCACTTCTGCATTTGGAAAGCATCTATGTTTGTGTTTTTACAGAGACATGGTTCAAATCCTCACAGGGCACTCCTGTCCCTTGGTTTTGTAGCTACCATGTCTTCAGACCCTCCAGTAATGGTAGTAGAGAGTCAGTGTACACCAGGGAAAATATTTCTTCAAAATGGATACGAAGAGATACCCCCAAACCGTGAGCTAACCAAACTACAGTTCACCATAGGAAAACCTAATTTCCAACTTATAGTCTGCTATCAATCCCCCACAATGACTCCAGGTTACCACAATACATCCTAGCTTTCATAAGGGATACCCTACAGTGACAGCTCTTTAATCCTTGGTGACTTCAACTATCCCTCCATTTATTGGAGCACCTACACTTCTAACATTGGGAATGCTCAGAGAAAATGCCCTGGATCAGCCTGTCCATAAACTGACCAGAGGCGTGAACATTCTTGACATAGTCCTCAAAACTTAGCCCCTGTCTGTTCCCGTCCAATGGTTGATCCTTCATTAGTAAGTTTAAAATGTAGTTTACTTAACCCTTAAAACACCCACTTGCTTAGTGAGCTACCATCTTCTTTAAAGACTTCAAAAAGGGCAACTTCTTTCATCTGTATGATGAAACCTCAGTTTACCTACATCATCTTCACTGTTGACCCCGATTATGAAGCCATATTTTTATGCTCATTTAGATAAATGTACTGACCTATCAGACCTTTCCAAAACTAAATATGATGGTAAATTCAAAAATAAACCATCCTTGTGGCCTATAGATATATGCAAGGTGTACAACAGAAGAAACATGTTAAACTTCCTTATAGGGCTATAACCTCAGAGCATCAAATTGATGATATAACCCACCCTAAAACTGAAAGCAATAATAAAGACCAGCAACACATTACAAGAATTAAGACTAACGGGTGAAGCAAAGGATAGTTACAAATCCTTCTTCAGTTGCATCAGAAAACTAAAATAACACTCTAGTCTGCTGTAAGCTTCTGGGAGGGGAAGTGGGCAAGCATCAAAATGGGGTAAACTGATCTTCCCAATAGAACAATGTGGTTTAGGATGACCTTATTTGAAGGGTATTTCAGATCTACACAAGGGGAAAGGGATGATGAAGTAGGTGGAAAGTTGAAAAAATAAGGATAGAAGGGATTTCGGATGCAGATCCTTAAGAAATATAACAACCATTTAGAATATTATATTCATAAAGTTGCAGAATGTATTCTAAGAAATCAACCAGCACAGGAATGGAAAAAGGAGATTTTGCCAAACAGGGTTGACTGCAAGTAGGGGTACAGAAAACAGGCAACAGAAGACTGGGATTTACTGAAGAAAAATGGCAAAGGAACCAAGGTATCGGGAGCAAATAATTAGAAAGGGAAAGAATAGAGTGGGATGAGGTCAAGAAGTTTGAACTGCAGATTAGAGGCTGTCTTCCACACCAGGGACTGATAACTGTATATAAGCAAAGAGAAAGGGGATAGCGGAGTGCTAAGTGAAAGACATGTTCTGGGAGAGCTTTTAGTTGAATCTAGAACAGAAGATACCGTTAAAAAGGGGATAATTAGTAAGGTACGTAAAATACTGTATGACCGTTACAAGAATCAGAGGAGATTAGAAAAAATTGGGAACAAAGACTGGAAAAGCAATTTACAAGGGAACAATGAAAAGATATATGTGCGACTCCCAGGTATGCTACAAAGTCCATAAGATTTAGCACTTTTGCTTGGAAGTGTTTGCAACGATTTACACCTAAAGTATTTTATCAGGTAGACTGCAAATATTGGAGGTGTAAAGGGAAGAAAAAGGTAATTGGAAACATTTTTTGGGAGTGTAATGAGTTGGCAGACTTTAAAAATTCCCTAAAGAATACTGTCAGAAATATTACAGGAGCAAATAGCTGCAACTAAGGAAATTTTTCTTTTGAGCTGGGATACAGGATCTGAACTGCCTAGATATAAGGCCTTATCAACTTTAATTTTACTGGCTGCCAAAAAAGTAAAATTACTAGAAACTAGAAATCAAAATCAAAACCAATCATATTTGAAGTACCGAATATTGTAAAACAGAGAAAGGAAGTGGAAGTGGGATCTTTGAAAAAAGGGAACGAGCAAATTGCACAGAAATAAATGTAACTTGTTGGAATAATAAATGCAGAATAATGTTCAAGACGTAAATTTTAAGAGAAGGTAGGAATTAAGCAATTTATGTAATGTTGGACTGAACAACCATTGCTATAAAAAAAACATATGTAATGTAGAATGTATGTAAATGGAAAAAATGTTAATATGGTTTATTTTATTTTCTATTAATGTACGTCTGTCTTTAGTGTTGTTAAAAAAAAATTTAACCCAAGCTTCTCCATAATGGAGCCTCTCACTCAAAACCAAAATACACTGAAAACATACTGGCTAGCAAGTGTGCTGTAAATTTCTCCAGTGAACTACCATCCCTGAATCCCCCCCCCCCCCACCACCATCACTAATGAACATGTTCCAAAAGTATTCTCAAACATCAAGACCATTTTCTCCATGGCTCCAGACAACATACCAGGTAGTCTAATAAATAGTGTTAAACATGCAAGCACTGATCCCCCCCCCTCAAACCGTTTAACTTAAGCCATACTACAATTATGCCCCTGAATCCTGGTGAACTGCTGTAGTAAAGCTCCCAGTAAGGGTAGATCCACCCTGGAACCCGGGAACTACAGACCATCATCCTTGTAAGTCTAGTCTGTAAAGCCATGCAGCATATCACAGACCTCAAATAATGACATCAGCAACCCGACTAAGCCAGATCCACCGCAATTCACCTTTGTAAGGGGCAAGCCCTGCATGTAGAAACTTGTCAGTTCTTTTGAGAAGGTTACATAGGTGGTTGACAGTGGTTACACTATCCATGCTGCCTACTTTGATCTGGCCAAGGCATTTGACACCATACCATGTGATGGAATTGTTTATAAACTGATGGCCATAAACAAACTGCTATGTGGCAAGATGGATAGCCAAATGGCTTAAAGACAGAACACATACTGGCTGAATGGGTGATGCTTCCTCAGACAGAGAAGGTGACCAGGGATATGTGCTGGACCACCTCCTTTAAAGTACCTACATTTCAAACCTCTCTGGTTAACATCACTTGCTGAGGACTAAGTTGGGTATGGTTGTTAAAACCCCTTTAGATGCACATGCCCTCCAAAACAAACTAAAGTCAATTCCTGGTGCACTGACAAAGGCCTCAAACTAAATGTCAAGAAAGGTAGCATTATCCTCTTAGAGAGGCATCCATTTGCTGTGCAAATCAATGATCTGGGCACATGAGTTGATAACTCCCATGCTTTTGACCATCATGTGGTGACCACAGTTAAGAAAAAAATCCTTCTACATTTCACAACTAATTATCAAGGGCATCTCCTCAAACTGAGGAAGTCATTGTCCGTCTGTAGTATGCCCTAACAAGACCTACTATTGAATATAATGTACCTTTCAGCATGAATCTGGCTAGATGTATTAAACACACACACACACAGGCTCCTACCAAAAAGGATCTCTGGTCTCAAAAATCTTGTCTACTGGGACAGACTGCAGTCAATTCAAATTGTGCTGTCAACACCAGAATCAGAAAGCAACATTTTCATCAATAAATAAATAAAACTAGATGGAGAGACAGATAATTATCCAGTGCCACCTCCTGTTTTGGGATAGACCTCCCCTGGACTGTTAATCTGTGCGATTTCTTGTCATCCTTCAAACATAGCTTGGAAAACTGGATGTGTACACTTAAATTTACATCAATACTTACAGGCATCACCCTCCTTGCAAAGACCGAACCTGAGGGATGGGTATTGGCAGGGTATCCATGATCCCATGAAGAGAAGATGAACTGGAGGAAAAACAACTGCAGCACTGACAGTGAAGGCACTGTTCACACATCTTAAGTTGGAGCTCTGGACAAAAAGTTTTGGGCTATTTTCTCAGCAAGCAAAAATGTCTATTTCTGGCTCATCCAACCTGCAAACCAGATCCAGAAAAGCATCTCTGCCCAGCAGCCATTTGTGAGGGTCTACCTATGCGCCCTGCTCAGTTGATTTGCAGGAGAGATTTTCTTAGAAATGAACCAGGACTCCCTGAGGGGTTATTTCTGACTCCTGGGCCAGATTTCATGCCTCTCCGGGCTGGACATTGGGCCTTCTCTGACAGAAATCTCAAATGTGAAAACTAAACAAAAAACAGAGACCTATACAATGACCACATGGTTGTGTTCCTAAACCCAACCCCACTATCTGATAAGTTTTCTAACCAGAGTGAGAAAGAATGCACACTTCCTTGCTTGCGGATATAACACACCACTGACGGATTAGGTGCTGAGAGGCACTGTAAGTTGAAAGGACTACACTGAATTCCAAAATGTTGATATGTACCAGAGATTCCTGTGGAGACCTGGAGCACTGTAGTCTCCTGCCTCGGAAATACCTCCCTATCATTATGATCAACCCCCTTTTCCCCTCATTTTCTACATGGGGTTGGGGTGCCATGTTTCTCAGTTCAATGCAAAACTTCTGCCTTCTTCGACACTCATGCCTGACTGCCGCAGATCTTCTCTCACACAATCCATCAACCTCTTTTCTAGATGCCCATATTTCCTCTTACCTTCTTCCTGTCTGTCCCAAATATTCTTTATCAAATTGTCGTTGGCTTTTCTGCACATGTGCCCAAACGACTAATATGTTCTCTATGATCTTTTCTGCAATTGCAGCTATTCTGGCTTCTGCTTGAATGTCTTAATTTCTTCACCTGTCCCACAGTGTGCATCCTCCCACCTGTCTCAGGCACCTCATTTCCATCACCTCTAGCTTCCTCTACTGCTCTGCTTTTACTTCTCAGGCTTCTGTACCATACAGTGGTGCTGAGCTCACAGCTGAACCCTGATGCACATCCACTCCCACTGGGAACCCCTCTGAGATGGAGCACTGTTCTTATTGGAGTCATATCATCCCTGAACACAGCTTGCATTAATTCTACTAAATGTTTCTGGGACTTTGAACCACTGCAGGACTGTCCAAATCAGCTTTCTCAGACCATGACATATGCTTTCTCCAAATCTAGGAATGCCCAGTTGGACTATTTCATCATTCTAGCTTCTTTTCAACTATCTATCTCACTGCAAACATTGGTCCAGTTGTGCTGCATCCTGATTAAAATACAAACTGCTCATCTCCAAATCATACTTTCTACTATTTTGTGTACCCATTTATTAATCACCCTCCCCAGGACTTTTCTGCAGTGTGACAGGAGTTTGATACCTCTGTACTACCCACAGTTGTGGATGTCCTCTTTGTTCTTGGACACTAGCACAAGTATGCTTATCTTCCAATCATCTGGAATATGCCTCTCTCCACACTGTTACAAGTACCCTCAGGAGCCATTTCTACTCCATCTCACCAGCACCCTTATCATATCTGCTGTGACCTCATCTGAGCCTGCTGCTTTCTCTGACGTCATTTTCTTTGGTGCTTTTCTTATTTCTTCTATGCTGGGCTCCTCTTCTCTCAACATAGGCTGTGTCTGAGGCAGTACATCTTCTGTGGGGTTTTCTTCATTCAGAAGCTGCTGAAAGTACCCTTTCCATCTACTTTTGATGTCCTGTAGACTGGTGAGCAGGTTGTTACTGGCATCCCATCCGAAATAGTGTCTGTCTATCTTCTTTATCTTTCTGTCTTTACCTTGCAACCTGATGTAGTTTCTTTGAGCCACCTACTGAGTCACTTTCCAGAAGTTGGTAGAGTGCCTCTGATGCCTTGTTCTTTGCTATTACAAGTCCTTTCCTAGACTCTGTTAGCCAACCAGTATTCCTTCCTAGTCTGGCTCATCTTTTCTAGATCCCACTTTTTCTTGCACTCCTTTCTTTTGATAACGTCCTAGACCTCTGTAATCCACCACAGGCTCTCCTTACGTACCTCAGTTCCATACCTGGCTTGGCAGCATATCTGTTCTGTAATCCTCACACAAGCTGTTTTGAGGTGCTGCCATTATTGAACTCCACCTATTTAATTTTCTTGGGGTGCTAAAGCCCTGAGTAATTCCTTAAGCTATTGTGCTTTCACCCCAGTCTACTTTCAGGTCTTCAGCCTAGTCTCTGTTGACCTTAAAGCTTTCTCTGACCACCGCTTGCAACTCATTTTTGCAATTAGTGGTTTATGCTGTGGGCCGACTGTTTCACTGAGGGTGACACTGCGTTCACTGATTGTATCCTAGTGCCCTTTCCTTACTAAGACAGTCTACCCGAGTTGCATGTTGGCCACTCTTGTATGTACTCTTGTGACAGCCTCTCTTTCTGAATCATGTGTTAGCTACTATCATGCCAAAAGTCTAGAATGGCCTCTCCTATATTCCTGTTACCCCACCTATGTGGACCCAGGCAGTCCTCATATCCTGTTCTGTCTGTCCCAATATGTGGACATCCAGCTTCCTCCTTACCATAGTGTTATCCACTTCCAAGCTCCGCCCTGTCATTGAACCTACAATGAATGTAGCAATTCTTAGCTCGTGTTTGACAGGTTGATTGACTTTCACTCACAGCTATCCCAAGTAACCCAAGCTGGGCAACTGGACACAGTTTTCTTCATTCAGAACCCCTCTCACTGTTTGAGCGGGTCCCTGGCATAGGTTGGAGTAGACGAGGTCCTCAACCCACTTATCACTGGCAAATACCCATTCCCATTGAACA
Source organism: Protopterus annectens (assembly GCF_019279795.1). Lineage (NCBI taxonomy): Eukaryota > Metazoa > Chordata > Ceratodontiformes > Protopteridae > Protopterus > Protopterus annectens. The sequence goes on from NC_056743.1 coordinate 569,150,007, forward strand.
TGACCAAATCACCTAGAGCCATATTTTACACCACTGAGTGGCTAGCCTAGCCACAGCATGCAGTCTGTGATCTGTGTTCTCCTGTCTTGAGGATACTGTGCACCACAGAGTGAAAGGCTGAGCACTGAGGCGTTGGAGTCCATTTTATGATTGCTGTTCTAACAATGTTTTGCGGTTTCTGGGTTTCATAAGAGACAAAATCTCTGTGAGAGGCAAAAATTCTGTCAACTTTTCCAGGTACCAAGGCTACCATGTCTAAGTTGCTCCAGGCCACTGTACGGGATCTTTCAATATGTCCACAAGGGGGGCACTCTATGAGATTTGGAGGCTAAACCTGCAGACCTCAAGCAATCTTGTCTGGGAAGATGGGATGGGATCTTTACACCACTTCTTTTCCTGGAATTATTCTGAGAAACTTGCTGCGCTAGCGTTGTCGCCTCACAGTAAGATGCTGTCCGGTACGATTCTCAGCTAGAGCGTCTTCTGCGTGGAGACATGCGTGAATGGGCATACCTTCGTTGAAGGTTGTGCGTCAGGGCTGGTAACTCGGCACGTAAAAATCAACTACCAATCATTAGCGGACCGGTGTTCCACTGTGGCGATCCCTAACCGGGAAAAGCCGAAAGACAACAACATTCTGAGAAACTGGGAAGTGACTGGGGAGACTGCTTTCTCATCTTAGTCCAGGTCAGAGGGTGGATGTCCTTCATGGGTTCCAAGCATTTAGTTTTTAAGTTCTGAAGAAAAGAGTATAAGGCATCTACCTGTTAACTGTCATACAGAAGACTGAAGCAATACTCTGGGGGGACCCCTGAGAGCATCTTATGTCACTGTTGAGTTTTTCCTGCAGCAATGAGGCCAAGGTACATGTCAGCATTTTTTACAGTGTACTGGCGCTATGTGTTGGAAGGGTAAAGACTGCGGCAGTACCAGCACCTGCTGTAGCATGAACACTTCTGCCAGCCTATGCTCTGAGAGAACCAATAACTGCATTGCACACTGAAGGCTGGTATGTGGTGATCAGTGTAGCAATGGGATGGTCACTGTTGGGGGATACACAGTGAGCAGTGATAACATCAAGATTCCCTGGGTCTGACATCAGGTACATATTATATTTATACTTAATATCCCCAATACAATCATCAAGCTGCTACTTTAATTTATCCCAAAAGTCAGATTCACTAACCCACAATAGAAGATCATTCCACAACCTCAGAACACACTTCACAGTGAACGGAAAAGAATTAACAGGAACTCAAGAGCACATTAAGTTAGTTAAAATCAGACAGATGACATCATAACATTTGGAATACATGGAGTTTTACCTGCCACAATGTACTACTAGTTATGAGAAAAAGAAATGCAGCAGTGCAAAGCGTTCTACAGCTTTCAAATCTGCAACACAGTCGTTCTCCTGTCTACCACCAACACAAATAACAGATTTAAAAGTGGTTAGAAATTTCACCATGCCACATTTTTTCAGCACAGATTACGTTACAGCTCTTAAAGCAGTGAAATCATGTCATTTTTCTGTTGAGGTTGTTGTGTACCCTGCAAGGAGAGACCAGAAAATATCCGCTTTGAAAGATACATGCCACAGAGGAGTCCGAATCTCTGATTATAACCAGCTTTTTATGTCTTTGAAAGATGGATGCCAAGAAATTCAGAACAAAGCTAAGCTCCAGTGGTCGATCAAGCTAGTTATCAGACAGACCTAATCAAAGTTCTTTAGTGTGCATGGAGCTTTATGTGCTCCAGGTACTACTTATTAATTAAAAAACATCTCACACTCCTTGTAGCTTTGAAAGCCATAAAATACAATTTCTGTCCATTGTCTTGTGACTGTGCTAAGTCTCTCTCTAATGCTTTAGATGATGTTAGACACTTCCCTCTGCTATGTGCATCTGTGTGTGTGTGTGTGTGTGTGTGTGTGTGTGTGTGTGTGTGTGTGTGTGTGTGTGTGTGTGTGTGTCTAAGCTTGCCACTGCTCTGTGGTGACAGGCACTTGCCACGCTTATGCTATTGAAGATTGAAGTTTAGTATTGCTGACAGAACGGTGCTTAATAAAACTGTCTTTCCAAACTAAGAACATAGTGGCGGTGTTCAATGTGTAATAAACGTCGTTATGCATCTCTTTAAGCCATCATGACTGAGTCTTGTGTCACAGAAGCATATGAATAGTTTATCTTTTTAGTGACTGTAAAGCATAAATTGACAAGCACCAGGTATATGAACTGTTAAGCAAGTCTTCCCAAACTAATTTACAGTTGCAATACTTGGTACATTCAACACAAGTGTTTTCTATTAATTATTACTTACATCTGCTATATATAGGTAAACTAAACAGTTTTTCCACCATCAGATTTATATATTTGTATGCAAGCCTTAACCATTTCCTGTTCTGTGGCTAAAACTCTACTGCTCAGCTGTAAAGCGACTGCTTGTTGTGCGTGTATCAACTACTCTTGAAATCCTGCAAGGCTGCATCTCAAAAATGAGTATGCAAGAGTCTGTAAAGATTTAGCAGAAAAACTAAACATCCAAATGAACACACTCCGTGAAGCTCTACCTGTTCTCTTCAGCATTATGCAAAAGACTGCTACAGGTCTACTGGCCAAAAGGATGACCCAGAGGTTATCTGGCATTTGGAAATCACACTTCCATTTAGTCTGCACTGTGGAATTAAGAGCATAAAGTCTGGATACCGAAAGATAATAAAATTAAGTTGGCAGCAGACATCAGTCCAGAGACAAAGGAGGACACCCTAGAAAATGCAGCAAATTTAAAGGCTGAAAACAGCATTAAATCAGACAATTCAGCAGAAATCTTGGGTTTCCATTCAGCAAGTCCCAAGCCACTTAAGCAGTCTCAAAGGCAAACACTTTCACTGAATTTCTGTACTGAAGAAAACAGCACAGCAAAGTCAAGCCACCTTAACCGCCACAGCTGGGAAAACAGATGAAGCAAATACTTATTAAATGAAAGCAGATCACAGCTGTTGAGAACTCAGCATAGCTCCTCGTGGTGGCCAGCAGTGTTCCTGTAGCAGCAGAGACCAGAAAAGACTACCTTTCCAAATTTTAAGTATTTTTTCTTGGCTTTTTCGACCTTTTGAAACTTTCGACCACTGTTTTTGCTTGTTTTATCGAAGTTTGCACTGTTTTTACTGTCTTTATAAGCTAAAACTGTTTACTGCACTTGCTAATTTAAGTTTTGCCTAAAAGTTAAATTACAGGCTAATACACTCAAGTGTACTAGCTTTTGATAGCAATTAATCGAAAATTATAGCATTTATTGTGTTTTCTGCCTTTCTGTAAAAAAATCTTGAAAAAAAACAAAAAAAATATCTTTGTTTTTCCATACTATCCTTGCTAGTGTTCCAGAGACCAGATTTTGCTGATCCCTGGGCTTTGTCTTGGTTCCTGTGTTTCTCCATTTTCCTTGTTTGGTCAGGGGGAAGTTTCTTTACTCACCAGTGAGAGTGGGGAGTACTGAGCTGCCTGCTTGTCCTTAGAGGAGTGGTTTAAGACAGTAACTTGTAGTTTATTGGCCATTTTGGGTCATTTCCTGTCTTTTCAAGCCCCCTGCTATAAAGCGCGGAGCTGCTACCGTTGCACAATAATCAGGTTTAAACTATTCAGGCTACCTAAAGTCCACTCTTCAAATTTTCCCTTAAAACTACCTTCCTCGAACTATACTACTGTTCTAATCAGTGTATCCTAAAACTAAAAAAATTATCTCTACTTGACTCCCAAGTAGACTATTCTCTATCTGTAAAGCCTAGCACTTGCTCCTACAGTACTTATCACCTTGATACAGCACTCTTGTTATAGATAGTACCCCAAAAAGGCAAACCCCATTTCTCGGTCACCCACATCCCCCGGAACCTTTTTTTTAAGTTTTTTTGTCTATTCCTTTTAGCACGTCGAGGGATCAGTTGCTAGTGCCCTCTCCTGCTCCGCTGGTGAACCTGGGAATATTGAGGCAATGTTACAATTGCCTCATGTACACAGACAACCCTCTCCTCCTCCCACAAAACACAAATACATGCGAGAGATGCAACTATACGGCCAAACTGGAGGCTGAGCTCTCTCAACATAGGACTAGCAAGACCAGACAGGAGGAGAAGGTAACCACACACACTACAGACCCAGTCTCACATAGTACCATCACAACCTCAAATCATACACATAAACACACAAAGACATACTCGGAGGCTCTGATCAAAAATCTACCAAAACAGCAGAGGCCACCAAAGCAGACACCAAAACAACTACCACCTCAGAACACAACACCTGCAACACATAGACCACACAGTCAGAGTGTCAAGCAGTCACAGCCCTTAAGGCCAAACACAATGCCAGACACACTAGTCATTGGTGACTCCATAGTCAGACACACTGACGTCCCTCTCACCAGACTGAGAAAGGAGAAGGTCACAGTAAGCTGCCTGTCGGGCGCTAGAATCTGCCACATAACGCAAGCACTCAGGTCTCTCAACAGCAGGTACAAGTATGACTCAATCATTGTCCACGCTGGTGTAAACGACCTGAGAAGTACCTCCTTGGACTACATGAAAAGAAACATTGAGGAGCTCTCTGATTATGTAGCCCAAGCAGGTATGACCCTGACCTTGAGCAGTATCCTACCTTCACCAAGAATGATGCCACAATACAGAGATAAGATGATCAGCTTTAACAATTGGCTTAAACTCTGGTGTCATTCAAAGGGGATCCAATGTCTGTCTGCCTGGGATAACATGCTGGACAAGCCACGCTGTTTCGCAAGGGACGGCTTGCACCTGTCACCCCTGGGATTCCGGATTTTGGAAAAGGCTCTTGCCACCCCCATAGTGCCTTTTTTAGGCAAGGCTCAAATTCTAAACCTACCACCCCAGAACACAATAAAGAAAAAAAACTAAGGGTAATACTGCTCAATGCCAGAAGTCTCAACCTCAAGATGCACGCACTCGAGGCCCTTCTCAGTATGGAGAACATCGATGTCTGTGCTGTGACAGAAACCTGGTTCAAGGCTCCTGAGAGCACCCCAGCACTATCAGGTTTTACCTCATATCATGCGTTCCGGCCCCAAAATCCAGACAATACCAAGAAAGGAGGGGGGGTATCCATTTTCATCAAGGACACCCACACCTCAAGATTGGTGGCAACGCACGATGCATCGGAAACCATCCAGGTGCAATTAACCATAGGCAAGACTGCTCTGCAATTTGTAGCATGTTACAGGCCACCCTCACAAACTCAGGAACCTCACATGGCTTTCCTGAAAACACTGGAGGGAATAAATGCATCTCCGAACACCATCATACTAGGTGACTTCAATTACCCTAATATAGACTGGGAACACTACTCAAGCCCAAACACTCTAGCCCAAAAGTTCCTGGAATTCATAAACTCAAATGCCATGGAACAACTAGTCACCATCCCCACAAGAGGAGAAAACATACTTGATCTCATCATCACTAATATGGGAGCACAATGTTCAACACCGGAAGTATACCCCTCACTTGTGAGATCAGATCACAAACTAATCTCGCTGGAGGTCCTCATCCCGCCCCCACCTGAAATAAAAAAGACCACAGTAAAGAACTTCTCGAAAGCCGACTTCACACTTCTAAAGACTAGTGTGGTCTCCTTTAAGGCCCCCGAGCCGGCGGTAAACATTACTCAAGCCGCTGAATCACTTACAAATGCCTTCTACCAGCACCTGCAGGGCTGCATGGATCAGGCAATCCCAAGCAAAACAAAGACTCTTTGTACCAAAGGCAAGCATCCAGTCTGGTGGACCCCAGCCATAAACAAACTCTACAACAAAAGGAGAAAGTTACTACAAGATAGAGCAAAATCCTTAAAAGGTAAGACACCGCTGATCACTAAGTAAAAAGCTAAGAGCTCTCATAAAATCATCCAAAGCTAATTTTGAGAGAAAAATAGCTAAGGACTCAAAAGACAATCATAAGGCATTCTTTAGCTATGTTAGAAACCTGGGAGGAAACTCCCAGATATGCTCAGAATTAGTTCAAAATGATGTGAAGATTACTGATCCTACAGACATTGCCAACATACTGGCTGACAGGTTCAGTGCAAACTTCTCCCCCCCCCCAAAAGGAGAGATATCTATACCAAATGATTGTAGCCCCCCAAACATCTCTAACGCCCAGGTGAGAACTGCTCTCTCCAAGGCAAAAAACACAGCATCCATGGGACCTGATGGTGTCCCCGGCTGTGTGCTCCACGAACTCAACGAGGAATTAACCCCGCAGTTAGGACAGCTGTTTAATCTTAGTCTCACCTCCGGATACGTACCCAGGGAGTGGTGCAGAGCGACTGTGGTCCCACTTCACAAAAGCGGTGCCTCCACCGACCCTGGAAATTACCGTCCCATTAGCTTGACAAGCCTTATCTGCAAAGCCATGGAGAGGATCATACTGGATCTCATAAATAAAGACATAGGGAATTTGCAGACTTTGGATCCAACCCAGTTTGGCTTTGTCAAAGGCAGATCATGCCTTTTAAACTTGGTTGACTTTTTCGAAACAGTCACCAAGGCCATTGATGAGGGAAAGGCAGTCCATACAGCCTACCTCGACCTGGCGAAGGCCTTCGATACAATACCCCACTCGGGTATCATCGAAAAACTCATCAGCTTAAATGTAAACCCATATATCACAAGATGGGTTGCAAACTGGCTGAGTAACAGAACCCACAGGGTCAGAGTTGCTGGCGCCATGTCAGACTCAAAGCCTGTCACAAGTGGCGTCCCACAGGGCTCAGTCCTGGGCCCACTCTTGTTTGGCATCTACTTTTCTGAAGTACAAGCAAACACAGGAGGGTTATGGCTGACAAAGTTTGCAGATGACTGCAAGCTGGGCGCCATAGTCGAAAACACATCTGACACAGATATCCTTCAGAAGGGTCTCACAGAAACGGAAAACTGGTGCCAGAGCCATGGCCTAAAGTTAAATGCCAAGAAATGTATAGTCATACCCTTCGGGAAAAACAAGGTTACCCCTAGCTACCATATAGGTGGCAATCCACTGAGCACAGAAGAAGTTATCAGGGACCTGGGGACCCAGGTTGACAGTAGCCTTTCATTCGACACTCATATTGCTAAAGTAGTTAGGAAGACCTTCTACATTGCCCACCTTATCATGAAGGGATTCACATCTAGATCAAGGGAGGTCATAGTCTCCCTATACTCATCACTCATCAGACCAATGATTGAGTACAATGCCCCATTCGGAATGTATCTGACCCGACACTTGCAGCAGCTGGAGAGGCCACAAAAGTTCCTCACAAAAAGGATAAAGGGTCTCAAAAATCTGTCTTATGCTGCCCGACTGAAAGAACTCCAGCTCTATTCAGTTGCTTACCGCTTGCTCAGAGGTGACCTGTGCCTGACATACAAGGCCATGTCAAACCCAGATTTGATGAACATGCTTCACCTCAAAAATCTAGATCCCTCAGAGCCACAAGGGCGGGAGACTTAAACCTCGACACGGTTATTAATAGGACGTGCTGGAGGGATAGATTCATCACCCAAAGACTCCCTATGCTGTGGAACAAAATCCCGGTCTATGTGAGGCAGAGCACCTCGCTGGCCTTGTTCAAGAGGAATCTTGACCAATGGATGGGAGATCGCAGATATACCCCAGGGATTACCTCAGTGTCACTGCTCGACAGAGGCACAGCAAAATAATGGGCATAGTTTCTCCAAACTAAAGGGGTGGCGTAAGCCACAAAACTATGGGCTAGGCTTGTAAATGCCCTCGGGCAGATAGCCTAGTATGAACCTATGAACCTATTATAACCTTTCTGCAAATTAAAGTGACATAGCGAGTGTTTAGTTGCTAAAAAGAAAAATAGTAGTAGAGATGGATGCTATGCAACTTGGATTTCACAGCAAAGCATTTAACACAGCACCATATTACAGACTGATAAATACACCAGATAACCCAATATGGGAAGCAAGGTAATAGAGGGCGGAATGGCAACATGTGGTAGACAGTCAGCAGGCATAATGTGGTGAGCTTGCTCCTTCTGGTCAGCCATGAAACTGTTGAAACCATCTGCATTTGTACATTTAGTCAATGTCAACCTGTGTTAAAATGACTAATTTCTCAAGGAAGAAAAGGTGTACTTCCCCTGTCCAAATATATCCGTCAGTGAGCTACCAAACTAATGCTGTCAGATAATGGTGTCTCCTCACAGCTACCACAGCACCTGACTGAACCATACCAACATACTAGGAAATGACTCAAACTAAGAAAATAAAGCAAGTGCACTACAAAGCATTAGAGACCAGAATTAAAGACGCTGAACAAGGTAGCATGTTACATGCATTCCTTTTCGCAGAATAAATAATCTAGCATCATCATTATCATCATATTCTACACAAACCACAAGACACAAAGTAAGGGAGGACATCAAAAGGCTGTAATGAACTCCCCCCACCCCCGAAAAAAGAAGGCAAAAGAGAAGTTAGTGCGTCAAATGATGGTGACCAAAAGCTAGTATAAAAGTATATCAGGTTAGAAATGGGCATCAAGCATTCATGTGGCATAGCGTGCAAAGATGGACAAAATCAAAGTCAATCATTGTAAGCGTCCTCACAATCGGTCAGACTGTGCGTGCCCTATGTCTTCTGACAAAAGTACAAACAGAATAAGTAAATATGCAAGAGAAGTATGCATATACTCACAGCTCTTCCATGAATTGTAATTCATTTTGGTTTCAATAAACACACAGCATGCACAGAGTACATGTGGTATAGTGCAGTGAAGATAAAAAGAAAACGCAAGAAAAACAACATTTTCCATTTCCTCTGTCTACCCTGTAAAAGCATCTCAAACCTGCTGAAAGATTCTATCACATTTTCTTTCTTTCTAAACTGCTATTGGGTATCTACCCCAAGTCCTGACTGTCCTATACAAAATCACATGCCCCAGTGCCAATCCACAAATACAGATGCTTCCATGACTTCAGAATACCATCATGCACTGCTCCCTACTCCTAATCCACGAAGCTCCCCTACCAAGGCACAAATTTCAGTTCAAATACTTTTGCTATTATATTTCCATCTTGGCACACACCTTCTCCAGTAAAAAATGCTTCCTTACATTCATGAATTTATATCTGTAACCTCAGAAGGTTAACATGAGCAAAAGTAGATCAAAAAGATTGCAGTCGCCTCACAAGCATAAAAAAACTCAAGTAAATATGCACTCAGTTTATCGAATGGTATGAAATTAGCTTCCTGCAGCTTATGAGGCATTTCATCTTCCAATGGGGTATGACACTATTTAACATCTGCAACACACACACACACACACACACACACACACAGGAAATAACACTGAATATGCAAAAACCCTGTCTGCATACATTTACATTATTAAAATAAACTCCAAAGACTATATGATGATGACATATCACTGCTCACTATAAAAAATACCTAGACACACTGTATGTAGTCTTTATATACTCACAATCATCATTAGGACAATAGGACCCAAGTAGATGATGATGAAAAAGAAAGCTATCATGGCAAGGGTCAGAATACCTCGCACCCACCAGTTCTTCCATCTGAAAAGCAAAGACATAAAAACAAGAAGTCAGTACAAATCTTTGGATGTTATCTACATTATGGTCACAAGGTGGCAAAAAACATCCATAAATAAATTTTTTTTTTTTTTTTTTTGAAATAAAGAGCTGTTGCCTTAAATTCATTTTTATTGCATGTTTTGCCTGTAATAAAAACAAAGAACCCCCTCTTAAAAAGAAAATATTTACATAAGAAATGTGACATACTATACTCCACAAACAGAATATATTATTTGGAATGTTAAAATGACAACATTCTATAAAGAAACCAATTATTTATTGCATTTGCACGTCAAGTAGTTCCACTAAGCCAAGGACAATTAGAGAAGACAACCAGGACGTAAACACCAACAGATTAACAACCAATTTACCAACATGTTATTCTGGATACAAAGTAGCTAAAATGATCAATATATATATAGATATATACATATATATATATATATATATATACATACATATATATATATATATATATATATATATATATATATATATATATATATGTATGTATATATATATCGTAGGTGAATACAAAACTGTTCCTAAGATAATATATAGCTTAAGAATTCAAGGATTATGTTGCACATTTTAATAACTTTATTCCCAAGTTTGAACTTGTTGGGTCTTTCGGCTTTTCCCGGTCTGGGGTCACCACAGCGGAACTCCGGACCCCTAATGATTGGCAGTTGATTTTTACGTGCCGAGTTGCCACCCCTGATGCACAACCTTCAACGAAGGTACGCCCATTCACGCATGTTTCCACGCAGAAGACACTCTAGCTGAGAATCAAACCGGACAGCGTCTTACTGTGAGGCTACACAGATGAAAACTATTTCTTTCAGTACAATTTTCAAAGTGAAGACACAAACATGACAGTATTACTGAAATTACCAGCTGTAGGATGCAGACAGCCTCGGATCATTTTAATCCTAAAGTGAACTTGATTACCATACAAAAAAGTTTGTTATCCTTTCTCAATATTTAACAAGTAACTCCTTTGGTCACCATGTCTATTAGTACAGTTGTACACATTTCCCCCATGTGACTTGGTACACTGGTACAATTCTACTCACAACCATACCTTCTGAATCCAATGCTGTCTACAGTCCGTAAGACTGCATTTCCATCTCATCACTTCATTGGGATGCATTTTAATTTGCATGTAGAATACCTTTATTTTTGCATTTCTGGTACCTCAATGGTGTCTTGTTTCCTATTTTCCTGTTTAACAGGTTCAACGGTGTGAACTAGGTAACCAGTCCAATGGACGACTTACAGCCTAGACATTGCAATTCACACATATTGCTCCTATTTATAAAGGCCTAAGAATACAGCCAGAAGTGAATTTATGGATTTCCACCCACTCATTTGTTGACTATAAAGAAAGTTAGGTCTCTCCTGACAAGAAGCTACTAGCCTAGTCATCCAAGAATGAAAAAATGAAAGAACAAGTAAAAACAAAAACAAATAAATAGTGGGCTACTTTGACTGCCATGGAGTAGGAGCTTATCCACAGGCAGAGGCTCCACTAGTAGAGATCTTTCCCGCCAATATAATCTGTTAACATTATGATGCAGATACGAATTCCCTAGAGTGAGTACTGGTGGCATTACAGGCTTTGCTAGATCAGGGTTTTTCTTTGAACCTTCTCAGCCTGTGGGTTATCTTATCCGATATGGATCTGAAGCCAGTATCGCAAACTCTTCAGCCTCAAAGCCCTACCTCCTCTACCCATAATGCTCTTCCCTCTCTGAATCTCCTCAGATCGAGTTTGTCCCTACCTTACACTCCTAAGCAGTACCATAACTGAAAGCAGAAGTACACCAAAATAACGAGGACTCAAATTTGGAAATGGGAAGGACTGATATTGAAGTAGTTCTAGCCCAAGCTTCGGGTAGGTCTGCACAGGCAGAAGTCTCTCAAAGGAGATGGCAACATGAAGGGGGAAATGAGGGAAGCTTGGTTGAGATGGACAGCAGGCAAAGTACAGTTGTGCACACTTACCATAAATGTAGATGTTAGAGGGTATGCACTGTTGCAGTCATCACATTTGGGTTATCTTGTCAGGGGTAGCCCTCAGTCGGCTCGAATACCAGAGGCTTAGTATTTCTGCATCGGTTGCTGTCGCTCCAGGACTGACGTCAGGTCCTCAGTGATATAAAAATAGGCAGCCAACGCAATTACATCAGTTTTTCTTGCCCTGTCAGGAGCCCCCAAATAGGGAGCTAGGTTATGGTGAAAGAACACCTCCAGCAGAAAGTAAATACCAAAAATTCCCTGTAAGGAGAGAGGAAGAGAGAGAAAGAGAGAGAGAGAAGGGGGATGGAGAGAGGGAAACAAGGACTGCAACAGTGAATACACGAACATCTACATTTATGGTAAGTGTACACAAATGTACTATGTTCTTCATGTTTCACTGTTGCAGTCATCACATTTGGGTTGATTCCCAAAGGTGAAGAAAAGGGTGGAGGCAGTCAAGAAAACTGTGGGCTGGCTAGGATGCCCTGCAAGACTGCGATAGCAAAGCCTGCCCTTGATTTGGAGAAGATAGGCAGGTGGTAATGCTTAGTGAAGGTATGAACAGACGTCCATGGTGCAAGCCTCCAGGATGTCCCTGGTGGGGACCCCTCTGAGAAAAGCTGCAGAGGTGGAGGTTGCCCTGGTGGAATGTGTCCTGACCCCCTTTGGGAGTGGTTTCCCGTGCCATTTGTAGCAGAAATGGATGCAATGTGCTATCCATTTGGAGATTTTTTTTGTTTGGAAATGGCCTTTCCCTCTGCCTCTGCTGCAAAGCGGACTAGCAATTGATCAGTTTTTCTAAAAGATTTAGTCCTGTCCAGCCAATCTGAGCTGTCTGTGCACATCTAGAGTGCAGAATCCTTTCCCCCCTGTTTTGTGGGTTAGGGAAAAAGGTGGGCAAATGCATGTATTGGTTGAGAGCCACACTGGACACCACTTTAGGCATGAAGGTTGGGTTAGTCCTGAGGGAGACCATGTCAGGATGGAAAATTATGAAGGGCTCTACAGCCATGAGTGCTTGTAGCTCTGATACTCTTCTAGCTGAAGTGATGGCCAGAAGCAAAGCTGTTTTCCAAGAGAGAACTTTTAACTCTGCTGAAGTTGTAGGTTCAAGGTGGGGGGGGGGGGGGGGTAGGTTGAGCTTTTCCAACAGAAAGTTAAGTTTCCAAGCTGGGGTAGGAGCTCTTCTGGGTGGCCTTAAGTTGTTAGCCCCTCATAGGAACTGTTTGATGAGAGGGTGTGAGAAGAGAGGTGGCTCTGTGCTGTAGTGACCACAGACGGCAGAGGCATGAATTTTAATAAAAGAGAAGGATAGACCCCTGTGTAGTAGGTCTGCCAGGTAATCCAGGATGAGAGGTAGGCAGGGTTGTGCCGTTCCGGCTACCTTAGCCTGGATCCAGGTGCAAAACCTTTTCCACTTGTCAGCATAGGATTTTCTAGTGCTGGGGCATCTGGCCTCATGTACAACATCTAGGACTTGTTTACTTAGGCTGGCAGCTTGAGGAGAGGTCAGGGAATAAGCCAGGCTGCCAGGTTGAGGGTCTGCAATAGGGAATGCATGAATTCTCCATTCCCCTGGGTCAGGAGTGTTGGGATCCGAGGTAAGTGGCAGGGGTGACAGGCTGCGCAGCAGTGGGTACAAGTGCTGGCGTGGCCAGTCTGGGGCAATCAGGATTGCCCTCGGTTTTTCCTCCCTTATTTTGAGCAGTACCCTTGGAATGAGTGGTAGAGGGGGAAATGCACAGACCGAGAGGTTTACCCACTGGAAGGATAGAGCATCCACTTTACAGGCCTTGCTGCAAGGTTCCCTGGTGCAGAATTTGCCGAGCTGATTGGAGCGGGAAGCAAAGAGGTCGACCTTCGGGGAGCCCCATTTCTGGGTTGTGAGGGTTCTGTGGTCTAGCTGCCATTCGTGTGGGTCTAGCAGGTTTCTGCTTAAGTTGTCTGCCTGAGAGTTTAGACAACCTGGCAGGAATTGTGCTAGCAGGTGTAGTTGCATGGCTGAGGCAGTGTGCCAAAGGGTCATGGCAAGCCTGCAGAGAGGATAAGAGCGAGTCCCTCTCGGCTTTTTGATGTACCACACCACTGTGGTGTCTGTTTTGATCAGTAGAGGCCCCGGGGAGAGTAGGGGTCTGAAAGCTGTCAGGACATGCTGAACAGCTAGCATCTCTTTTTGGTTGATGTGCAGATGTACTTGATTTGGGCTCCAATGGCCCTGAATGCACCTGCCATCCAGGTGTGCACCCCAAGCATAGTCTGATGCGTCTGTGGTGAGGATCTGGGCAGTGTGGGGTTGTGAGAAGGGAAGTCCCTTGTTGTGGTTGCATGCTGCTGCCCACCAAAGAAAATCTTTCAGTAGGCAAGGTATCACTGGTATAAGAGTTTCCAGGTCTTGACAGTTTTAACACCAAAGGCTTTTTAGGTACCACTGTAGTTACCTCATATGCAGTCCGGCATATGGAATGAGTAGGATGCAGGAGGCCATGAACCCTAGAGCTTGCAGGATTTTCCTTGCAGATAACTGGGCTCTGGTGGCTAGTTGAGAAAAGTAGCCTGTCAGGTAGGCTTGTTTTTCTGGAGTAAGGAATGCCATCTGGGATGCTGTGTCCAGGCTTGCTCCCAGGAATACAATATTTTGTGTGGGGTCTAGTTTTGATTTCTTTTCGTTGATAGTATACCCCAAGGAGGTCAGTAGGCCCTTTACAAAAGTCAGGTGCTGTAGCAGCTATTCCTGAATGTCTACCTGAATCAGTCAGTCGTCTAAGTATGGGTAAATCTGAATATGTCTGCAAAAAGCAATGGTGGGAGCCAGGCATTTTGTGAAAACTATGGGAGCAGTGGATAAGCCAAAGGGAAGCACAGAGAACTGAAAGTGCACAGATCCTGCCCTGAAACGTAGGTATTTCCTACATGATTCCCTGATTGGGATGTGTAGGTAGGCCTCTTTTAGGTCTAGGGTGGCTAACCAAGCATCCTTGGAAAGCATTGGCAGAAGCTGCTGGAGGGTGAGCATTTTGAATTTTGGTATCACCAGAAAGGTGTTTAGAATGGATAGATCGAAGATGGGGTGCCATGTGTCCTCTTTTCTGGGTACCAGGAAGAGTCTGGAGTAGAAACCTTGGCCTATCTGTTCTGCAGGAACATGCTGCATTGCCCTCATGGAGAGCAGGGAAAGGGACTTGCTTTTTAGCCTCTGCCCACTGGTTTGGAGGAAAATCTGGGAACCCTTTTGGGGTTGGTGGAGTGTGGAAATAAAATTTGTATCCTGGGGACACTATGTTGAAGACCCATCAGTCGTTGGTAATGGTGGCCCAGCTGCTTGCATGGAAGGAGAGTTTTCGTCCTAGGGACACAAGCAGGTGGGCAGAGGTAAGGGGTGGAAGTGAAAAGTCATTGTGAGTTCTTACCATAAGGGGGTGGCTTTGCCCTCCCTGTTTTTGAAGAAGAGGAACTCCATTGCTTAGATCTCTGCATTCCCTGGGGCTGCTGTCTGGGGGGGGGGGGTCTGCTTCCCCTGAGTCTGGGCTGAGCTGGCCTGGAGGGGGCAGGAAAGGACTAGTGCTTGGAGGGGCAATGCCTACTGAACTTTGGTGGCTGGACCTGTAAGAAGTGTATCTGCACAGATTTAGCATTTTCTTCCATCTTTTTTAAGACCTCTTATGCCTTGGTGCCAAATAAGTTATCTTTGTTCAAAAGTGCGTCCAATAATTAGGATTTGACGTGGTCTGGCAAGGTCTGTTCCTTAAGCCAAGCATACCTTCTAAGGACATAACAAGATGCTCCTAGGGCGTCAAACCACATTGTAAGGTGTGCTTAGTTACTTGACTTGCAGAATGCATTAACTCTTGTAATTCTTTATTTTCTGCACAAGCAGGAAAAGAAGATATTTTTTTTTGTTTGAGGAGTTCCATGGTATGCTGCTGCTATTTCAGCATGTGGAACTGACAATTTAATGCTCTAATGCAAGAGTAGCAGAGGTGTAAACTTTTTTACCCCATCTGTCTAATGCTCGGGAATCCCTATCTGAGGGGGTGGGATTCTTAGCTGAAGTTGCTTTGATTCCTCTAGGTCTATGAGAGATTACCTCGGGGTCAGCAGTAGGATTTTTTAAAAGAAATTTGTGAGAGTCAGGGACTCTAATACCGGTCAGGTTTCCTGGGAGGAGGAAGGGTGTCAGGAGTCTGAATGGATTCCATAAAAACATCATCCACAACATCCAGGCCAGGAGGAATGGCCAAAGCTCTGTGCTGTGGTAGATCTAAGAATTCCACAAGTCTCTTTTGACTGAGGATAGTCCTGACATTCTCACTGGAAATGCTCTGTAGGGTTTTCCCAAATGAAAAATCCTCAGGTGGAGAGGCAGAAGGAATGGATTCCTCTGCCTCAGAATCCTCATAAGCAGAGAGGGGTTGCATATCTACATATTCAGATGCATCAGAGTAATCAGACTCCTGTTCAGATAAAACTACTGGGGACAAGTCTCATTCTTTTGGAAGTGGTAGCCTGGCTTCCCCTAATAAGCATAAGGTCTTCTGCCATTTTAAGCATTTGAGACTGAGGCAAGGAAGCAGGTGCCTGAGCTTGGGTCGTCATTTTTTTGCGTGTGGTTCATACTCTAGGCCTTAGAAACTCTGTAGTTTTAGAAAGAACTGAAGATGCGAAAGAAGTCTGTCTGTGTCGAGTATCGGTAGTACAAAATACTTCCTCGGAAGCCAGTGCCTGTTCAGTGGCTCCGGATCCATCCATGGTAGAGACATCCACAGGATCCGGATCCATCCATGGTAGAGACATCCACAGGATCCTTGGTCAAAGAAGTGTCTCGCGGCATACTGGACTCCGAAAGGGTCTCAGTAGCGGCCTGTGAATCCACAGAAGCGGGCATCTGGGGCTGCGAAAGCACCTCACTGAGGACCGGAGAACTGACAACTAGCTTAACGGAAGCGTTGTCGCCAGTTTTGGACCGGTGCAGTCTGTCTCTGTCTTTATCCTTACGTTTCTTTGGATGATTGGTAGTCGAATGGCTTACCAAATCCATATCGGAATTCGAGGACAGAGCGAAAATATCTAGCTACAATAAGGGCCCGATGATGTATGGTTCTGGGGTTGAACAAAGCACAAAAGCGACAGCAGGTGACGTCTTGGTCTGGGCCTAAACAGGTGATGCAGTAAGAATGGAAGTCTCGGTGTGGTATTCGCTTTCCACAGGCGAGACAATTAACTTTTTCTGACATCAGTTAGAGCAAGAAAAAAGGATTCCAATGGGGAACTTAGCTTTAGAAAACTTCAACTTAAATTCAGAAATGAAAACTCAAGCAGCGGCCGACCGGCACTAGTGCAAACTGCTTCTGCTTCGGGATCCTTGGCAAGAAAGACTGACGTAATGACATTGGCTGCCTGATTTTATACCACTGATGACCCAACATCAGTCCTGGAGCGACAGCAACCGACGCAGAAATACTAAGCCTCTGGTATTCAGCCTGAGGGCTACCCCTGGCAGGATAACCCAAATTGATGATTGCAACAGTGAAACACGAAGATCATCACAGAGTTATGGTAAGTAACTTTCATACCCGATGTTGTCTTTTCCATCAATCTCAATCTGTAGGGCTGAGCTCCGAACCAGTATAAACCCAAAGTGGGCTTGGAAGAGAACAATTCACAAAATGCTGAAGCCAAAGGAGGACCTGGATCTGGACAGAATATCCAATTTGTAATGTCCTACAAAGGTAGGAGTACTAGACCAAGTAGCAGCTGCACAAATTTCATCTAATGAGGTTCAGACAAAGAAGGCTGTTCACGTAGCAACTGCCTAAGCAGAATGAGCCTTAAGCTTACCAGGTAATGCGGTGGACTTTGAAGAGTATACAAAGGCAATACAATCAAAAAGCTACCTGGATACTGTCACTTTGGAAACCAGTATAAACCAATATATGCAGCAGAGTTTTGTAAAGACAGACCAGAGCTGATTAGATTTCCTGACTGACTAAAATCTGCCCAAATAAAATCTCAGTGGATGATGAACATCCAAAGAGTGGAATAAGGGAACCAGACTTGTCTAGGCCAAAAGGAAGCAAGGAGAATGATGGTCACTCTGCAGTAGGCAGTTTTTTTAGGAAATTCACTCTACAATGGGCTGCTGTCTGAAGAAATGTTATCATCAGAAGGGCGGGAGGGCAAGAGTAAAGGAGACCCAGGGGCCAAGCATGGAGAAGAGCATCTCTACTCTTCAGGAGGAATTACGGTAAAGCTGCTGCTCTTACGGTTGGTGGAAGAAGCAAAAAAAAGATGCATAAAAATAACAGCAAACTGGCACTACATTAAGCAACTCTTAATAAAACACAGTCAAAAACTTTAAAAACGCAAAAAAATGGGTTTAATAGTGAATGTTTCATTTCAGCCTGGACGTGCTTGTGTCCTGAATCTAGTTATCCATCTATTCTACTTTCTGTATAATTTCTCAAATCACATCTTCTAATTTTTTTTCTAAAATAACTGGCAATATTAAAAACTTAAACTTATGTGCATCATTTGTTTCCTTACTATATTTGTACAATGCATTTGTCTCAACTTTCTACGCATCTCAGACAAATGATCACATATGCATTCTAAGTTTTCTGTTCATTTTGCCTATATAGAAGGCTTCACATTGTTTGCATACTGCCTTATAGACCAAATTCGTGGTGTCACAAAAGTAACATATGCTGTCAAAAAAATCACTTTTTTTTAACTAGACACATTGATTTTATCTGTGTAAATACTGCTGCAATACAGGTTCATAGGTAGGTACTAGGCTATCTGCCAGAGGGCATTTATAAGCCTAGCCAGAGTGTGTCGGCTTTCGCCGCCCCATTAATTAACTGATCCTCTGTCAAACAGAGCCAATGAAGTGATCCCAGGGGTGTATTTTGTGTTACCCATCCACTCATCAAGGCTTCTCTTGAAGAGTGTTAGTGAGGGGCTCTGCCTAATGTAGTTAGGAATTTTGTTCCAAAGCATTGGGAGTCTCTGTGACAGGAATCTATCCCTCCAGCATGTTCTATTTATTGTTGTGGCGAGGTTTAGCTGACTAGAGCGCGTGGCTCGCAGTGACTTGGATTTCTTTAGGTGGAGCATGTCCATCAATTCTGAGTTGGACATAGCTTTGTAATTCAGGCAGAGATCACCTCTGAGTAAGCGATATGCCACTGAGTACAGCCGAAGTTTTTTCAGTCAGGCTGCATAAAACATATGTTTGAGGCCAGTAATCGTCTTGGTGAGGTACTTTTGTTGTCTCTTCAGCTGTTGGAAGTGTCTTGTGACGTACATCCCAAATGGGGGTGGGGTGGTTTTATTTAAACAAGCTGATTACATCAATGAAATGCAACAGTTATGCTGAGGAAGAAACATATTTAACTGTCTAGGAATCAAATTAATGTTTCACATTTCAGAATAGGCTCACACATCGCAGAATTCTTGCTAAATAGTAGAATGGATGTGGATCTGTACAATTTTTCGTGTAGGAAACATCACACCATTCCGGTATTCTTTGGAATACCAAAAATACACAGAAGTGTATTAAAACCTCCTTTTAGACCCATTGTAGCCGCAAGGGGTTCTAAAACACACCCCTTAGCGGTATTTGTTGATCAAAGTGTACAGCATCTGATAGAAAAAACATCTCATCTGGTCAAGGACTCTTGGGATTTCTTAGGCACGTTAAAAGAATTATGGTCCCAGGATTTGATATTTTTAACCATAGATATCAAGGACCTCTTTACCGTTATTCCTAAGGAAGAGGTTCTAGATTTTTTTTGAGGAGACATTATTTCAACACTCAGATTTGTCTCATGATAAAGTTACTTTAATTTGCAAAATCATGAGGTTGATACTGGAGAACAATTTTACCTGGTATGAAGGGGAATACTTTCAGCAAATTCAAGGGGTTGCAATTGGGGGTGGCTTGTACTCCGGTCTATGCAAACTTGATTCTTCTTGGTTGGGAAAGGAAATGTGATAGATTGTTAATTCTGGAAACAAATAAAATCATATTCACGTTTTCTTGATATTTTTATTTTGTGGCAGGGTACAGTTGTACAGATACACAAATTTATTAGCTATTTAAGTGGGACAACCAAATTCCTGGAATTTACTTATAATTACAATAAAAGTACAGTTGTGTACACTTACCATAAATGTAGATGTTCAAGTGTATTCACTGTTGCAGTCATTACATTTGGGTTATCTGCTTGCAGTAGCCCTAACTCGGCCTGATTAACAAAGTCTTGGGTCCTACGTCGGTTGCTGTCCCTTCTTCCATGACGTCAGGGGTATAAAACATGCAGCCAATGCCATTACATCAGTTTTTCTTGCCCCATATGTCAGGTGCCCCCCTAATGGGAAGCAATTAAATCTATAAATACAAGGATATACCTTCAACAGAAAAGCAAATACATCAAAAAGCTTTTAGAGCATAGTAAGTGAGAGTAGAGGTATAGCCAAAGGAAGAAAAGGGGGCTGAAGGGAGGGTAACCAGGACTGCAACAATGAATACACTCAAACATCTACATTTATGGTAAGTGTACACAACTGTACTGTTCTTCGTGTTTCACTGTTGCAGTCATTACATTTGGGTAGATTCCCAAAGCTAAGGTTGGGAGGAGGAATTTAAATAGAATTAGGACCAACTATAATGCCCTGCAAGACTGCAGTGGCAAAACCAGCCCTGGATTTAGAGAACATTGGCAAATGATAATGCTTGGTGAAAGAATGTACAGAACTCCAGGCAGCAGCTTCTAGGATGTCCCCAGTAGGGACGCCCCTAAGAAGGGCTGTAGAGGTAGATGCAGCCCTGGTTGAATGGGGTCTGATGCCCTGTGGGATAGGTTTTCCATGATGCTTACAGCAGAAATGAATGCAGTGACCTATCCAATTTGAAATGGTTTGTTTTGAAATAGCTTTCCCCTCAGTCTCTGCAGCAAATGTCACCAGCAGTTGTTCAGATTTCCTTTGAGGTTTAGTCCTGGTCAAGTAGAATCTAAGCTGTCTGTGCACATCTAAAAAGAGCAGTATCCATTCCCCTTTGTTCTGTGGGTTAGGAAAGAAGGTAGGCAAATTAATGGACTGATTAAGAGCCACACTGGATACCACCTTGGGCATGAAGGAGGGATTGGCTCTGAGGGACACCCTGTCCGCATGAAAGATGATGAAATGTTCCACTGCAATAAGGGCCTGTAATTCAGATATATTCTGTAATTGCATAAGTGATTGCCAAAAGGAAAGCTGTTTTCCAGGAAAGAAATTTTAAATCTGCAGTAGCAGTTGGCTTGAAAGGAGGAAGAGTGAGTTTCTCCAAGACAAAGTTAAGATCCCAGGCTGGAGTTGGAGCTCTCCTGGGTGGCCTTAAATTTTTGGCCCCTCTGAGGAACTGCTTGAGCAGTGGGTGAGAGAAGAGGGGAGGCTCTGTGCTATAATGAGCTGAAATGGCTGAGGCATGAATTTTGATGGAGGAAAAAGACAAGCCCTTATGAAGCATCTCAGTCAAGTATTGTAGAATCTGAGGTAAATTGGGCACTGCTGCATTCATTCCTTGAGACTGGTTCCAAGAACAGAATCTTTTCCATTTTGCAGCATAAGATTTTCTAGTACTAGGCCTCCTTGCCTCAAACAATATTCATCACTGATTTACTGAGGGATGGTAAAGGAGAGATTAGGTAATTAGCCAGGCTGCTAGGTTCAGGGTTTGCAGCTGAGGGTGCAGAATCTGGTTCTCCTGCTGAGACAACAGGGAAGGAGTCTGAGGCAGGTACCATGCATGACAACCTGCGTAAGAGTGGGTACCAGTGCTGGTGAGGCCAGTCTAGTGCAATTAAAATCATCCTTGGCTTGTCCTGTTTGATATTTAGTAGTACCTTGGAGAGCAGAGGCAGAGGAGGAAAGGCATAAACTGATACGTTTTCCAGCTGAAGGATAGAGCATCCACTTCCCAAGCTAGCTTGTGGGGAATCCTCGTGCAACATTTGTCCAATTGATGGTTCTGGGGGGAGGCAAACAGGTCTATATCCGGGCACCCCCATTTGCTTGTCAACATGTTGAAAATCCTTGGTTCCAGTTTCTACTCGTGTGGGTCCATGAGGTTTCTGCTTAGTCCGTCTGCCAGTGTATTTAATTTTCCTGGCAGGAATTGAGCTTGTAGATTCACTTGGTAGCTCAAGGCTGTGTTCCACAATGCCATGGCTAGTCTGCAGAGGGGGTATGAATGTGTACCCCCTGCTTGTTTATGTACCACATGACAGTGTTGTTGTCCATCTTTACTCTTAGTTGTCCTGGAAGAATGTGGCCCTTGAAGGCTGTCAGAGCATTCTGTACAGCTAACATTTCCTTTTGATTTATGTGCAGGTGCATTTGACTCTGGTTCCATTTGCCCTGAATGCATTTCCCTGCCAGGTGAGCCCCCCATGCATAGTCTGATGCGTCTGTTGTTAAGACTTGTGTGGCAGGGGGTAATGTGAATGGTAGCCCCCTGTTTTGGTGGCAGACCTCTGCCCACCAAAAGAACTCTAGGCGTAGGCAAGGTATGATAGGAATCCTTGCTTCTAGATCCTGTGCATGTTGACACCGTAAGCTTTTGAGATACCACTGTAGTTTACTCATATGCAGCCTTGCATATGGAATTAGAAGAATACAGGAGGCCATGAACCCCAATGCTTGCAGTATTTACCTTGCAGATAGCTGTGTTTTTGTGGCCACTTGTTTGAAGTAAGTGTCAAACATATCCATTTCTCTGGCGTGAGGAAAGCCATCTGGGAAGCTGTATTCAAGCTTGCTCCCAGGAATATAATTTATTGACAGGGTACCAGGTGTGATTTCTTTTTGTTTATGGTGAACTCCAGACAAGTCAGTACCCTCTGAACAAAGGCCAGATGATTCAAAAGAATGCACTTGCTTTCTGACTGAATTAGACAATCGTCCAGGTATGGGTATATTTGAATATTTCTTTGCATGCAAAATGCAATGACTGGAGCTAAGCACTTTGTGAATACCCTGAGCACAGTAGATAAGCCAAAGGGCAGTGCAGAGAACTGATAGTGCATGTAGCCTGCTTTGAAGCATAGGTATCTTCTGCAAGACTCCCTGACAGGGATGTGCAGGTATTCTTCTTTTAAGTCTAGTGTTGCCAACCATGCATCCTTGCCTAGCATAGGAAGCAGCTGGTGAAGAGTCAGCATTTTGAATTTTGGAATCACCAGAAAGGTGTTTAGAATAGAAAGGTCCAGGATAGGATGCCATGTGTTGCCTTTTCTGGGTACCAGGAAAAGTCTCTAATAGAAACCTTGTCCCTTTTCCTCTTCTGGTACCAACTGAATAGCCCCCATGTTTAAGAGAGAGAGTACCTGATTTGGGGCCTCTGCCCACAGATTTGGGGGTAGATCTGGCCACCCGCTTGGTGTTGGTAACGTGTGGAAATAAAATCTGTATCCTTGGGACACTATATTTAAAACCCATTTGTCCTGGGTAATGAGTTCCCAGTTTTTGGCCTGCAGACCAATCTTTCCGCCTAAAGGAGCATTCAGTTGGGAAGTGCTTGGAAGTTTTAAAAACAAGTCATTGAGACAGTTTTCCATAGGAAGGAGTCTTACTACTCCCAGATTTGGGTTCGGAAACCCCCCATTGCTTAGTCTTGTGTGTCCCTTGGGACTGAAACCTGGGGTTTCTGCTGTACCTGGGTTTGGCTTGAGAAGACCTGGAGGGGTCTGGAAAGGATCATTTTTAGAGGGCCAGTGCCTACTAAATCTAGGAGGCTAAACTTGTTAAGAAATCTTGAACAGTCTGCATAGATTTAGCTTTATCTTCCATCTTTTTAAGAACTTCCTCAGCCTTATTGCCAAACAGGCGGTCTTGATTTAAGGGAGCATCCAACAATTTAGCTTTAACATGATCAGGCAAAGATTGCTCCTTAAGCCAAGCATGCCTTCTCAGCACAGACCCAGTAACCTCTGCCCTAGCAAGAGGCCTCTAATGAATCAAATCCACATTGCAAAGCATGTTTTCCAACTTGTACAGCAGAATGCATTACATCCTGCAATTCTTTATTTTCAGCACAATCAGGAATTATCATTTTCTGTTTAAGCAATCCAATAACATGTTGTTGATACTTTAACATATGAAACTGGCAGTTTAAAGCCCTAATGGCCAAGGTTGCAGAAGTGTAAACTTTCTTACCCCATCTATCCAGCGTCCTGGAGTCTCTATCAGAGTGGGTAGGATTTTTAGCAGTAGAAGCCTTAATGCCTTTGGGTCCCTGTGAAATAGTCTCTGGATCCGCAATAAGATTTTTAAAAAAGAACTTGTGAGAATCAGGAACCCAGTAATATCTGTCAGATTTTCTGGGAGCAGGAGGCAAAGAATCAGGGGCCAAACTAGATTCTGAAAAGGCATCAACAATGTCTAGTACAGGAGGCATAGCTAAAGGCCTCTGTTGAGGCAAAAGTAAGAAATCCCCAAGCCTCTTTTTGAATCAGAAAAATCCTGGCGTTCCCAGTGGAAATGCTCCCTTAGAGTATGTAAGGTTTCACCAAAAGAAAAATCCTATGGAGGGGAAGCAGAGGAAATAGAGTCCTCTGCATCAGAATCCTCATAAGTAGATAAGGGCAAATCCAGATCATCAGAAAAATCTGAATCCTGTTCAGAAGATTCATAAACAACTTCTCTCCTAGGTCTCTTAGAAGGGGGAGGTTGGCTTACACTGATTGGAGTTATAAGATCTTCAGCCATTCTTATCATTTGCTTGTTAGGCACAGAGGCCTGAGCATGCAGCCTGTGCATCGGTTTCTTAGGCATGGTTTGAGATTTTGGCCTAAATGAAGAAGGAGGAGTCAGTTTAATATGCAAGTCCGTAGGCATGAATACAACCTCAGAAGCCGGTGCCTGCACAGCAGCTCCGGACCCATCCAAGGTAGAGACATCCGAAGGTTCCACAGTTGAAGCATCTCGCGACACACCAGACTCCAAATGGGTCTCAGTAGAGGCCTGCGAATCAGAAGTAGCGGGTATCAGGGGCTGTGAAAGCACCTCAATGAGTACCAGCGAACGGCTTAGGAGAAGCGTTGTCGGCAGCTTTGGACCTCAGTGGCCTGTCTATCTTTGCGTTTTATTGGAACCCCGGTAGTCGAATGGCAAACTGACGACATTTCTGGATAAATAAACAGAGAACCAAAATATTTAGAAACGAAAATATACCGACAATGGACAGTGCGCTGTTTAAATATAGCACAAAACCGACAGCAAGGTATTTCGTGGTCAGGGCCTAGGAAAGGAATACAGTACGAATGAAAATCTTCGTGAGGTATTTGTTTTCCACAAGTAATGCAATTATTAACTTTTACTGACATTGATAAGGAGTAAGAGAAAGTTTCCCCAATGGGGTACTTAGCTTTAGTTGAAGACTTCGGTTCTGAAACTTGAAAACGAAAATTTCAGGAGTCGGCCTACTGGCACTTGCGAACTGCTTCTGCTTCGGGCACCGTACGGCAAGAAAGACTGATGTAATGGTGTCGGCTGCATGTTTTATACCCCTGATGACCTGACATCATGGAAGAAGGGACAGCAACCGACGCAGGACCCAAGACTTTGTTAATCAGGCCGACTGAGGGCTACTGCAAGCAGATAACCCAAATGTAATAACTGCAACAGTGAAACACGAAGAACATCATAGTATTAATTACTTGGATACCTCAATTTCTCCTAATATTAGGGGTTTTAAATCAAGAATATTTAGAACAGACACTTTTTGTAATGGTTACTTACATTTTAATAGTAACCATCCCTTTCAACAGAAAAAGAGCATTATAAGGGGACAGGCAATAAGAGCAGCCCATTTGACATCGCACATGGAGGATGTAAGGTCTGAATTGGATACCATCATGGAAATGTTTCTAGGGAGACTGTACCCTAGGCTTCTCACAGAGGAAATTATTGAGGATGTCTACAAGAAATGTGGTACTTATAATAAGCCACTTCTGGGAGTGGGCTTGGTTAAGGAACATAATACCTTTGTTAACAACACATATAGTAAAGCTTGTGTATTACAATTCAATCATTTAACTGACAGTATACAAAAAGCATTAATACAAAATTGGAATATATTCAGGACTAACAAAGAGGTACTGGGGAAGGTTGGGACTAAACCTAGATTCGTCACAAAGACAGCACCAAATTTTATGAAATTATTAGAATCCTCATACACAAAACAGGATAATTTAGTCCAAGGAACTTTAGCTTGTGGTAGATGTAGCCAATGCACATTTATTTTGAAGAATGCTACCCTAAGGTTAAATAATGATATGCAAAGTATGGTATTTTTTAAAAAAGGTAATTGTTGCACTTCTAGGGTGGTATATTTAGCAATATATAATTCCTGTGCATCTTTCTATGTAGGTAAGATGGAGCATGCTTTAAAATCAAGAGTTTATGAGCATATGAATGATATAAAGAACAAGAAATTAAGTAACGCTCTTTATAAGCATACACTTACTTGTGATTCCAAAAGATTTTTGTTTGGAATTTTATAAAAAATGATTACTAACCCTAGAGGGGGAGATTGGAAAAATGTTTTGAAAAGGAAGGAGATGGAATGGCAGTTAAAATTAGCACCAATACTACCACCAGGTCTGAACGAGAGCATCTCCATCACATCCATTCTAGCGGAAAAAGCTGAATACTGTTTGAAGGTATTAGGTGATGTTTTTATGTTATTTTTAGATCGCAAAAGTTTTTTTGAACATTTAAGATTATATATTTGTGTATATCATTTTTGTATTTAAATGTCAGGATAGGTAACACTATAATAGGGACTTATATATGCTGTTTCTTTAGATGTTTAGTATCAATTTAACTGAATCTAGTGTTGATTGGTGGGTCAATTAATGATTTCATTATAAAAAGATGTAGGCAATGCACTTTTTCTTTGTATTCTAAAGAAGTCTTACTGGAGAGATGAAAGCGCTAAATACGTGGTTTTACATTTGCCTTAGTCATAAGTAAATTTTATCTTTAAGTGTAGGGCCGTTGACTGGCAATTATTTTTATTTTTAACTACTTTGGCAATATGATTGTTAAAGGAGAGATTACTATATACCTGGGTCCTCAGATCTCATTACCTCTTCTGTATTAAGGGGGCTGCCACCTATGTGGTAATTCATGGGTGTTTTGTTTTTCCCAAACGGGATGACTATGCTTTTTTTGACATTTAGCTTGAGGCCATGACTTTGACATCAGGTGTCCGTCTCATTAAGGCCCTTTTGGAGGATGTCCATGTCAGCCAGAGTGTCAATTATGGATCCCAGTTTGCAGTCATCGGCGAACTTGGTTAGCCATAGTTCTCCTGTGTTTGCTTGTACTTCTGAGAAGTATATGCCAAACAGTAGGGGTCGCAGGACCAAGCCTTGTGGGACACCACTTGTAACTGGTTTAGAATCGGACCTGAAGCCCGCTATTCTTACCGTACAAGTTCTGTCTGTAAGCCAGTTGGCAACCCATCTCGTGATGTAGGGGTTTAAGTTCAGGCTGGTGAGTTTTTCTGTAATACCCAAGTGGGGAATGGTGTCGAAAGCCTTGGTGAGGTCAAGGTAGGCTGTGTGAACAACCTATTCCTCATCTACGGCCTTGGTGACTGTCTCGAAGGCGTCAACCAGGATTAGTAGGCATGATCTGCCCTTAAAGCCGAACTGGGTTGGGTCAAGTGTTTGGAGGTTCCCAATGTCTTTTTTAATGAGTTCCATGATGATGTGCTCCATAGCCTTGCAGACCAGACTAGTCAGGCTTATGGGGCTGTAGTTATCAGGGTCAGTTGTGGCCCCTCCTTTGTGGAGTGGAATAACCGTTGCTGTGTGCCATTCTATGGGCACGTAGCCTGTGGAGAGGCTGAGGATAAACAGTGTGTTTAGGTGGGGGGTTAGTTCGTTCTGTAGTTCATGCAAGACGCAGCCTGGGACACCATCTGGCCCCACTGACACTGTTTTTGGCTTTTGAAAGGGCTATTTTCACCTGTGCGCGCCTGTGATTTCCAGGGCACTTTACTTTTCCGGTATTGTTGTGGGACCTTTTGGGGGTGAGAGGGGCGTGAAGTTTGCACTGAATCTATCTGCCAGGATGTTGGCAATATCAGTAGGTTCAGTATATTTTGTGCTATTTTGCACTAGTTCAGTGCATATCTGCGAGTTGCCACTTAGATTTTTAACATAACTAAAGAAGGCTTTGTGGTTATCTTTTGAATCCTTGGCTATTTTTCTTAATAAGTTAGCCTTGGATGAATTTATGAGGGACCTTAGTTTCTTACTGATACTGATCACGGATGTCTTTTCTTCTTGTGATTTGCTTTTTTTCTGAACTAGTTTCCTCCTCCTATTGTATAGCCTGTTTATGGCAGGGGTCCACCAGACTGGTTTCCTTCTCTTAAAGGAGTGAGTCTTGGTTTTGCTAGGGATGGCACGAAATATTAACTATTGCATTTATGCATACCTTTTTTGTTACTGATATGACCTAAATTTGGTTTCTGTTCTTTATAACACAATCTATTATTTAAATTGTTAGACCATTTATAAGAAAAAGTTGTTTGTGTCCTACATCTTTAAACTGGGGAATTTGTTGTATCATGAACCAATATTTATGGATTACTTGTTTGACTATAGGTGTACTTCTATTGTAAGTTAATGTGCATCTAAATTTACATTTTTTGGTGCTATCAAATTCACTGATTGTGGCCTGGTCATGTACTATATCTCGGTGATCTGAAAAAAATGTGTCTAGCTACACAATTTCTTTGATCTCTGATATCCACCTCTATGGCGGCAACTTTGTTTATTATACTCCCTCTGTACAAAATCCTGGGCCATGTAATCCATTTGGATATTTATCATTCTATCTATAGTAGTCAGTTTCGCTACTTGCATCATTTGTATTTTCACTATATTTTGAAATGTGTGATGGATGCATACTAGTTCTGTGTAAGTAGATGTTTCTTAACATCCTCTACACAGAGGAGTTTCAAATCTGTCCAGTATGTCCCTTAACTAACGTAATATCCAGAGAATCAATCTCTGCAAAATGTTAACATAACTTTTGAATTTAAGAACAAACAGCAGATGTATTAATAAAATTAAGAAAATCATTAAACAAAGGAACTGGACCCTGCTATATGATGAAAAGGTCATCAACAAATCGTTTATAAAATATGTTGCTGCGATATTGATTTTTTTGAAAGCACAATTAATTTCCCATTTATTCATAATGATACTTGCACAGATTTTTTCAGTTTTTCATGCCCCAGATGTCAGGTGCCCCCAAATAGGTAGGCTGAAAAAAATTATGCCAAAAAGCATGCATGTACTAAAATAAACATTTCCTTCATCTACAAGCAAATACACCACATAGGTTGTATAGAATAGAGAAGTACAGAAAAGTCCCAGCAAAGAAAAGGGGGATGGTGGGTAACCTGGACTGCAACAGTGAATACACTCGAACATCCACATTTATGGTAGGTACACAACTGTACTATGTTAATCGTGTTTCACTGTTGCAGTCATTACACTTGGGTTGAATCCCAAAGCTGAGGTTGGGTGGCTGGGCCTAAATAGGATTAGGAGAGGCTACCAGGCCCTGCAGAACTGCAGTGGCAAAGCCTGCTCTGGATTTAGAGTAGAGAGGTAAGTGGTAGTGCTTGGTGAAAGTGTGCAATGAACTTCAGGTTGCAGCCTCTAAAATGTCTTTGGTTGGTACTCCTCTGAGGAAGGCTGCTGAAGTGGCTGCTGCTCTGATAGAATGTGGCCTAATGCCCTTAAGGCACTGATTTGCCATGTTGTGAATAGCAGAAACGAATGCAGTGTCCTATCCATTTTGAAATAGTCTGCTTTGAGATGGGCTTTCCTTGGGATCCTGCAGCATAAGCTACAAACAGTTGCTCAGTTTTTCTGAAAACTTTTGTTTTGTCCAAATAGAATCGTAGTTGTCTGTGCATGTCCAAAGTGTGCAGACGTCTCTCCCCTTTATTTTGGGGATTTGGATAGAATGTTGGCAAATGAATGGTTTGGTTAAGAGCCACACTGGATACTACCTTTGACATAAATGTTGGGTTTGTCCTTAGACCCTGTCCTGATGAAAAATAATGAAAGGTTCCACTGCCATTAATGCCTGCAACTGAGACTCTTCTTGCTGAAGTTATTGCTAGGAGCAGAGCTGTTTTCCATAAGAATTTTATCTCGGCTGTATTGGCTGGCTCAAAAGGAGGCAGTGTGAGGTTTTCCAAAACAAAATTGAGGTCCCAAGTAGGTATTGGTGCTCTCCTTGGGGGTCTTATGTTTTTTGCCCCTCTGAGGTACTGTCTTAGTAGTGGATGAGAGAAAATAGGAGGTTCCGTATTGTAATGAGCTGAAATGGCAGAAGCATGGATCTTAAGATGAGAAGGATAGGCTTTTGTCCAGCATCTCAGTTAGGTATTGTAAAATCTGAGGTATACTTGGAACAAGTGGTTCAAGCCCTTGTGTCTGGTTCCAAGCACAGAATCTCTTCCATTTTTCTGCATAAGATTTCCTAGTGCAGGACCTCCTGGCTTCTAAAATGACATCCATAACAGCTTTAGAGAGTGGTGTGGTGTGAGTGGCTATATTATCTGCCATGCAGCCAGATTTAAGGTTCTGAGTTGACTGTGCAGAATCTGATTGTTTTGTTGAGTCAGAAGATGAGAAATTTGAGGTAAAGGCCAGGCCAGGCCTTGAGACAAGCTCTTTAGGATTGGGTACCAGTGCTGGCGTAGCCAGTCTGGGGCAATCAGGATCATTTTTGGCTTCTCTTGTCTGACTTAGGAGCACCTTGGGAAGAAGAGGCAGTGGAGAAAAGGCATAAACTATCAGGGTTTTCCAGCTGAAAGATAGAGCATCCACTTTCCATGCTTGTGAGTAATAAGTTATTGTGCAGAATCTCTGTAGTTGGCAGTTGTGAGGGGAGGCAAAATGATCTATGTCTGGGCGTCCCCATTTCCTTGTTATCATGCTGAAGACCTGTGGATTTAGTTTCCATTCGTGAGGATCCATGAGATTTCTGCTTAGTTTGTCTGTCAGTGTATTTTTCATTCCTGGCAGGAATTGTGCCTGCAGGTATACTTGATATGTCAGTGCTGTGTTCTACAAAGTCATGGCTTGCCTGCAGAGGGCTAGGAATGTGTGCCCCCTTGCTTGTTTATGTACTACATAGCTATGGTATTGTCCATCTTTAGTAATAGTTGTCCTGGATGTAGTAGATTCTTGAAGGCTGTCAGGGCATTTTGTACAGCTAGCATCTCTTTTTGATTGATGTGAAGATGCATTTGCTCCTTGGGCCATGTGCCCTGAATACATTTTCCTGCCATGTGTGCCCCCCAGGCATAATCCGATGCATCTGCTGTTATTGTCTGCCTGGCTGTGGGTAAGGTGAAAGGCTGTTCCTTGTTGTGGCAACAGGCCAGTGCCCACCATCAAAACTCCTGTTGCAGGGAGGGAATTAGAGTTAGTGTTTCCAGGCTGTGGCAATGTTGAGTCCAAACACTTTTTAGATACCATTGTAGTTTCCTCATATGCAGTCTTGCATATGGAATTAGTAGAATGCAGGATGCCATGAAGCCCAGGTAGGGCTACCACCTGTCCCACTTTGAGAGGGACAGTCCCTCTTTGGGCAGTTGTGTCCTGACAAAAAATATTAAAAAGGGCAAATGTCCTGAGATTGTAAGACATAATTATGTCCCGTATTTTATGTAATAGTTGCATAAAATAGTTATTTCTGTATCTAAAATACCTAAATATTACAAGAAACATAATAAGCAACTAAACTGCTACAAGAATACGCTTTTATTTAGGAAAAAAAGTTAAGTTCTATCCTTTGTACTGACAATGGGTATGTGTCAGCCTGTAAAATCTGATGTGTGTCCCGAAAATGTCCCACTTTGGCCATTTGAAAAGGTGGCAACCCTAAGCCCAGGGCCTGCAGAATTTTTCTTGCAGGGAGCTGGGTCTTTGTTGCCATCATTTAAAAGTAATGAGTCAGTTGCCTTTGCTTGTCTGGCGTGAGATAAGCCATCTGGGCAGTTGTATTTAAGCTTGTACCCAGGAATATTATCTCTTGAGAGGGCACTAGTTTTGATTTCTTTTCGTTTACTGTGTGCCCTAGGCAAATTGGTAATCTTTCTACAAACGCCAGATGCTTTAGTAGAATGTTCTTGCTCTCTGCTTGAATAAGGCAGTCATCCAAGTAGGGATATATCTGAATTCCTTTTTGTCTGCAAAATGCAATTACTGGTGCCAGGCATTTTGTGAAGACCCTGGGCGCAGTAGATAAGCCAAAGATCAGTGCAGACAATTGGTAATGCATTGAGCCAGCTATGAATCTGAGGTATCTTCTGCAAGATTGTCTGATTGGGACATGCAGGTATGCCTCCTTGAGGTCCAAAGTAACTAGCCAAGCCTCCTTGCCCAGCATGGGTAGAAGTTGCTGCAGTGTTAACATTTTGAATTTTGGAAAATCCAGGAAAGTATTTAGGATTGACAGGTCCAGTATTGGTCTCCAGGCTTTGTCCTTTCTGGGTACCAGGAAAAGTCTTAAGTAAAATCCTTGTCTCTGTTCTTGCTGTGGTACTCTTTGAATAGCTCTCATGTCCATGAGAGCAGAAATTTGTTTTTGTGCCTCTGCCCATTGGCTTTGTGGCAGGTCCTTTTGATTTTGGAAGGGTGTGAAAGTGGAACCTGTAACCCTGAGAAACAATATTCAGTACCCATTTGTCCTGGGTGATCATGTGCCAATTTTGTGAGATAAGTGCTAGCTTTCCCCCTAAGGGTGCTGCCAAAAGGTAAGCGCTTGGCATTTGTGGAGGAAAGTCATTGGGACTGTTTCCTATAAGGCTGTGATTTGTCTTCCCCTCCTTTGGGGGCTGAAGCACCTCATTGTTTAGGTCTGCATGAGCCTTAGGGCTGAGATCTGCCTCTTGGGCGTCTGTATCTGCCTCTTTGTGGCCTGTCTGACACCGGAAAGGACCAATTTTTTGAGGGCCAGTTTCTGCTAAACCTAGGTGGTTGAACCTGTAAGAAATCCTTTTCTGTCTGCATTGATTTTGCTTTATCCTACATTTTCTTTAACACCTCTACTGCCTTAACACCAACCAAAGTATCATGCTGTAGTGGAGCATCCAATAATTTTACTTTAACATGTTCAGGTAAACTTTGTTCTTTCAACCAAGCATGCCTTCGAATGACAGAGCCTGTAACTGCGGCTCTACAAAAAGCCTCTAATGAATCAAAACCACATTGCAGAGTATGCTTTTCCCACTTCTTCAGCTGCATGCAATAAATCCTGCATTTCCTTGTTGTCAGGACATTCTGAGTTTGCAAGCATTTTCTGATTTAACAAAGACATGAGGTACTGTTGATATTTAAGCATGTGAAACTGGCAGTTTAAAGCCCTTACAGCTAAAGTAGCAGAGGTGTAAACTTTTTTCCCCCATCTATCCAGAGCGCTAGAATCCCTATCAGAGGGAAAAGGGTTTTTTTGCAGTTGAAGCCTTAACCCCTTTGGGACCCTGAGAAATTGTTTCTGGGTCAGCAGCAGGGTTTTTATAAAGAAATTTATGAGAGTTTGGGACCCTGTAGTACCTGTCTGGCTTGACTGGTGCAGGGGGTAAAGAATCAGGAGACAGACTGGATTCAGAGAAAACATCATCAACTATATCAAGCACAGGGGGGACAGCCAGGGGCCTGTGCTGAGGCAATAAAAGAAAGTATTTGAGCCTTTTCTTGGATTCTGAATAATCCTGGCTCTCCCAATGGAAATGCTCCCTCATGGTGTACAAGGTTTCCCCAAAAGAATAATCCTCAGGCGGAGAGGCTGAAGGTATAGATTCTTCTGCATCAGAGTCCTCATAGGGAGGGAGAGAATAGCACTGATATGAGGAGGAATCAGAGGAAACAGAAACCTGGTCAGAGGAGTCATAGTCAGTATCTTGCCTAGGCCTTTTATCAGGAGGGGGATGGGAACCCCTGATCAAAGTAATTAGGTCCTCGGCCATTTTAAGCATCTGTTTCTTTGGCATGGATGACTGCCCAGGAGAATGCTGTACTTGTTTCTTTGTCTTTAATGGTATTTTTGACTTTGCTTTGGCTGCTGTAGCGGACTTAATAGTAAGCTGTGAAGGTCTGAAAACACCCTCGAAGCAGATGCCTGCTCAGCGGCTCTGACCCATATGAGGGAATAATTTCCGCAGGCCCAATACCTTGAGTTTCCAGAGGTCTATGTGACTCCACGTGGGAGCCGGATACGGCCTGTGGCTCTGAGGTAGCGGGTGTCAGAGGCTGCGAAAGCACCTCACTGAGAACCAGCGACTGACCTGGAAGAGGCTTTGTTGTCGGTTTTGGACCTCGGATGCCTGTCCTTTTCCTTGTCTTTGTGTTTTTTATGAATTCCAGTCGTCGGTTGTTCCGACGGCATTATGTAGTTAAACCTTCGGCCAAAGTAATGTAAAGCAAAATCAAACCGACGCTTAAAAGTGTGTTAGCTGAATCGAGCACAAAACCAACAACTAGTAACGTCGCGGTCAGGGCCTAGGCAAGGAATACAGTAAGAGTGAAAATACTTATGAGGTATTTGCTTCCCACAAGAAATACAATTGTTAACTTTTACTGACATCGGTCTGGAGCAAGAAAAAGTTTCCCCAACGGGGTACTTAGCTTTATTGAAGACTTCGGTTCTGAAATTAGATTTCGAAAATCTCAGTAGTCGGCCGACCGGCACTTGCGAACTGCTTTTGCTTCGGGCACCGCGCGGCAAGAAAGACAGAAGAAAATGGCGTCGGCTGCATCTTTTATACCCCTGGCGCACTGACGTCAGGGAAGAGACGACAGCAACCGACGCCAGACCTAGACTTTGGAATTCTGGCCAACTGCGGGTAGCCTGCCAGCAGGATAACCCAAGTGTAATGACTGCAACAGTGAAACAAGATGAACATCAGGTCTCAGAGGTGGTTTCTGGAGTAACTTGTGAATTTTGGGAACCTCATACATTTTACATATATATATATATATATATATCGATATATCTATATCTACATATATCGATATATCTATATCTATATATATATATATATATATATATATATATATATATATATATATATATATATATATATATATATCTATCTATATCTCTATCTATCTATATCTCTATATATATCTCTCTCTATATATATATATATATATATATATATATATATATATATATATATATATATATATATATATGTAGCTGGTATCTCAGGTGTCAGTACATGTAGAGAGTCTAAAAGATCCAGTGAAATTTCACCAGTTAAATGCATGCGGTAGACAGCAGAATTCACATCACTGATAGTCAAATTCACATTATTGATGGTCATAACATCCCTCTGTTAAAAATCAGGTAATCAACAGTATTAAGCATGTTAAATATCTAAGAATAGCAATACTCTGTCTAATACAACTGCACGACCTTTATCAACACCCTTAATAACAATGTCAGTGTTGAAAGTTAACGATTTAATAGCAATTTGCCGTTCTTTTGATAAATTGCAAAAATGTTATTTTTTTCCCCTGAGGTCCAATAATATACTGATAAATGTCATTTTCCACTGCCTTCTTGAAGGCTGCTATTAATGGATTACTGGTAGGAACAAAGGTGCTGGTCCTTTTGTTACACACAGTAGGTTGATAATCATTAAAACCATATAATACTTTAAGGTTTAGCTGTCGACTAAATAATGAACTCCAAAGTATTTGAAATATCCAAGTGTCCATCAGGTACAAAGCTTAAACCCTTATTAAATACAGCATATTAATGTTCTGTTAGCTTATGTTTAAATAAATTAAAAACTATACCATTTTTATGTCCTGCCCTGACTCCTCGTTTGTGGTCTGTGCTCCATTGGCCTACTCCGATTCCAACCTCTGTTATTCGCTCTCTAGCTGTCCTGCTGCATCAGGTATGGTTCTTTTTTAAGAACAGGAAAATCCATGGGGTCTAGTGCAGAGATTAGAATGGCATCAACTACTGCTCACTCGGTCAGCTGTTCTACACGAACCGTTGTTTTTTCAGCTGCTAATGTGATGTCACTAGTGTTCTTCTGCTGTTCCTGGTTTATCGCCGCCTCTGTAATGGAATGACGGTCATGACTGGACCATGCAAGGATGTTCCCTTATTAAAATCTTGGAAATCTCTTTAAATTGTGATTTTTTGGTTCAATTAAACAGTGCTCAAAAGCAGCAAGTTCATCCAGTGTTTCAGTTAATAAAACTGAATGAGAATTTCTACATTAGCTATTACATCATTGTATAGCTGTATTATGCTCATTTTAAGTTCATTCTCAATCAGCTCCAAATATTTGCTCACGAGCTCCATGTATTGAACTGAGCATTTTAAGTTATTAGCCTGCCACTGTGTGAGCAATTGTGGATATTTGTCCCTATATGTGGGCATTTTCCATATTCTCAAACCTCTAGGGACAATCTTGTTATTAATGTAGACAACAAAGGCTAAACTCAGGCACTGTAGTCTCTTGAAATGTTGCAATTTAGTTTCAAAATTACTCAGCTTCTATTTGTAGTTAACATAACAGTGTGCAGACTTGCATTAGTATTCATTTTGTCTTGAGTCCCTTCATCCAAAAACCCACAAATCAAAGGATTTCGTTCAACATCAAGTAGCTTATGCACTTCCTTAATGGCTTGTTGCTGCATAGTGCTGCTAGACGGAATAGTGCTATAACAGTGAACCATGCTCATGGGCATACACTATAAAAACTTACTAACAGAGTAAAAAGCTTTGCCACTTGGATAAATCCAAGTTTGCTACAAATGTGAATAAGTACATAAAAATAACAGCAAACTGACACCACGGTTACCAATAAGCAACTTTTTTTATGCACTATATTTGTCATCTGAAAAAAATGGGTCTAGCTACACAATTTTTTACCTGCGATATCCATCACACCTTTAAATTCTAACTGTTGAGAGTTAATTCATTGTCACTCATCACTCACTTGTAGCTTTGTATAAAAGTATTTTCATTTGCCTGCTATGCCGTTTTGCCTGATGAAGCTATTTTTAGCAAAAGTGTTACTTGTGTTTTTAAAGTTTTTGATGGTGTTGTTTTATTAAACATTGCTTATTGGTAACTGTGGTGCCAGTTTGCTGTTATTTTATGTATTTATTCAGATTTGTAGCAAATTTGGCTTTATCTAAGTGGCAGACCGTTTTTTTCAGTTACTGAAGCAAAAACTATCACAGCAGGGGAAGCCCCAATTGCTAAACACCCTCATCACTATTACTAAACTGTGAGAACACTTGTAAAGCAAAAGGATGCATCTGCACAGTCTGTCTGCTAGGATGCTCGATTTTCCCTGGATGGGCACTACCAGAAATCTTTGAGGCCAAAGCCTATTACCAAAACCATCATAGCTTCTCAACATATGGAATATGTCCAGGTTCTCCTTTTTTTTTTATATATACAAAACCACTGACCCATTCCTGGATCAAATGTTAATCACACTCCTGGACAGAGCATCCCGGAATGCCTGTGACACTAGGAGGACCACTCATCTCCTATTACCTCCTCCGATTCTACTATGGGCTTGACCACAGAATAACAGAGGGGAACAGTAACTTCCTTGGACCTGAAATAAACAACTTTCTTAATTATTTAGGCTAGGTAATGTGAGATTTCCTAACAGCAGAGTGTACCTTATCAATTTTTGAGGGCGCTACTGTGTACGTGGTAGGTGCAGTGGAGTTCATTTTCCAAAGAGTACAAGAGTACAATTCTGCATTTTTTAAGCTTGAACATGTGGCACTGACACCAACAACCTGTGGGTCACACACTCGTACAGGATAAGGGTATCAGCTGGAAAGTTAATGACAACACCAGTTTTGCAATCATCTGCAAATAAGTCAGCCAGAGGCTCTCGTCAGCTTCAATGTCTGCAAAGTATATGCCGAAGAGAAGTACACTTAATACAGAACCCTGTGGGATGTACTCGTAACATGTTTAAAGGAAAGTGTGCTACCATTCCGGTGTGGCTTCTATGAGTCTGACATTCAACACATTATAAAGGGATAATTATTGAAGTGGGCAAGCTTCTCAACAAAGCCAGAGTGCAGGCTGATAAAGGCCAGAGTTAAATCCAGATAGGCAGTACATACAAACTGCATGACTATTATCCATAGCTTCAGGTACTTTGACAAAGATTACCAGATTCTGTAGGCAGGAATCATCTTTCACAAAGCCAGACTTGTTTGGTTTGGGGGGGGGGGGGGGTTGTACGCTGTCAATATTACCAGTCCTTTAATATCTTCCATTATTTCACAGATATTAGTACGGCTACTCGGTCTACAGCTCCTGGAGTCAGCAGTACAGCTACCTTCTGTACAGGCACCACTATGGCCACTCTCAAGGCCACAGGCACATACTCAATAGACAGGCTAAAACTGAAGAGGAATCAGTAAGGTAGTATTTAGTGTTAACTCAGACAGCTTGCATGTTGCTAGAACCCACACATCAAGTACTTTTGGTACCGGAGAGGGAATTCAAGGACTGTTCATTACTAATTTTAGGGAGAAGTAGGGGCTGAATAGTAAGGGGGGGTTAGAAATAGGTAGGGCAAAGCAGGAAAAAGTTGGAAATGAATTCATCTGCCAGTACATTAGCAATGTCCTGAGGGTCTCAATAGGTGGTACTATTACAATGTAGTGTTGATTATTACTTCTGAACACTGCCAACACAATATTGTAAAAAGGTTTTATAGTAATCTTCATGGGACGTGGTGATATTTAACTCCGAGTTGGCTCTACATGTTTTGTTCTTACATCCAAGTTCTCTGCTTACCATTTTAAGGCTACTTACAGAACAAAGGTATTTCAGTTAATGTTCTACTATCATTCTAAACTGAAAATTATTTTGTGTAATTTTATAACCCCCATACATCCACTCAGCTCTCCTACCACTGGTTATTTTATTTATAATGCCTCTCCTCCATACAAGTCTTACAGTCGGGAAAGGAGAATTTGTATGGTCATATATGCAGACAATAAGGAATTCTCAGTGCTGCCCTAATAATTCCCAGCTCTAAAGATGACCGAGGGGTGGCACTCCTACTCAGATAAATTGTGGGTGAATCCATACAATTGACAGGTGCAAGTGCATTGAACCTGTAAGTCTGTTTTTCCTGGTCTCCACAAAGTGGAACTCAAGCAACATGCCCATGCTATCCTTCCTCCACTTTACCCCTAATGGGCTTATGTGACCCAGCACACTAGATTAACCCAGTTCATTCATTGATGCCAAAGCCGAACCAGTGTGACCCTTTGCCATTGGATTGGTTTCCAAAGGGTCAAATGATTACTACAATTAGCTACAAGTGCATCCAAAAGTTAGGAGGAAAATGAATCAGAAAAACAAAACTGTGTTGGTCAAATAAAATGCTTCTTGCAAATATAAATGTATCACTGTATCTGCTACTTCAAGGAATAGTTTACTGTTTTAGGATCAAACATACAAGCAAACTCACAAGGGTGGGACAGCCAGCTGGGATAAGGATCACCTTCCCAAGCAACTGTTTCCTTTTCTGAAGGCCATGCTGAAAGGAGAGAGAAGATTGGGCAATTTTGATAGAACTCATATACCATCAGCCCTTGTATCTTTGTTTGCTGAATCTTTTTACGGGGTATCCAAAACAGTGGAAAAGGCAAACATAGAAACAGGGCAAGTGTTCCTACATTCTACAGGTGTCTAGCACAAAACATTAGCCACAGCTAGATGCAAAAAGGAATTTGAGAAATGTAAAGTGAACAAGCAACTAGCTCTAAAGGCTGGCAAAAAAGGAATTGAAGAAACAACTATCTCTGAAAAATGGTAAGATGAGTTAGTGTCTACTCTTCATAACATTTGGAAAAAATAAGAGAAAAAAGGAAAGAAATACAAGACCATATTTGCCACAGCAGGTTATCATTAATACAGCTAGAGCTGACAGTAGCAGGGATCTCCAAGTTTGAGAGCTCTCTTGGCATTTCTTCAATAATCTTTGGCTCACATGTTTGAGATGTGTGTAACATCCCTGACACCACACTCCCCAGTCTCCCCATGTTGGGCTAAAAGGATGCAGCTGATTTCATGCTTCCTAGCTTGGGCCGCATGGTATATGGAAAATCAGCATAGCAAATCAAAACCAGTAGTACGTAAACTTATAAACTTTCAGTAATTATAGAGTAAACGTTTAACAGAGTAAGAACTTTGCAGAGGAGTTGTTCAACCAGACCACTGCGATACTGTGACTTCTGCTGCAGAAAGACCAACGTCTCGACCTTCCACCTTGAGACCAGCCAAATGCCTGCCTCACAGGCAGAGCAGCACACTCCCTAGACAAAGCTGACTTCCTTCCATTCCATCTTTGGTTATATTTTTGCCTAGGATACCAGCAGGAGAGCCAACCTGCCCCCTTCTGGTTATGGTCCAAACGAAATAAGGACAAGTACCTTACCCAAGGATGGCCTCTGGTCCAGAGGCATAGAAAACTTGGATTCCTGAAGACTAATCTCATCTAAACAGGCCTAAGGCCCTTAAGAGGAAGAAAGAGAAGAGGTAATGCATGGGTAAAAGGTAACCCATACCAGTCCTGTGACACCTGCGGAAAAGAGAGGATAGTGGGAGGAAAACTTGTACTGCACTAAGGATCTATTTAAAAATCTAGTTTTATGGTAAGTTTTTACAGTTATATTGAGTTAGATCATTGTTGCCGTAGTCCTGATTTACCAGGATGATTCCCAGAGATCAGAAGGACCAGAAGGTGGTAAGACTGGATGAAATGGGTTGCAGCATCAAACCTAGCCCTCCCCCTGAATGCAACATCTTTCTAGCATGTAGTGTCCAGTAAAGTACATGGACAGAAGATCAGCTACCTCCAAAACTGACTGAACACACAACCCCTTAAGCAAAGCCACAGCAGCTGTTACCCATCTGGTGCTGTGTGACTTTTGTCCCCCACAGTGACACCAGCAAAACTGGATTAATGTGTTAGCCATTTGGAGAATGTTTAAACACTAGTTTTCCCTGTTTCTTCTTGTAAAAGATACGTTAATGTAAAGGTCTGACTGATATTTTTGTTTTTGCCTAAAGAGCATCTCTCAGTTGCCTGTGAACATTCAAGCAATGTGAAGTTCAACTTTGTTTTGAGGATTATCAAAAAGCACAAACAGTTGCACATTTGAGGGAAAACTCACTCACTACTTTTAGCATAAGTATAGGATTAGCTCTAACGTAACCCTACATTTAGGGAACACCAGGAAGGGTTCTTTGTAAATTACGATATGTTGTTCTAATATCCTTCTAGCTGAAAGAAGAGCAAGCAAAAAAGTGTTTTTATAAAAATCAAGAATTTAAATGTGTAAAGTTAAAAGTGGAGGCTGTATAAACCCTTCCAGCACAAAACTCTATTCATGTGGAGAAATAACTTTCTAGGTTTAAGAAACATTTAACAGGCTGCAGAGAAGGGAAGGATCCCTTGCACATGCAGACTGAGAGGGCTATAAGGTATACCTTCACTGAGGTCAAAACTAAGCAGAACAGTTCAGAAAAATGTTGCAGGACCAAGGATACAGAGGCTGAGAGAGGGCCCGGACTGCTCTTCTGGCATCAGATGAAAATTATTTTCCACTTGTTCAAGAAGGATATCTTGATAGCTGGCTTTTTAAACTCCTTAATAACTCAGCACTGGTGCCTAAAGGGCAACAGGATTAAATCATCCAAGCTGTGAAATGAAGAGTCTACAGGCTGGGATGTACAAGGGCCACTTTGTTCAGAGTGATGAGGTCTAGTTGCATAAGCAGTATGGAAGATTTCACCATAAACATCTCTACGAGGAGGGGGAACCAATGCTGGCTGGGGCAAAGCATGCTACTAGAAGCATTCTTGGCCCTTCCTCCTTACCTTCAACATTACTATGGGTAGAAGGGGGATCAAAGAAAAAAGTGTAAAGAGACCTGTCCATTTGAAAGAGACTGCATCTATTGCCCAAGCTGCTGTGTGTACTATTTTGGAACACAATGTCCTCAACTGCTTCTTGCAATGAGAAACACAGGGATCTAAACTTCGGACATTTCCTCCTGGGAACTACTATCAGAAAAACACCCCTGCACAACAAGCACTCTTGGGGATCTGCAGATGGTCCACCACCAAGTTCAAAACTGTTAAAATCTAGATTGCCTTTAAGGTCACTTGGGATTGAAGAGCTATGTTCCAAGCAGGCCAAGCCAGCTGTACAAGGGGCATGCTTAAGTCCGCCTTCCTTGTTTATGTACATTATAATAGTGTTTTGGTCTGTCTGTTGTCATTTGAACTACCCATTTCATCCAGATAGGCCAGAAAACTTGAAATTCCTGGATGAGGACCATCATTTCCTTTACAAAGGAGTGTTTTTTTTTTCCTTTAAACATGGTCCCACTTAACTCTGGTGATGGTCACTACTGATATGACACCCTATCCTCATGGGCAAAAGGGGGGGGGGTTGATAATGGTGCCAGTGCTGCACTCCCAAGACACTGAGGACCTCTTAATGTGTTCCCAAAGCCAAGTCAAAGGAATCTTTGGTCAGGGCCTGGTTGTGATGGTCCTATTGGAAGGGAATGTCTCAGTTATGTCTGATCTAGCTGTATCAAAAATCTATTTTCAGTAGGACACAGAGTAATGAAGAAATCATCTCCAGAGGCTAACAATGCTGACTTCAAGAGTTTGAGTCAGCACTACTGACTATTTTATAGTGGTTGCTCATTGGTTCTCTTGCTTTTATGCTTTGCTTGCTATGTAATGGAAGAGCTGCAGTAAGTGCACCACTTTCCGAGTTGCAATTCAATGGCATAAGTTGATGTTTTCCCTTGCCGAGTACTGAGAAAATATCTTCCTTCTTTTTTGCTGGTGTAAGGCATTAATTCTCTGTGCCAAACCTAATTGTGCTACTCTATGCACATTTGTAGCAGCTATGCTAATCTGTGCACTGGTGTTCGAAATGGTCAGGAAAGCCCAGTAACCTCCCTCTTTTAATACTCACTTCATCTCTTCCTTTCAATACTCATTCAATCCCTTCCTTACCTCCCTTTGTTGCTCTACTAACAGCAGCACTGGGCATCATAATGCAGACATCAAAACTAGCTCCCCTTCTAATGCCAACCTTCTAGCACTTAGTGTCCTAAGGCAGTGAAATAACTGCCTCATGCTCATTGAAAATGAATTATTGGTCAAACTAGTAAAGTCCATCTGTGACGGGTGTAAATACCTTGCAAAATTGGTGGTACACTCTTCCAGTCCAATGCATGCAGATGGAATTATACTGTTATACCCACAACCATATGAATATAACATCCTCACAAAAAAGTGTTATATACTAATGCAATTAAAAAAAATTGACTACCCAATCCTCAAAGAACTCTTAAGATTAGGCATATACAAAAGCCCTCAACACCTATTACACACACATCCTCATCACTATGTCATAAGCAACCCACCACTCCCATGGGTAGCACACACAAACCAGCTTCTGGAAACATCTTAATAAGTGGTGCTTCTACTGTTTAGACAGAAAGACTCTACACTCATCTGGCTGGACAGTTAACTGTTATTAGAAGCCAGGACTGCAGACACATCAAGAGCTGTCAAGACCCTCTCCACCATTAAGTATGACTATGACATAACTGTCTAAATGAAAGTAATAACCTGACATGAAGGACACACAGAAGGGCATGTTGTAATTTAATATGAAAGTTTCTGCCAGAAGCAAAACTGGTTCTGAGTGGAATCTTCCCCTCACTAAGGAGGATGCCTAGAATTCAACAACTAGAGACAAGCAGAAAAACAGGAAACAATCTGATGAAGATGATTTGGGACAAACAGGAAGAAGGCAAGAGGAAACAAGGGCATCCAGCAGAGGTGGCTGGATTGTATGACAGAAGACCAACAACATTAAGGCATGAGTGTTGAAGGTAGGAGAGTGGCACTAAAGAGAGATGACGACAGCTGACACAATGCTAGAAAAATAGGAAAAAGGGGGTTGATGATTATTTACCCAAGTACTTGATGTCATTCCATGGGGTTCCAGTTTGTGTAGCCCTGGGATGAGAGTCTTCAGAATTCAATGTGATTTCCAAAGGATTGTCTGCACCTCTCGTTCAAGGC
Source organism: Protopterus annectens (assembly GCF_019279795.1). Taxonomy (NCBI): domain Eukaryota; kingdom Metazoa; phylum Chordata; order Ceratodontiformes; family Protopteridae; genus Protopterus; species Protopterus annectens. The sequence goes on from NC_056743.1 coordinate 569,193,878, forward strand.
TTTCCACATACTGGCCATAATTGTTGCTACCCCTATTGTGCCTTTTTGGCAGAGATCAGTTAATGAATATCTCAACCTAATAAAGCAGTCAAATCAAAAACTGGACAACCTCAAAGTGATTTTCTCAGTGCCAGGAGTTTTATCAGCAAACTGCTGCTATGGCGGCACTTCTGTATCTGGAACATGTCCCTGTTTGTGTAGTCACCAAGGCATGGTTGAAATGTGCCTACCACACCTTTAAACCTACTGGTAATCATAAGACAAAATCCCTTCAAAGGGATACCCAAAGACACCACCATAGTGATCAAAGAACTCCAGCTTATATCAGGAACGTAAAACTTCCAAATTACAGCTCATCACTGATCCCTTCCATGACCCCACACAATCATGAAAAACATTCCTGGGTATTCTTTAAAAATATCCCTATAAGCAATGGCTCATTGATCCTTGGCAACTTCAACCATCCCTCAACAGACTGGAGTACTGACAGTACCAACATACTGTAATACCAATGCTTCTTACATTGGATAAACAGTCCCTGGATCAACTTGCCCTCAATCCCACCAAGGGTGGAAACACTCTTGACCTGATGCACACAAAACTTGGCTCCAAATCTACCCTCTTCCCCCACTGGTTCAAGCCTGTTCTGGTTCAACTTGCCCTCAATCCCACCAAGGGTGGAAATATTCTTGACCTGATGCACACATAACTTGGCTCCAATTCTGCCCCCCCACTGGTTCAAGCCTGTTCTCTCCCCTTCTCCCTTTGGTTCCTAAATACTTAAGCCAGTCCAACTACTGGTTACCTTTGCCCTCAGAAAATTTACTTCCCTGGAAACCATCATTACCCTCTTTAGAGACTTCAAAAAGGCAAACCTTTTACAATTATATGATGAAGCGTGTGTCACGTTCACAAGAATGAGTTTCAGAAAATCGAGACCATAAGGTTGACAATCTGAAACACTGAATGCTTAGTAGTGCAGGAAGCATGTTTATGCAGAGATCACATTAGACTGGAGAAATCGGGGAATTTGCCCTTTTCCCTTCTGTAGTGCAATCTTAGGAGTTGGTATATATAATTAGCACAAGGTGGGAGGGTACGGGAGAACTTAACCCCTGCAAAAATAAAGTGTTTTGGACATGTGCCATTTTGATATTTTAGACAGACCTCATGCTATCAATTTTTTGATACTCGACATTCTGAAACGTCAATATTATGAACTAGATCAGATGAAACATCTAAATTCATCCATGAAAGCTTAACAGTTGACCCAGGACATGCAGCTGGCTTAGCTAAGGATCTTCATGCCTATTTACACAATTGCATTGAACCAGCAGTCCCTGCCAGAATCATATACAGGGGTAAATTGAAAAACAAACCATCCTGGTATTCAGTCGATATAAACAAATTTGTTTTCATCAGTGATAGGGATACTAACAGTTGCCCATCCAGCCACAAATCTCCAAGCATGTACTGCTCTCTTCTGAACCTCACAACCCAACATCCCGACATCATACTACCGTAAGCAGAAGTCTGAGATTCCACTTACAAGAGTGACAAAGAAATCTGCTCATCCCTGTAATAGTGACAGTGACCAGTTTTTGTCAAAATCCTCTGTGACTACACTATTTCTATATTTTGCAGACGGTGTGAATTAAATTGTAGCTGGATGTGGCACAAGTTATTTGGCTTATTTAGTATTGATCATTTACTTATTTTACATTTGTTTACCAGGAAAGTCTGACTGGACACAGGTCCTTTTCAGCAGAGGCCCGGGAAGAAAAGTTCCAAGAATAACAAATACATACAATAGAGAAACAAATACAGCCAAATGAGAAGCAAATACATACAAGAGATTGGTTTCAGACTCAATAAGCACAGCAACAGTAATCGGCACAAAAAAAAATGGTTGTTTACGTTTAGTGGATATATCCAAATGATTATGAACAGTTAAAGTGAAACTACCATTAGTGATGAAGCATGCTAGTAGAGTAAGAGTAATGATAATAGAGTGAAAAGGAGGAATAGGCTATACAGGGAAGTTGTAGGTGCAGAGCCAGGTGTTAATAAGGTACTTTTTAGAATTTTTTTAAATTGAAGTGCTCAGGAGTTAGTTACTAGTGAGTTAGGTACATTATTCCAGTGTTTGGAGATGTAGTTGGAAAAAAGTGATTCACCTGCTGAATTGTTAGCTTTGGTGGTGTGTAGATGTAGTCTGTTGCTGGAGCGAAAGGGTCTTGAGGAGGAATATCTTTGAGCGCAGGGGGGCTTTCTGACTGATAGAGTATTTTGTGGGCGAAGGTAAGTTGATTAAAGAAAAGAAGTTGAGGTAGATTCAAGCCACTTGAGCTGCTTAAGTGATGAAACAGTGATGCGATTTCTATGAGGCATTAGTGGCAAATTTGGAGATTTTATTGTAACAGGCTTCAAGTTTGGCTAGATCTGCCTTGCGGAGGTTAAGATTGGGGAGGCATACAGGAAAATTGAGAGGAGATGGGATCTAGCAATGGTGGCTTTTTTGTTATTTGTTAGAAATCCGTTTCTATACAGGAGACCTAGTTTTTTTGTGAACTTTTTTAATGGATTGGGCAATGTGAATATCAAATTTCAGGTTATGGTCAATTTCCACTCCAAATAATTTTGTATGATTTGTTAGGGTTATAACAGTTTTATTTTTAGTGAGGATACTGAAGGTTGTGGATGGGGAGGTGTACCTGGTTGGGTAGAAGAGAAGTTTTGTTTTGTTGGGATTTAGGATAAGTTGGGAGCTAGTGAACGAGGATTCAGCGGAGAAGGAATCTTGAGTAATGGTATGGAGGTCTTTGAGGGAGGAAGCCGAGCACATCAGGGTAGTGTCATCAGCGTTCTGAACCACTGAGGCCTGGGGTGTAGCCGAGTGGAGTTGGTTGGTAAAAAGATAAAAAAAGAGAGGACCAAGGATGGAGCCAGTGTACTGAACCACTGAGGCCTGGGGTGTAGCCGAGTGGAGCTGGTTGGTAAAAAGATAAAAAAAGAGAGGACCAAGGATGGAGCCTTGGGGAACCCCTATAGTGACAGGGAGAAGGGGTGAAAGATGTTGCTGCCAGCGGACAGCCTGTTGACGTTCTCCAAGATAACACTGGAACCAGATGATAGTGGGGTGACTGAGGCTAAGGGCGGAGAGGACATAGATGAGTTTACAGTGGCTGACCATGTCAAAGGCCTTGGACAGGTCCAGGAATATGGCTGATACCAACTGACCACTGTTTCTATGCTGGTTAACTGTGTTAGCAAAGGACAGTAGGGCTATGGTAGTGCTGTGAGAAGGGTGAAAACCATGTTGGGTATTAGATAGGAGCTTGTGTGTAAGCTGATCATCCATAAGATGGGTGTCTATGACCCTTTCCATAATTTTTGAGGGGGGGGGGGACAGAATTGGAATCGGGCGATAGTTTGTTAGTTCGGTGGAGTTAACTCCTTTGTGTAAGGATAAGAAGTGAGTGATTTTCCAGATGATGGGGACGTAAACTTCAGATAATGACCTGTTTATAAGTATGGACACAGGGTATGCCATTGCTACTGCTGCAATTTTCAGGAAGTCAGGAGAGAGACTGTCGGCATCTAACGTAGTGAGCTTAAGTTTATTTAGTAGTTTTTTGATGGTGTTACTGGAGACTGGGTTTAGTGCAAACTGGTTGTTGCTTTTGGGAGGGTGTAAACTGTTGGGGTAGGAGGGGTGTGGTTGGGGCTGGTCTGGGTCATTGCAAGTTGCTGAATTGATTCTGTGAAGCAAGTATTAAATTGACTGGCTAAGTTCATGGAGTTGTTGGCTGTTGTTGGGGTGGGAGTGGTTATTTTTCTAGGATGCAATATATTGTTAACTGCTGCCCAGAATTTTTGAGGGTTATTTTGACGTTTATTCTGTATGTTGTAATAGTAGTTGCTTTTGTCTAATTTTACTAGTTTTTTTTTTTTTTTTTTGCTTTATTTTGGAGTTCTAGGAAGGTTTGTTTAGTTGTATGGGATTTGGTTTTATGATATTGTTTCCAGACTATCTCTGGTTCTGAGTAGGGACCTAGATTCTTTACTTAGCCAGGGTGCATATTTTGATTTCACTCTAATGGTTCTGGGGGGGCATGATAGTCGAGTATGTTTAGGAAGGTGAGTTAAAGGAGAGAATGGCTTCTAATAGAGGCAGGTGCTTGAGAGGTTCCCAATTGCAGCTTTTTTAGGGCAGAGATAAATCTGTTTGGATCAAGGTCCTTTTTTCCTGATTAGATGGATGTAGGGCAGGCGGTTTTGACAAATGCAGTTTCTTAGGAGAAAGGCTGGGTTGTGGTCACTAAGGCAGACAGGGAGCCAGCCTGAGTGGGATAAGAGATTAGGGTTGCTAAGCAAAATCCAATCGAGGATGGATTGACACTTAGAAGTTTTATCAGTCCTAGTGGGAGACATGAGTTGGGTGAAGCTGTAAAGGTTTACATGGGATGTAGGGATTGTAGAGGAACAAAGGAGCCAATCAGTATTAAAGTCACCCATTAGTATAGTTTCTTGTGGGAGAAATATGGAGGTCCACTGTAGTATACTTTCAAATTTGGCAATATTGTTGCATAGTGGAATACATCCAGATACGATATTTAGGTTTTTCGGGTTAACTGTTAACTTAGCAAATACTAATTCTGCATTATCAAACTCGGGTATGAGGAGGTCCAGAAGGTCTAGTATAAGGTGATCTTTGAATAAGACAGCAACACCCCCCTCCCCTTTTTTGTTTTTCCTATCTTTATGTCGGATGCTGTAATGAGGGCCAGTAATTTCATTGCTACTGATATCTGGTTTAAGCCATGTTTCTGTTAGTGTTACAATGTTGGGGGAGTAAAAGGATAGTAGGGCATGTAGGTCATGGACTTTGCTTGCTATGCTTCTTACATTCATATTAAGGATAAGAAGGGAGGATTTGCTTCTGTGGTGGAGCACAGCAAGTGTTGATGGTGAGGGGCTGACTAATGAACTGCATTTGGGGGTGGGATCAGGATTAGGATGAATGTCTCCTGAGCACCTTAACTGCATATTTATGTGTAAAAGGAGCTTGGAGAGTTTGTGTTGAAGTTCTGAATATTTCAAAGCTACTGGTGATGTGGGATGATAAGGAAGGACTGACTGTGCGATAGTCTATACAGGTGGTGTGGAAAGTACAGTTGTGTACACTTACCATAAATGTAGATGTTCAAGGGTATTCACTGCTGCAGTCATTACATTTGGGTAATCCTGCTGGCAGATTCCCCTCAGCCGACCTGAATTCCAAAGTCTTGGGTCCTGCATCGGTCGCTGTCACCCCCCCCGACGTCAGGTCGTCGGGGATATAAAAGATGCGACTGACGCCATTTTCTTTAGTTTTTCTTGCCCCAGATGTCAGGTGCCCCCAAAAAGGGTAGCCAAAATTTATATATATATATACACAAGTACATGCACCAATATAAACTTTACCTTCATCTACAAGCAAATACACCACATAGGTTGTATAAATCAGAGAAGGAAAGACAGGTTCCATCAGAAGAAAGGGGGATGGCGGGTGGGTAACCTGGACTGCAACAGTGAATACACTCGAACATCTACATTTATGGTAAGTGTACACAACTGTACTATGTTCTTTGTGTTTCACTGTTGCAGTCATTACATTTGGATAGAGTCCCAAAGCTAAGGTTGGGAGGCTGGAGCTAAACAGCATTAGGAGTGGCTGAGGCCCTGCAGAACTGTAGTGGCAAAACCTAACCTGGATTTAGAGTAGAATGGCAGATGATAGTGCTTTGTAAAGGTGTGCACTGAACTCCAAGTAGCAGCCTCTAAAATGTCCTTGGGTAGGTACTCCCCTGAGAAAGGCTGCTGAAGTGGCTGCAGCTCTGGTTGAGTGTGGCCTAATGCCCTTAAGTACTGGCTTGCCATGGTGTACATAGCAGAAACGAATGCAGTGGCCTATCCACTTTGAAATAGTCTGCTTTGAGATAGCCTTTCCTTGTGATGCTGCAGCATATGCCACTAGTAATTGCTGTCTTTCTGAAAGCTTTGGTTCTGTCCAAGTAGAATCTAAGCTGTCGGTGTATGTCCAAAGAATGCAGAATTCTCTCCCCTTTGTTCTGTGGATTTGGGTAAAAGGTTGGCAGGTGAATAGTTTGGCTGAGAGGCACACTGGACACCACCTTAGGCATAAATGTTGGGTTTGTCCTCAGAGAGACCCTGTCTGGATAAAAAATGATGAAGGGTTCCACAGCCATGAATGCCTGAAGCTCTGAAACTCGCCTTGCAGAAGTCATTGCTAGGAGCAGAGCTGTTTTCAAAGATAAAAACTTTATATCAGCAGTAGCCGCTGGCAAAAAAGGAGGCAGAGTGAGTTTTTCCAAGACATAGTTGAGGTCCCATGCAAGCATTGGTGTTCTCCTTGGAGGCCTTAAATTTTGGCTCCTCTGAGGTACTGTTTTAATAAGGGATGAGAAAAGATTGGTGGCTCTACATTGTAATGAGCCGAAATGGCAGAGGCATGAATTTTGATAGATGAAAAAGTTGGACCTTTGTCCAGCATCTCAGTCAAGTATTGCAAAATCTGAGGAATATTTGGCACAGCTGTATCAGTTCCTTGTGCCTGGTTCCAAGCACAGAATCTCTTCTCTTCCATTTTCCAGCATAACATTTTCTAGTACTAGGCCTTCTGGCTTCCAAAATGACATCCATCACAGCTTTACTGAGAGGTGTGTTATGTATGAATACATTATTAGCCATGCTGTCAGGTTTAAAGTTCTGAGTTGGCTGTGTAGGATCTGACTGTTTTGCTGGGACAGTAGCTGAGGTATTTGAGGTAAAGCCCAAGCTGGGCATTGAGACAAGCTCCTTAATATTGGATACCAGTGCTGGTGGGGCCATTATGGGGCAATCAGTATCATCCTTGGCTTCTCCTGTCTGACCTTTAGGAGTACCTTGGGGAGGACAGGCAGAGGTGGAAATGCATATACTGATAGGTTTTTCCAGCTGAAAGATAGGGTGTCCACTTTCCATGCTTGTCTGTGATAAATCCTCGTGCAGAACCATTTTAGGTGGTAGTTGGGAGGGGAGGCAAATAGATTTATGTCCGGGCATCCCCATTTTCTTGTCATCATGCTGAAGACTTGTGGGTCCAGGTGCCACTTGTGGGGATCCATGAGGTTTCTGCTTAGTTTGTCTGCCAGTGTATTTTTCCTTCCTGGCAGGAATTGTGCCTGCAGATGTACTTGGTAAGTCAATGCTGTGTCCCACAAGGTCATGGCTAGTCTGCAAAGGGGGTAAGAATGTGTGCCCCCTTGCTTGTTTATATACCACATGACTGTGGTGTTGTCTGTCTTTAACAGTAGTTGTCCTGGATGAAGTAGGCCCTTGAAGGCTATCAGGGCATTCTGAACTGCTAGCAACTCTTTTTGATTGAAATGTAGATGCATTTGATTTGAGGTCCATGTACCCAGAATGCATCTTCCTGCCATGTGGGCCCCCCAGGCATAATCTGATGCATCCGTTGTTAGTGTCTGCCTGGCTGGGGGTAATGTGAATGGCTGTCCCTTGTTTTGTTGACAAGCCTTTGCCCACCATCGGAACTCCTGTTGCAGGCAGGGAATGAGAGTCATCATAGTTTCCAGGCTGTGGCAATGTTGAGTCCAAACACTTTTTAGGTATCACTGAAGTTTCCTCATATGCAGTCTTGCATATGGAATTAGTAGGACACAGGATGTCATGAAGCCCAAAGCCTGCAGACTTTTTCTTGCAGATAACTGGGCCTTTGTTGCCAACATTTTGAAATAGGTAGTCAGTTGCCTTTGTTTGTCTGGCGTGAGATAAGCCATCTGGGCAGTTGTATTTAAGCTTGCACCCAGGAATATTATCTCTTGAGCGGGTACTAGCTTTGATTTCTTTTCGTTGACTGTGTACCCTAGGCATGTTAGAAGTCTTTTCACAAACGCCAGATGTTGTAGAAGAATGTCCTTGTTCTCTGCTTGAATTAGACAGTCGTCCAAGTAAGGATATATTTGCATTCCTCTGTCTGCAGAATGCAATTACTGGTGCCAGGCACTTTGTAAAGACCCTGGGCACAGTAGATAAGCCAAAGGGCAGTGCAGAGAATTGGTAATGCATTGAGCCAGCCTTGAATCCGAGGTATCTTCTGCATATTTGTCTGATTGTTACATGCAGGTATGCCTCTTTTAGGTCTAAAGTCACAAGCCAAGCGTTCTTGCCCAGCATGGGCAGAAGCTGCTGCAAAGTTAATATCTTGAATTTTGGTATATCCAGGAATGTGTTTAAAATAGATAGGTCTAGTACTGGCCTCCTGGCCTTGTCCTTTCTGGGTACCAAGAACAGTCTTGAGTAAAATCCTTGTCCCTGCTCTTGCTCTGGTATTTGTTGAATGTCCATGAGGGATGAGACTTGTTTTTGTGCCTCTATCCATTGTTTTTTTTTTGGCAGATCTGGCTAGCTGTTTGCCTTTGGCAGGGTATGGAAATGGAACTTGTAGCCTTGTGACACGATATTTAGGACCCATTTGTCCTGGGTTATAATGTGCCAATTTTGTGAAAAAAGTGTTACTCTTCCCCCTAAGGTTGCTATCAGGAGATAAGAGCTTGGTGCAGGCAGGGGGAAGGCAATGGGACTGTTTCCTGTATGGTTGTGATTTGTCTTCCCCAACTTTGGAGGTATAAGCCCCCCACTGCTTTGAGCGGTATGAACCTTGCGCCTGGGATCTGCCTCTAGGGCGTCTGGGTCTGCCCCTTTGAGGTCTGTCTGACACAGGAAAGGACCAATTCTTTGTTGGCCAGTGTTTACTAAACCTAGGTGGCTGTACTTGTAAAAAGTATCATGCTGTAAAGGTGCATCTAATAATTTTACTTTAACATGATCAGGCAGATTTTGGTCCTTTAACCAAGTATGCCTCCTAATTACAGAATCTAACTGAGGCCCTGCAGGAGGCCTCTAAAGAATCAAACCCACATTGCAAAGTATGCTTTCCAACTTGTTCAGCTGCATGCAATAAATCCTGCACTTCCTTGTTTTCTGCACAGAGTTTAACAACATTTTCTGTTTAAGCAGTGTCATGAGATGTTGCTGATATTTGAGCATATGAAACTGACAGTTTAATGCCCTTATAACCAAGGTAGCAGATGTGTAAACCTTTTTTCCCCATCTATCCAGTGCCCTAGAATCTCTGTCAGAGGGGGGTAGGGTTTTTTGCAGCGGAAGCCTCAACTCTTTTGAGACCCTGAGAAATAGTTTCTGGGTCTGCAGCAGGGTTTTTAAAAAGGAATTTATGAGAGTCAGGAACCCTGTAATATCTGTCAGGCTAACAGGAGCTGGAGGTAAGGAGTTAGGGGTAAGACTAGACTCCGAAAACACATCTACACTGTCTAACACAGGAGGGATGGCTAGTGGCTTGTGTTGAGGTAGTAAAAGGAAATCCCTGAGCCTCTTTTTAGATTCTGAAAAATCTTGGCCTTCCCAGTGGAAATGCTCCCTTATGGTATGTAAGGTTTCCCCAAAAGAATAGTCCTCAGGAGGAGAAGCTGAAGGTATAGATTCTTCAGCATCAGAATCCTCCTGGGGAGAAGAGAATATTCCTGATCAGAATAGGAATCAGAAGAAATGGAAACCTGATCTAAAGATTCATAGTCTCTTGCCTAAGCCTCTTATTAGGAGGGGGATGGGAACCCCTGATCAAGGTAATCAAGTCTTCGGCCATTTTGAGCATCTGTTTTTTGGGCATAGAGACCTGACCACGTGGCTCTTGAGTTTGTTTCTTTGCTTTGGAAGGTGCTTTCGTCTGCCTGTGAAGCTGAAGTCTGTTTGATGTAAAGATGTTTAGGTCTGAATACATCCACAGAAGCCGGTGCCTGCTCAGCGGCTCCAGACCCATCTGAAGGGATAATATCTGAGGCTCCAAAACCTTGAGTTTCCAGCGGCATGGTCGACTCCACGTGGGAGTCGGTAGCAGCCTGCAACTCTAAAGTAGCGGGCGTCAGGGGCTGCGAAAGTGCCTCACTGAGAACCGGCGACTGGCTTAGGAGAAGCTTTGTCGTCTGTTCTGGCCCTCGGTTGCCTCTCTCTTTCCTTTTCTTTGCGTTTCTTGTGAACTCCGGTAGTCGGATGGCTATCCGACGACATTTCTGGGTAATTAAACCGGCGTCCAAAGTAGTTTAAAGCAAAACCATACCGACGCTTAATAGTGCGTTGGTTAAATCTAGCACAAAACCGACAACCAGAAAAGTACAGATTTGTACCTACCATAAATGTAGATGTTTGAGTGTTGACACTGCTGCAGTCATTACACTTGCGTTATCCTGCCGTCAGGCGGTCCCGCAGTCGGCCAGAGTTCCAAAGTCTTGATCTGGCGTCGGTTGCTGTTGCCTCCTCCCTGACGTCAATGCGACAGGGGTATACAAGATGCAGCCGACGCCATTTTCTTCAGTTTTTCTTGCCCCAGATGTCAGGTGCCCCCAAATAGGTAGGCAATTCAAATTGCTAGTAAACAATACAAAAGAAAAGCTAACAACCATTTTTAGTTAGAAGTAAATACTCCCCATAGGTAAAAAGGTTAGATGCCCTAGGTAAGTACCAGAAGGTAAGAGGGGAAGGAGGGAGGGTAACCTGGACTGCAGCAGTGTCAACACTCTAACATCTACATTTATGGTAGGTACAAAACTGTACTATGTTCATCGTGTTACACTGCTGCAGTCATTACACTTGGGTGGAATCCCAAAGCTGATGTAGGGAGGCTGGATCGATAAGGCATTAGGGGTGGCTATAAGGCCCTGCAGTACAGCAGTGGTGAAGCCAGCTCTGGATTTGGAGTATAAAGGCAAATGGTAATGTTTGGTGAAGGTATGCACAGAATTCCATGTTGCTGCTTCCAAAATATCCTTGGTAGGTACTCCTCTGAGGTAGGCAGTTGAAGTGGCTGTTGCCCTGGTGGAGTGAGATCTAATGCTGCTATGTACAGGTTTCCCATGGTGGGTATAGCAGAAACGTATACGGTGTCCTATCCATTTTGCAATAGTCTGCTTTGAAATGGCTTTTCCCTGTGCTCCTGCAGCGTATGCTACCAGTAATTACTCAGATTTTCTGAAAGCTTTGGTTTTGTCCAAGTAGAAGCGCAACTGTCTGTGAATGTCCAAAGAATGTAAAAGTTTCTCCCCTTTGTTCTGTGGTTTTGGATAAAAAGTTGGCAAGTGAATAGTTTGGTTTAGAGCCACACTTGATACCACCTTTGGCATAAATGTAGGGTTAGTTCTTAAAGACACCCTGTCCTGGTGGAAGATGAGGAAAGGTTCCACTGCCATTAGTGCCTGTAATTCTGAAACTCTTCGTGCTGATGTAATTGCCAGTAGGAGAGCAGTTTTCCAAGAGATGTATTTTATTTCTGCTGTATTAGCTGGCTCAAAAGGAGGTAGAGTTAATTTTTCCAAAACAAAGTTGAGGTCCCAAGTTGGTGTAGGTGGCGGTCTTATGTTTTTAGCCCCTCTGAGGTATTGTTTGAGCAAAGGATTAGAAAAAAATGGTGGATCCGTGTTGTAATGAGCAGAGATAGCTGAGGCGTGGATCTTGATGGATGAAAAAGAAAGGCCCTTGTCCAGCATCTCAGTTAAGTATTGCAGTATCTGAGGAATGTTTGGGACAAGAGGGTCAAGGCTGTGCGCTTGGTTCCAGGCACAGAATCTCTTCCATTTATCCGAGTATGCTTTCCTGGTGCTAGGCCTTTTGGCCTCCAGAATGACATCCATAACAGCTTTGGAGAGAGGCATTGCTTGCTTGACTAGGGAATTTTCCATGCAGCTAGGTTTAAGGTCTTTAGCTGGCTGTGAAGTATCTGATTGTTGCGCTGTGTCAGCAACTCTGGGATTAGAGGCAAAATCCAGGGTGGCTCTTGTGCTAAATTCTTTAAGATTGGGTACCTGTGCTGGCGTGGCCAGTCTGGTGCAATCAGTATAATTTTTGGCTCTTCCTGCCTGGCTTTTATGAGTACCTTTGGGAGGAGAGGTAAAGGAGGGAAAGCGTATACTTGTAGTTTTTTTCCAGCTAAATGAGAGGGCATCCACTTTCCATGCTTTTGGATGGTAGCTCCTTGTGCAGAATTTCTGTAATTGGCAGTTCTTTGGGGAAGCAAACAGATCTATGTCCGGGCTCCACCATTTTTGAGTCATCATTCTGAATATTTGTGGATTCAGTTCCAATTTGTGTGGGTCCACAATGTTTCGGCTTAGGTCGTCTGCCAGTGTGTTTTTCTCTCCTGGCAGGAATTGTGCTTGCAGATGAAGTTGGTAGTTTAGAGCTGTGTTCCACAAGGTCATGGCTGGTCTGTAGAGGAGGCAGGAGTGTGTGCCCCCTTGCTTGTTTATGTACCACATAACTGTGGTGTTGTCTGTCTTTAGTAGTAATTGTCCTGGATGCAGTAGGTCCTTGGAAAGCTATAATAGCATTTTGTACAGCTAGCATCTCTTTTTGATTGATGTGGAGATGTCTTTTGCTCTGTGGGCCACTCGCCCTGGATACATTTTCCTGCCATGTGTGCTCCCCAGGCGTAATCCGATGCATCTGTTGTCAGTGTCTGCCTGGCTGTGGGTTGAGTGAAAGGCTGTCCCTTGTTGAGGTGACAAGCTTGTGCCCACCATCGAAACTCCTGTTGTAGGCAAGGAATTAGTGGTATAACTGTTTCCAAACTTTGACAGTGTTGAGACCATACGCTCTTTGGGTACCATTGTAGTTTCCTCATATGCAGTCTGGCATATGGAATTAGTAGTATGCAAGATGCCATGTAGCCCAAGGCCTGCAGAATTTTTCTTGCAGGGAGTTGGGTCTTTGTTGCCATTAATTGAAAATGTTGAGTCAGTTGTCCTTGCTTGTCTGGCGTGAGATAAGCCATCTGGGCCGTTGTGTTCAAGCTGGCACCCAGGAATATTATCTGTTGTGAGGGCACTAGTTTTGATTTCTTTTCATTTACTGTGTACCCCAGGCAACTTACCTTTTTACGTACGCCAGATGCTTTAGTAGAATGTCCTTGCTCTCTGCTTGAATCAGGCAGTCGTCCAGGTATGGAAGTATCTTCTGCAGTTTTGTCGATAGGGACATGCAGGTATGCCTCTGAGGTCCAAAGTCACGAGCCAAGCTTTCTTGCCCAGCATGGGAAGAAGCTGCTGTAGTGTCAACATCTTGAATTTCGGTACATCCAGGTAAGTGTTTAGTGTAGAAAGGTCCAGAATGGGTCCTCCAGGCTTTGTCCTTTCTGGGAACCAGAAAGAGTTGAGTAAAATCCTTGTCCTTGTTCCTGTGGTGGTACCTTTTGAATAGCTCTCATGTCCATGAGTGCTGTCATTTGTTTTTACGCCTCTGCCCATCGATTTGGTGGCAGATTCGGCATTCCTTTTAGTCTTGGCAGGGTGTGAAAATGGAACCTGTAACCTTGAGATACAATGTTGAGAACCCATTTGTCTTTGGTGATGCAATGCCAGTTGTGATAGAAAAGTGCCAGTTTTCCTCCTAAGGGGGCTGCCAAGAGAGAACTGTTTGGCAGCTGTAGTGGAAAGTAATGAGTCTGTTTTTTATAAGGTTGAGGCCTGTCTTCTCCTTCTTTCTGGACTGGTGTGCCCCATTGTCGAGGCCTGTAAGGGCCTTGTGTCTGACCTCTACCACTTGGATGTCTGTATCTGCCCCTTTGAAGTCTGTCTGTAACTGGAAAGGACCAATTCTTTGTTGGCCAATTTCTGCTAAAACGAGGAGGCTGAACCTGTAAGAAATCTTTCACCGTTTGCATAGATTTTGCCTTATCCTCCATCTTCTTTAATACCTCCTCTGCCTTAATTCCAGACACATCCCGCTCCAAAGGTGCATCCAATAACTTGACCTTAACATGATCTGGTAACATATGTTGTTTTAACCAAGCATGCCTTCTAATGACAGAGCCTATAACTGCTGCTCTACAGGAGGCATTGCAAAGTATGTTTTCCCACTTGTTCAGCAGCATGCAATAAATCCTGCATTTCTTTTACGTTAGGAGGATCTGAATCTGGAAGCATCTTTTGTTTCAACTGAGACATCAAAAATTGCTGATATTTTAGCATGTGAAACTGGCAATTCAAGGCTCTCATTGCTAAAGTTGCAGACGTATATACCTTCTTTCCCCATCTGTCTAAAGCTCTGGAATCTCTGTCAGAGGGAACTGGGTTTTTTGCTGATGAGGCCTTAATCCCTTTGGGTCCCTGAGAAATAGTTTCAGGGTCAGCAACAGGGCTTTTGTACAGAAATTTGTGAGAGTCAGGGACTCTAATATCTATCAGGTTTAACTGGGACTGGGGGTAAGGAGTCAGGGTTCAAACTGGATTCAGTGTACACATCATCCACAATGTCTAAAACCGGTGGGATAGCAAGGGGTCTGTGTTGAGGCAATAAAAGGAAGTCTCTGAGCCTTTCCTTGGATTCTGAGTAATCCTGACCTTCCCAATGGAAATGCTCCCCCATGGTGTGTAAGGTCTCCCTAAAGGAGTAATCCTCAGGTGGAGAGGCTGATGGAATTGAATCCACATACGGGGGTAAAGAATATCCTAGGTCCAAGGAAGAGTTTGAGGAAATGGACACCTGGTCAGAAGATTCATAGTCAGCATCCTGCCTGGGCCTTTTATCAGGAGGGGGATGGGACCCCCTGATCAGGGTGATTAGGTCCTTGGCCATTTTTAGCATTTGTTTCTTAGGCATGGAAGCCTGTCCTGGAGAAAGTTGTGTCTGTTTCTTTGCTTTTAAGGGGGGCTTAGATTTAATAGAGGGTTTAATGGTTAACTGTGTAGGTCTGAAAACACCCTCTGTAACTGTGGATTGCTCAGCTACTTAGATTCCCTCTGTAGGTTTGGGATCGGTAAGCTGAACACCTAGTGCGTCCGAAGGCCCAGCCAGCTTCACGTGGGAGTCTGATGCGGTCTGTGGTTCTGTGGAAGCGGTCGTCAGGGGCTGCGTAGGCGCCTCGCTGAAAACCGGAGAACCTGCTACCAGCCTAGAAGAGGCTTCGTCTTCAGATTTGGGCCTCGGATGCCTGTCCTTGTCCTTTTTATGTATTGCGGTCATCGGAATTTCCGACGGCATGTTGTAATTGAATTTTCTACCAAAATAATGTCGGGCAAAATCAAACAGACGTTTAATAGTGCGCTTGTTAAACCTAGCACAAAACTGACAACCAGTGATGTCGTGGTCAGGGCCTAGGCATGGAATGCAATAGGAGTGGAAATCCTTATGAAGTATTAAATGGCGTCGGCTGCATCTTATATAACCCTGTCGCACTGACATCAGGGAGAAGGCAACAGCAACCGACACCGGACCAAGACTTTCGAACTCTGGCCGACTGCGGGACCACCTGACGGCAGGATAACCAAGTGTAATGACTGCAGCAGTGTAACACTATGAACATCGTTGTGATCAGGGCCTAGGCAAGGAATACAGTAAGAATGAAAATCCTTATGAGGTATTTGCTTCCCACAAGAAATACAATTATTAACTTTTTCTGACATCGGTCTGGAGCAAGAAAACAGTTTCCCCAATGGGGTACTTAGCTTTATTGAAGACTTCGGATCTGAAACTTGAAAATGAAAATCTCAGGAGTCGGCTGACCGGAAACTGCTTCTGCTTCGGGCACCACGCGGCAAGAAAGACTAAAGAAAATGGTGTCGGCCGTATCTTTTATACCCCTGACAACCTGACATCAGGGAGGGGGCGACAGCGACCGACGCAGGACCCAAGACTTTGGAGTTCAGGCCGGCTGAGGGCAGCATGCAAGCAGGATTGCCCAAATGTAATGACTGCAACAGTGAAACACAAAGAACATCAGGACTGAGGCTATAGTGTGGTGTTGTGAACAACTTGGTGAGTGGAATGAGGAAGTTCGCCAGGAAGGGACAGTAGTGGATAGTGAGCGAGTGTCATAAGTGTAGAGAGAGTGTGTAGTTGTACAAGTGTTAAGCTAGTAGGGATATGGAGAAGTGTTGTATTAAAAGGCTTCATTCTGAGGTTAAGCTGGTTGTGTGAGGTTGCAGTACATAGCGAATAATGTATGAATAGTAAAAGTAGTAGGGATAAATATAATGCTCGACAAATGTAAGTGGAGGATTGCGTGTTGTGTACTTCTACCTGACTGGAAAGGTGGAGAGAGGAAGATGTAGTGAGGGGAGGGACTAATGTAGTGGGCTTGCTTTAAATGTAGCGTATGTGGGGGTTGGGTGAGATTTAGATTTAGATTATTAACACTAAGTAGCTCTCTATCATAGCTCAACTCACAGCACAAGCATATAAATTAGTGGCAAAAAATATTCATATTACTGTTGGACTTGGCTTCGAAAAAACAAAGGTGGTCTCTTTAGATAGCTTAGTCTCCTGACATGCTTTCTCATGCCCTGCTTAATTTTGCTCCAGCACATGCAATAGCCTGAATAAACTGTACAGTTTCTGTACTTACAGCTCCATTCTCCCTTGCAGTAGACTGTTTTTGTACTACATATGCTGCAGCCTCTTCTTGGTACAGCCTGCTCAGCTTGGGCTCCATTTGCTCCCCTACTCTACCCCTAAATCTCACCCACCTTCCACTTACACTACATTTAAAGCAAGCTGTCACAACCCACCTTCAGACCTACCAATCACTATACAACACCCAAATGTCATCCATCCCCTATTTTCCATTCTCCTTCCTAACTCATCACTCCTGTCACTACACACATTCCCTGTTTCAATTACTCCATATCTGGAGTCTTCAATAAATCACCCTGTCCATCTCATACAATCAACAAAACTTGTATTTCTAGCCATTGTTTGCTGTCTCCTGAAACACATCTCCACATCTACTTTCCAAACCTCCTATCAACTTCTCAGTTATCCTCCCCTACCCTCCAATATCTCTAATATACTGCCATTTTAACTTTATAACTCTACTCCATATTCTTTTCCACCACATTATCTACTCCTTACTCTACCTACCATTACTACTCCATCTACAATCATTCTACTCACAAAAACTACCTGAATCCATAAACCACATACACACTCCATTCCTCCTTCTCTTCTGTCAGACAATGTCTCACTTCCACCTACTCATTCATATTCTTACCACTGGGCTATCAGCACACTTCACATTACAACACACCCTCTCTACAAACTATCTACAATCCCCTCACAATCATACTATCATTTCTCCACTCATTCCCTCTTTACTGTATCAGTAAACTTATTTAGCACTACCTACATTCACCTAAATAATAAAACCCTACTTAGGCCAAAATGTCATACTCCTCTAACTGTTAATCCCAAAATTAATAAGCAGTGTCCCCTTTCCCAACTACTTCTGTGTGGAGGCAGTCATCCAAAACCCAAAACCATTAAATCACAGACAAAACAGCCCAAACCTCTCTAATAATTCTTCTTGTAGTCTCCCAAATCAACCAAAAATAAACGGCCTCCATTTCTACAACATAAATCTCCAGAGCATATGCAATAACATTCATCAATTCCAGGGGCTACCTCAATATTAAATTAACCGTAGTACTACAATTACATCTCCTAATAACCCTACCACATCAACTCTACCCTTATTCACAACTCCCACAAAAATCTAACAAATTCTTGTCCTTCAACACAGTTACCGCTTCTACAATTAGAATACTTCTCCAACTAGATCCTGCAACTCTAGCCCCAAACTAAGGCACAGATATTGAGTTAGCACCATATGCAATAGCTTACCCAATATACATCTTAATTAACTGATCCATAAAAAAAATCGGGTATCAGCGCTATGGAAAAATAATTTTATATACTTCCACTACAGAAAGGTGATACCTCTACCCTGTTCCCTTCAGTAGATTGACTTTTTGGCAAGTCAAACTTTACATGGCTTAGACCATATGATCAATTTTCCAAAAATTAAATGTTTTCTATGGAGATCACAGTACAGTGGGGTACTAGAGAAATGTAGTCCATTCTAGCTTGTCAAATACATCACTGTCAATGATCTTCTCTTTCTAATACAAGATGACTTTCACCTATATCATAGCACTACTATTGCCCTTGTCTCCATCTCGAAAATAAACCAGAAAAGGAATTTAAGTAACCTCACATCAGCTGTATTCCTAGATCTGTCAAAAGAATTTGAGACATTCTCACACTCATCTGTTACAAAAACAGACTTCCTTAGGCCTTGCTAAATCATTTACTTGGTTTAATAGCCACCTCATGAACAGATAATAGAGTTGTACCATTTAATAGTCTATCTCCTATTTCCTCCCCATTTCAATAGGAGTCCTTCACGGATCCATTCTTGGACCTCTACTACTTATTCAGATACAAGCATGCCACCAAGATCGGATACGCTAATTCTATGCTTATCTGCATTGCAAAAAGCCCAGATAAACTACAGAACTCAAGAATCCTTTACATCTGCTGAATCTTGGCTTTCCACCTCGCAACTCTTTCTGAACCCCCCCAAAAATTCAAGTTAATCTTATTCACCCCAAACAATGCTCTGACCAAAAATCTCTCATCTATAATTTTAAACAGTACCAAAATTGAACTGGTATCTCACACAAAACTCTTAAGTGTCACTGTAGATGAAGAAAAAAAAAACAATCATAAAAAATAAATAGTATTTGGCTCCCTATACAGAATCTATCTTTACTTAACCAGTTCTTCATGAAAATAAATTGCTTCAACCTTCTTGATTGAAACATTCCTCTATGCTGCTCTCATCTTGACCAGGCTTCAAGTCTCCCAAGCCAACTTTCTTGAGCACTGTTGCAACAAAAGTTACAAAATTTACAAAACCCATCACTGCCTTGCCCTTACACAGCTCTCCCCTCTATCATTTTCACAACTAATAACAATGCACAAACTAATCTACAACCTGAACAACGCCCTGCCTAAAACAAAGTAATACAAATATACTCCCTAATCACACATCTACAATCCTCAAATAAACCACTTCCCCACATAACTTTCTTTAAAAACTATGCATGGGACTCTTTGTATTCAACCAATGCATTCAGACTATGGAACAATCTATCCACACAACTTAAGCAGAAAAAAAAAAAAAAAGTGGCAAATTTTTAAATTCAAGCTCAAACATATCATGGACTCAGATATGTTCTCATTCCACACCATGCTGACCCCACTGTCAAACAAACCTACTTTTTCTGCTGTTAGCCCTACTAAAATCACACTGTACTCCCTTCTATTGTACAATCTCCTCTTCAACCTTACACTCTTGTCAGTGATGAGCTTTATCGATCATGCATCTTTTGCAGACCCTGTATTTATACACTCCCATCGCTACAGTGAGCTTGGTGACTTTTCAGACAACCAATACACTGCCTGCATGCATCTCTTTAAACACCACAAGTTAAACAGCATGGTCAATTCTACACTTTCTGAAGTTCCTCTTGCTAACCTCATACACTAGTCATACTTACAATGCTTATATAATGGTCTGACTTTTCAGAAAGATTACCTACTGTGAAACTGCATTATACTGAAAATATGTTTGAATTTCCAGGAAAATGTAAATTTATATAGTTCTGGATTATAATTTTGACTTTATTTTTGTGTCTCTTGCTTTTTTTCTAAATACTGTATACAGCTACAGTTTTAGGTAACTGATCATTGCATTTGTTCTTACAACTTCTGTATTATAAATTCAGACTGCCTTGTGTTTGTTACATCTGTTTGTATAGTGGTGCAGTTCCCACTGGGCCTCTGCTGAAAAGGGATTACTGACTTGCCGATGTGCAGCAGGTCCATCAGCACTGGGTCTGAGGATGCCTTCTATGCCACACACAGGTCACTTTTTAGCAGTCAGTAGGATACAGACTATATTAACAGGGCTTTTAGTCAATGTAGGGCACTGTTCAGTCCTGGTATCATTTTAGTAAGGTATCTCTGTAGGCCAGCCACACACATCAGCCAGACAACTCCTCATCACAGACCACATAGTTGCTACGCTGGATATTGTGACCACATCATAGCCACACTTTACAATGTACTTAAGTTACCTGACCTCTGTACTGGGTCTAGATGTTTATCCATCAGGTTCTCATTGAATATCTTACCCTATTTTCCTCTTCACCTGTTCAGGGCGTGCAGTCTGAAACGTACTCATATCCGTCTAACAGCTGACTGCTCTGAAGACCAAACTGGCAGCTATGTACACTTTCTTCCCAAAGTGGTCAAGCACTATTTTCCTTATCATTAAGAAGGGCAGTGGGAGTAGCCCCTCATGATCCTGCATTCAAACTTTTAAATGATTGACAACTTTACTAATGTGATAAATACAATCAGTACAAGTAATAAAATAAACAGATATACCAGGATATACTACATAGGTTCATACTAGGCTATCTGCCCTAGGGCATTTAGAAGCCTAGCCAGAGTGTGTTTGGCTTTCACCACCCATTTTAAATTAATTTTGCTATGCCCTTTTTCGAGGTTAGTATACTATGCCTCTGTCTAACAGTGAAACAGAAGTGATACCCAGGGTAAACCTACGATCTCCCATCCACTCATCAAGATTCCTCTTGAAGAGAGTCAATGAGGGACTCTGCCTAACCTGGACTGGGATTTTATTCCAGAGTGAAGGGAGCCTCTGGGTTATGAATCTGTCCCTCCAGCATGTCCTATTTATTTCAGTGCTGAAGTTTAAGTCTCTCGAGTGCGTAGCTCGATGGGATTTGGATTTTCTGAGGTGCAGCATGTCCATTAATTCCGGGTTGGACATGGCTTTATACGTCAGGCACAGATCGCCTCTGAGCAGGTGGTATGCCACTGAGTAGGGCTGGAGTTTCGTTAACCGGGCAGCATATGGCATCTGTTTGAGCCCTTTGATCCTCTTGGTGAGGTACTTTTGGGGTCTTTCCAGTTGCTGCAGGTGTCTGGTAAGGTACATCCCAAAAGGGGCATTGTACTCAATTATAGGCCTGATGAGGGATGAGTAAAGAGGCATGATGACCTCCCCTGATCTAGATGTGAATCCCTTCATGATTAGGTGGGCTATATAAAATGTTTTTCTAACCACCTTGGCCACGTGGTTGTCAAATGAGAGATTGCTATCAACTGAGGTCCCCAGGTCCCCAATTACTTCTTCTGTACTTAATGGATTACCACCTATCTGGTAATTTGTGGGCACTTTGTTTTTGCCAAAGGGGATGACTATACACTTTTTGGTGTTTAGCTTGAGGCCATGGCTCTGGCACCAGTTGTCTGTTTCTATGAGGCCCTTTTGGAGGATGCTTGTGTCGGCTGGAGAGTCGATTATGGCACCCAGTTTGCAGTCATCTGCGAACTTGGTCAGCCACAGTCCTTCCGTGTTGGCCTGTACCTCCGAGAAATATATACTGAACAAGAGAGGTCCCAGGACTGAGCCTTGTTGGATGCCGCTTGTAACTGGTTTGGAGTCTGACATGGCTCCAGCAATTCTAACCATGTGGGTTCTGTCCTTGAGCCAGTTTGCAACCCATCTAGTGACATAGGGGTTTATATTTAAGCTGGTGAGCTTATCTATAATGCCCGAGTGGGGTATTGTATCGAAGGCTTTTGCGAGGTCCAGGTAGGCTGTGTGGACCACCTTCCCGTCGTCAATGGCCTTGGTGACTGTTTCAAAGAAATCAACCAGGTTTAAGAGGCAGGATCTGCCCTTAAAGCCGAACTGGGTAGGATCCAGTGTCTGTAGGTCCCCAATATCTTTATTTATGAGGTCCATGATGATCCTTTCCATAGCTTTGCAGACCAAGCTAGTCAGGCTTATGGGGCGATAGTTTCCAGGATCCGTTGAGGCAGCACCTTTGTGGAGAGGGACCACTGTTGCTGTACGCCACTCTTTGGGTACATATCCTGTAGTAAGGCTGAGATTGAACAGTAGTTTTATGTTTGGGTTTAGCTCTTCTTGGAGTTCATGTAGGACACAGCCCGGGACACCATCTGGTCCCATTGATGCTGTGTTTTTTGCTTTGGAGAGGGCAGCTCTTACCTGAGCATCTGAGATGTCAGGGGGCAGCACTCTGCTGGGATAGATATTTGCCCTTTCGGTGGGGGGGGGGGGGGTTGCGCTGAACCTGTCCCCTAGGATGTTGGCAATGTCTGTGGGTTCGGTGTATTTTTTGTCATTTTGGACTAATTCTGGGCATATCTGGGAATTCCCACCCAGGTTCCTAACATAACTAAAGAAAGCCTTGTGATTATCCTTAGTGGCCTGTGCAATTTTTCTCTCGAAGCTGGCCTTAGACAATGAGTGCTCGTAGTTTTTTGCTAATACTGATCAGAGATGCCTTCCCTTTTTGGGATTTTGCTCTATCATGTGGTAGCTTCCTCCTTCTATTATATAGTTTGTTTATGGCTGAGGTCCACCAGACAGGATGTCTGCCTTTGGAGGATTGGGTCTTGGTTTTATTTGGGATTGCATGATCCATGCATTCCTGAAGGTGTTCATAGAAAGCGTTTATAAAGGATTCTGCGGTCTGGGCCGTATTTTCCACAGGCCCGGGGGCTTTGAAGGATTCCACCTCGGTTTTGAGGAATGTGAAATTTGCTTTAGAGAAGTTTTTCACTGTGGTTTTCAGGCAGGGGGTGGAGTCGGGATGTGAATATCCAGTGAGATTAGTTTATGGTCTGATCTTACCAGTGAGGGATACACTTCTGGTCTGGAGCATAGAGTCCCCATGTTGGTGATGATCAGGTCCAGTATGTTTTCCTCTTGTGGAGTGGTAACAAGTTGTTCCATAGCATTTGAGTTTATAAATTCTAGGAACCTTTGGGCTAGGGTTTTGGAGCTAGAGTAATGCTCCCAGTCTATGTTTGGGTAGTTGAAGTCGCCCAGTTTAATGGTGTTTGGAGAGACCTTCATATTTTCCAGTGTTCTCAGGAAGGCAGAGTGGGGTTCCTGGGTTTGGGAGGGTGGTCTGTAGCAGGCTATAAACTGGAAGGCAGTTTTACCCACTGTTAGTTGCACATGGATAGTCTCTGATGCTTCGTGCTGTGCCACCAACTTGGAGGTGTGGGTATCTTTGACGAATATTGATACTCCCCCTCCTTTTGTGGTTCGGTCCAAGTTTTGGGGCCGAAAAGCATGGTATGAGGTATAACCTGGTAGTGCTGGGGTGCTCTCGGGAGCCTTGAACCAAGTTTCTGTTACTGCACAGATATCGATGTTCTCCATGTTCCAAGTTATGGAAGCATTAAAAATAAACAAACAATCTGCCATTTATATCCCATACAGTCATGGGAAATACAAACCTACAAATGCTATGAGTCCCTAACAAAAGCCCTCTCAAATACCGTAACTGCCTGACAGAGGTCTCAAAACAGCTGCATACCAATTATTAGCTAAAGCGTCCTTCACACTATATGACATGAGGAAGACATGGTTACACCTAAGCCAGAACTGGGTCTGCAAAGTTAACAAGCCAATACTGACAAAGTAACTTATAACTAGAGGTTTTAAATATGCACACAGTTTCAGTAAGAACTCTTGGGACTTCTGCCACAAAAAGGTCTGACAGCCAGCCAAACATCCGGAATTTAGCACCTTTTTCCCTGCAGGGCAGGCAGACACTTTTCCCACCTGACCTTCAGGACATCAGTGGTAGAAGAAACATCTACCTGTGCCATACTTGGTTCTGTCTTGCCCTAGCAATGTCATTTTATATGGTCTAAAGCCACAGCAGTGACAGTCTTGGTAGAAGTAATCTTCAGGAAGGCATTCCAACCTGAAGGACCCCGAGCTACCTTTCTGGGTTCTAAGCCAACTTGTGGAGGGAAAACACCTAGTCAGGGAAGGTGGGAGGGAACTAGCACTGCAACAGTGAACATACTGGTAACATATACAACGATTATAAACTACTAATACAACTCTATTAGGTTCATCATACAATTCACTGCTGTAGTAATAACTCTTGGGAAGATTCTTAAAGTCTGTGAACCAGTGAATGGCTTGATTTTTGACAGCAGTGGAATGTGGAACTGGCTGAAGCAAATCCTGCCCTGGCCCAAGCTGCAATGTCCAGAACGTACAATCTACCCTGAAAACAGCTACCCGGTTAAGTACTGACCTCATTAAGGAAGGCATCACTGGCTGCAGTGGCCCTGTATGGAATGAGCCCTAATATGGGTCAACACGTTTGCCATGAAGGAACAAACTGAAGCAAAAACACTGTTAGTTATACAAATATGGTGTATTTGCCAACAGACATCCTTATACTTCGCAAATGAAACTGGCAACTGTTCATATTTTCACATTTCTTTTGTCTTCAGCCTCCCCATCCCCAGGCTTGTACACACAGCTACAGCCGCAACTACAGTCATTACATAGCACAGTTACATGCAGCATGCAAAGTGAGACCAAACTGAAGAGGTCATGGCAACAGTCAAATTCCTTGACCGATCCACAAAATAACAGTTCCATCAGCTTCAGCAGTGTCAGTACACCAAAGAGGACTGGACGAGTTGACACAAAATGTTAACAGGTCTGCAACCTGACATTACAGAGGAAAGAAACACGTCATGCCTTTGGACAATTTGTCTGCTGAGAGTTCTGCAAGGTATCGGAATATCTCTCAAGTCTTAAGCTAGGCTGAACAGATGACTTACAAGTCAGCTTTAGGATGTCTGTGCGGGCATGGTATGCCACAAGGCTAGGGGCAATATGGAAAACATTTGCTGTCTGGAACCAAAGGTTCAATATCACTGTGCTTCTAGGCTGCAGAAGTGACATCCTTAAGAAAAGGTATTAAAGGATGTAATGACGGAATAGTCTTCCGTGGAGAAGTAAGACATCACTGGAATCCCTTAAGAACCTAATGATTTAGAAGCTTCTCAAAATGAAGCTTCACTCAGAGGTAGTGGAGGGACAGCAATGATCATCGCCATCTCAAACACAGGGAACAGGATCCCCCCCTCAAGTCTCTCCCCTAGACAGGATGAACCACAACTAAAGGAAAAAAAACGTCCTGGTGATAGCCTTTTGTAAGACTATTCTGTGCCCATTACACATGGCCACACTGGGTAGGTCATCAGGCATGAACTCTAGACCATGACATAACCTTTGCATGAGAAGTACTTGCTAAAGTAACACTAGTCAGTAAGAGGTCTACAATGCCCCAGCACGTGTGTCAACTGGTAAATCTTAGCAGTGTGCTCCCTCACCCACCCAGTGATGCCTCACCAGTCAAATAACCTGGGTAGGTCTAACATGACAGATGTGAAGAGGAGCATACCAGGTCCGAGGGCTAGCAGGAGTCTACACAACCTTTGCAGTGAGTCTTTCAACTCAGGGAAGACGGAAGCAAGAAACAGCCTTCTGTTCAAATTTTACCCCAGAGTCCCAGGAATTTAGGGTTCTGCTCTGCACAGCTGACTGGCATATGTTCAAGGGAAGGCTTGTTAACACTCAGACTCAAAGACTCAATCCTAAAAACTGGCTGCTGACAGACTGCCTCTGAGCACTCCTGTTGTCATAAACTGACAGTATCCAAAAGGTCTGTACTCTCTGCTAGTCATACTGCAACTCACATTTTGTGAGAGTCCAAAGCTGTCAGATGAGGCCATGCATGTTCTCTGGCCTTCTGACTGCCTTCTCTTTCCTCTATGGCTCCTACCAAGTACATATGCAGGAGAATTGTGTCAAACAAACTCCATCTTAACTACCTTGTAATCAAAGTAGGCCTACAGCTTCATACTTCACTTACAGTAAGAGGACAGAAATAAATACGGTCACTCTTCAACATTATGCTCCTTCTCTAGACACTACAGACAGCTCCTATATTGGTCCTGGCTAGTGAGCTGGAAATGACGCACTTAAAAGGCTTATACTTTTCAGCAAAGAAAGGAATCTTCCTACGAGGCAAACTAGGACTCAAATCCAAACAACTCAAGTGGCAAGAAGGTAGGTGTAAGTGTCTGTTTTGGTAGTGGGGGCAACTGCACTAACATAATGCAGCTCAGGGAAGCCACCTTGTGGACCAGTGAACATGCACCACAAGTAAAGGAGCTTTCTGAAAAACTGAAAAGAAAGTGGTTTCGGGAAGTGGGCAGCACTGGCTAATCACCAAAAAAGGTCTCTCTCTTGTAGATTCATGGGTAATTACTAGGCATGCAGTCCTGGAGATCATTATGGAGCCTAGCCTAAATTCGCAACTGCCATAAAGCACTGTCTGATTAAGTAACTTGCTCAAGGTCACACAAAAGACAAGTGAAGGTGGGAAGATTCGAACCATACACCCTTGGCACAGGAATTAACTCACTAACAGGTAGGAGCTTCAGCCCTCTGTGCCAATTGCCAGATCAAAACAACTTGGTTTCACAGGCCTCATACTCACATACCTATGCGTAGGAGTTCAGTACCCAATCATTTTACCACACAAGTCCAAAATTGCAAACCAGACAGGTTTTACTGAGATTTTAACTCAAAGCTGTACTCAGAATGCTGGCCAGTATACCACAAAACCATAACTAAGCAAGATTTAAAAATACTAACAATATGCAGAGTTATCTGGTTTCGGCATATCAAAATATAAAAATATTCAGAGTTTAATCATTTCTAATCTTTAATGAACAGAACTATAATCAGTTGTCTCATTCATTAGATGTCACAGCGCTAAATGCATTTTTCTTAAACTGTAAAAAACACCACTGTGTGAGAACTTGTCATAACTCATGCACTCCTGATTACACAAACTTCAAAC
Source organism: Protopterus annectens (assembly GCF_019279795.1). Classification (NCBI taxonomy): domain Eukaryota; kingdom Metazoa; phylum Chordata; order Ceratodontiformes; family Protopteridae; genus Protopterus; species Protopterus annectens. The sequence goes on from NC_056743.1 coordinate 569,220,604, forward strand.
GAAGGCAGCCTGACATCAGACCTGACTTCCAGAGCGCAGGATCGTCCACCCTCCAAGGCAGGCAGCCCTTCACTCCTGAGGGATGTGAGTTGGTTCCCTGGATAAAGCTGACATCTCCTTAACACCATTTTAGAACTTTCTTGCTGCAGTTCATAGGGCACATGTCACTGTACAACATCCACAGTCTTACATCATTCAGCCTGCTCTAACACAAATATCAGACAAGTACCCGCATTGTGTAAATCTTCTTATGGTCTTTTAGTAGTTATATTGGCTACAGTCTCTTTCATTATACTGTTTAGAAGATCACACAACAAAATATGCCTTAAGGTTAATGTCCACTCCTAGGAGGAGATTATTGCAATGCAGTATTTTACTGCTACAGTCGGGAGTTCAACAACGACTGAATATTTTTTTTCACTGCTTTTTTGCCTCTATTAATAACTAGACCAGTGAGATAAAGTAACATTTTTTTTCCGAGAGTTTATTTACCAGAGTTTAAATGACAGAGAAACAGACTATTAGTCCTAGATGAGGCAAGCTTCAAGTCCCCAGCACTGCAGCTGAACTGCAGAAAATACCTCACAGATAAATATCCGCATCTTTCAATTCTATAGCTCAGAAGACATGATTCGATTGCATGTGTGTATTCACCATATAAGAACTGCAAAACTATATTCCCTGTGACTGCAGGTAAAACCCTTTAAAGTCGCATCCTTGCCTGACCTTACATACAAGAAGCCACCTTTCATCCACATTTGCATTCCTAGTGGACTCCTCTATTCATATCACACCACACTAAATACATACTACAAAAACAACCTTGTTGTTTGCAAATCAAATCTTTGCTATTAGCAAACTGGGCTAAAAGACAGGAGCTTAAACTGCCAGTCTCAGTGTCATTTTAACCATAAAACTAAGTGCCGTACTCATCCAGCTGGCACAGAGTAGCCTCTTCACTGTAAAATTACAGGTTGATTGTCTCATGCAGTTATCCCCTTGGTAAGGCCCAAATACATTTTTTTTTAACTTGCTACCAATTAGTTTCACTGCATACTATACTGAATAAATACTACCATAACCTAACAAACTCCTTGGCCCTTTATTTCCCATGTAAATATGCTTTTGTGCTGTAAAGTCTAACACCTCGTCCCAGTACTCCTTTTGAAAAGGACGCAAATTTCTTTCCAATAGCTTTACGCAAGTAAATGGCCTCCTCCTGCTGTTTAATTACTGCGTTTAATGTGTTTATCTGATGCTTATGAGATATGTTTCTAATTTTATACTGTTTTTTGAAGATTTTATCTGAAGTACATGAAGTCTCAGTAATAGCCTTGTCTTTCACTTCGCTGTCTGCCATACAGCAGGGTTTGTGTAGGAGAGACAGGATTGTGGTTGTGTGTTTCAAATAGCACTGTAAAATGCAAGTTTTATTTTGATCTGCTAAAGCTGTTGTACTTCACTGTAATAACAGTGCTACAGGGTTTACAACATACAATCTAATGTGTACCTTGCACCTGTTTAGCACTAACAATATTTTCTTTATAGTTCACTTGCGAACACCTTGTTTCCACTGAGTGATCTTTTTTTATTCCTCTTGGTTCCAGTACCCACAAGTAGGTCACACTACAGTTATGCAACGGACAGGAGAACACACACTAGTTTCAATTCGATAATTTAGAAAGTGTGTTTTGATTACATCAGTGTATTCACTTTATAATTACATTAAAGTTGTACTACTGTGATTGTAGATAATGCTCTCAAAGTAGCATCCTTGCTGACTATACCCAAGGTAGATCATCCATTGTCTACATTCGTATTCTTAGTGGACTACAGACTACTGATGTTTGGGAGTAAAGCTTCAGATTAGCACCTTGGGCTAGCCCAGTACATAAAGCTTCTCCGTTAGCTTTGCTTCTCTCTCTCCTTACCTACCCTTAGTTCCCACTTACCCCTTCTCTACATTTATACTTTACTCCCACTCCCACAACCCCAAACATATTTTACCCAATCCCAGCAGTCGCTATTATCTTCATCGCGGAACAACCCTAGCCACACCCCCTTCTGCAATAACTGCATGCACTAATCAGTTAACATATCCCAACCTCCTCTACTCCTAGGACATCACGGGAACAACCCTGGCCATACACCCTCTCTGCAATAACTGCATGCACTAACTACACTTAACATAGCCCAACTTCTACTCATACCACACCAAACTAATGACATACTACAAAAATCTAACTCCTCCCACGCCCTTTACTAATCATTCTTTACTGTTTCACCAGAACTCTTTTTCCACACTGCCCTCACACCAGGAACTTCCCTTCACACATGAAACATCTTTCATCTCCAAGCACCTCACCACTATACACTCAGCATACTACAGCCCCATCACTCCGTCCAAATGTTAAACGCTTCCACCTCATATAACTCGCGTTTCTTTTATTACGACTGTCTACAGCCACTTCCCATCGAAAAACCCTCTTATGCTCTCCAGCAACTTCCTAACACTTGTATACCTATACACATACTACACCATACTGTAATACCTTTTCTTCACTCTTTAATCCAACTTGTGTCCACCTACTGAAGCCACTCTACCTTCATCAAATCTAGTCAAGTACCTTAAGTCCTTTAAAATGTATACTAAACCCCATATAACCCAACGGAAATCCCTCACCCTATATCAATACAACTACTACCTCAGTAGACATTCATTCTATCCAGGCCCAGAATCTACAACATATAGTTCTACACCTACTGATTCCATCCTTATTACCACTAGCCACCCCCTTACAGTTCTCACATTATTCCATTTAGCATCAGAAATCCATGCAACAAACTAGAATTGCTGAATACCACAGCCCCAATACCCTCAAACTAACAGAAACCTGACTGAAACTAAAACATTTCCAGTGAACAAATGCTCCCAATGGGCTATAATATTCTACTGACTCCAAAAATGTAGGTGGCACGGCAGTTATAATTTCAAGCAATCTGTACCTACGTTTCCCTACCAAGACAATCCCCTCTTTTTTGAATGTTGAAATACTGGCAATAGCATTACAAATCAACAGCCATAAAACACTTTGTATTACAGATCATTACATTACATCTAACCACATAAAAAAATGCATCAACAATAAATGATATACTTTCATGTGATTAAACCAAAACATGAAACCATCACACTGGGGTATGTTAATGTAAATTGGGCTTTCTCAGAGTACCTGTACTATACATCCGCTAAAACCCTTCCTTCTCCCACTGTCACCTTTACAACTTCACCAACTAATCAATGTCCCTTTTAGGTTCCACAAAATCACGGATATAGAAACAATCCTAAATTATATTTTGACCACTAACCCTGAGAATATAACCAGATCACATGAGACTTAGTAACCTCCAAATCCCACATATGCTAACCATACCTCTCAACCCCTTAGTACAAGAAATCTGGACAAAGCCTGACATATTTGTGGGACAAAGGCCCCAAAATAGAGACACATTTTAAATATTGCTTTTATAAACTTAAAAAGTTGCTGGAATAACAGGATTTGTGTTAGCGTGCATTTTCTGAAGGATATGAAGTCTACAACTCAAATGCATGTCATTATTTAGTGGCTTTAATTCTTAGATTATCCCAGTGATTTGTCAAAAAAAAAAAAAACATTTTTTTTAAGAGGAACAAACCAAAAATATGAAGCAAAAATCTGGACAGTTGAGAGGTATGATGCTAACCATGCATTCAGTGAATCCTCCAAATCTAACTTATTCGACTTTGTTAAATTTAAAGTCCTAACAAAGACACCTTTACTAACAGCCTCAAATTCTACAACTGCATGACATTAGAATTTCTCCTTTCCGTAAACTAACAAGCCCCTCTAAGGGAAAAAAAATTTAATTTAATCATACCCGTGGTTAAAACTCCCAACTAAACAACTAACGAAATGTCCATATACAGCATCGAGTGCCTGGTGAGCCAACAAAATTCCTACATTACCAATCCTATCACCACCTATTAAATATATAAAAAACAGTCCCCCCTTCAAAAAAAAAAAAAAAAAAAAAAACCTTGCCAAATCATCAGGACCTACATTATAAAAATTGCAAAAAGTTCTAGTCAACTATCAACCACTTCCTGAAACCTGTGCAACTCTCCCTACCCACCGAAAATGGAGTCAATATGGCCTATATGTTTAATTAACACTTTCATCAGTGCAGCCATATCGCATACTAAACAATTCAGGTCAATTCCATCAACTAATTCTCCACCAACTAACTCTTAACTACTTCACCCTCCAGCCTGTACCCACCTCAATGATAATACAATATCACAGGAAACTAAAACCAGCCAACTCTAGTCCAAGGTAATCTCCCTGCAGAACACGTCAAATAAACTGCCAATGACATTGCCTACTCTGTTTCTAGCCTTATAATCAGATCTATACATGTATCACTGCTCCCTACCTCATGGAAATAATCCTATATTCCGACACTACAAAAAGGTGGATCCCTCTGTTGAACTCCAGACCCAATTGACATACTCACTCCCTGTCTAAAATCTTTGAAAAATAACATCCACTCTCAACTATCTTTCAGGTCTAATCCTTTTCCTCTTCTCATCTCAAAATGAATTTTAATACTTCTACAGCAATGGTACTACGTTTTAATCTCTCCTTAAACAACATTCATACACAGAAATGACAGCTACTTTCTGTTGTCTATCTTCCTTACATTGTTTATGGGTTGTTTATGGGATTGACAATCTACCCAAATGCCTACTCAACAGCAAGTTTGAGATTTTCGGAATATTTTTTCCCAGGAGAATCAAATTCATTTCTAGATGCAAACTAATTAGGAAATAAAAATATTTAGCAAAAAATGAATAACCCGGGAAGCAAAAGGTGACTCTGCTTCTCATTGTACTGACAGTAACAAAGCCCATACTGAGACTTTGCCAGTGAAACTTTTTCCATCATTCCAAAGCAAAATGCTTCAGTAACGGAAAAAAAAAACAGGAGCTGAGTAGAAGAATCAGTAGTACCTTGGACTTGAACTACAGACTGGTGTTGAAGCTCTAGTGGCGCTGCTCTTACAGCCATTCAACCAGAGTTTAGCCACGTTTTTTTTCTCCCTGAAGTACGGCACATAGCTGTAATGATATCACTTCACAAAGGTGGACTCACCACTGACCCCAGAACTACAGACCCTTTAGAATGCCCAACCCCATCTACAAAGCCATGACGCATCATAACAGACTGCCCAGCCATTATGCATTGTTAAAGGTAGAGCCTGTCCAATAAATCTGGACAACGTTTTTGAGAAAATAACCCAAGCAGAGGAGTGTGATATGCTGTCCATATTATCTCAACCTAGCTTAAGTTTTTGACACTATACACATGCTAACATAATTAATAAACTGAATGAGTGGAAAACTGATACCTACATGGTTAGACAGACAGAACCCATGTACTGAGGGTGGTAGCTACATCTTCAGTAAACATGAAGGTGACCAGTGGAGTTCTTCAGTTCTGAGCAGTGACCTCTAACTATTCAACTACTTCTACAATCTCAAAATTACAAATGGAGACTTTTTTTTTTCTAACAAAGTCTGCGTGCAAAAGCAATCTTGGTGGCATCTTCCAGTCTGTCTCTTGATGTACAGAAGCTCCAACTGGAAATCACATCAAATGATGCTCAAAACTGGAGTAAAAACTACCAAATGAAGCAATATAACAATACTGAACTTTTCTGCATTTAAACACCACCATCACCATCCAGTACAGACAACATCCTGCTTCAAAATAAAAGTGTGGTGACAAGCCCTAGAACAGGAGTAGAAAATTCCCTTACCTTTGGGCCAACATGTTGTTAACATTGGTTAGGAAATCCTTTTACTGGTGCAGCAGATTACAAAAGGTATTCCATCCAGATCCAAGGAAACTTTTTCTCCTCAATATTTCACATTGATCATTACTGAATTCAGTGCCCCTTTTGTGATGCATCTTACCACTATCAAGCAACTGAAAAGACCCCAGGGGCTCCTAACTAAACAGATTATATGATAAGAAGACAAGAGCTACCAGGCCAAGCTGGAACTACTGCCCCTTAACTGAGAGGGACGCATCTGTGCTTTGCACTTCAGGCTACTTGGGACCTTGCAGTCCAAGACCTTTTATATTTCCACAATTTAAACATCTTACTATCAAAATATCCAGGGATCTAAACCTGTTTCACCAAATAAAATATGGTGGAGAGACCGGTTTCTCACTCAATGCCTACCCCTTCGCAGGAACAAACTTCTACTCTGCATTAAGCAAGGCAACACACTTTTTCCCTTCAAAAAGTAGACTGACAATTGAATGGCTATAAACAAATACACTCCTAGTAAGACTACCCTGTTGCACCTTACAAAAAGGGGGTAAGGTCTAAGGGTGGGTACTGGTAAGGCATACATGGCCACTGTACTTAGTGGCATTCTATTGTTTCTAAGATTCTGTATGATTCTATTAAAAGCTTTTCATACAATCTCTCGCCCAAAACTACTTTATCAGCTCTCATCCTTTGCACCCCCCAACAGCCCTGAAATAGTTTAATATCTACCTTACTATAATGACTTAACTAGCTACTCAGACAAACAGATAAAACTACAAAAAATCTGAAGTTGAAATGAAAAGAAGGATGGCTGAGGCTTCTCAAGAAGAGAAGTTTAAAAAAACAAAATTAGAAGACAGAGCATTCAGAAAAAACTCAAAATGTTCTGTTGTACTGGAGAAACTTGAAGGAACAGATGGCATTAACTTTATGAGAGTACAAAAACAACTTGACTGGTGTTCCACAGCAGGATTTTTAAATGAGACGGGCACACTGTGTGCTCCAAATCTGGCAAAGAGAAATCAGCCAAAATTTACATTAGTAAAGATGAAATCTTACCAGCAGAAAGAGTGGTTTCTGACAAAATTGTGGTAGAAGAGGAAAGTATCAAAAATATGGGACAGCAGAGTGTTTGAGGAAAATGATCAAATGCATTTTTGGATGCAAAATGACTAAGGAGAAAATAAAAATATTTAGCAAAAATTAATAATCTAGCAAGCAGAAGGTGACTCTGCTTCTCACTGTACAGACAATAACAAAGCCCATACTGAGGCTTTACACCAAAAAGGAAGACTTCGAACACAAGCAGCAAAAAAAAAAAAATTAACGAAAGCAAACTTAAGTAGAATTAAAACAAGAATTGTTAACATAAAGGTAAGTGCTTTTGCAAAAAAATAATTCCCCAGACCATGATACAAAACCACAAACCTTATCAAAAGAGCTACACCAATCAGCATACAAAAATCTAAAAATGAGCCAATAAAAACAACCAACAAACACAGAATATGGATATGACATCAGTAATGACATCTACTACTCTACAAAACTGATGGACCAATCAACTCAATAAAGTAGGTCTCTCTTACGAAGCACAGGCCTTAAAGAAATACTGTCATTTAACAGTCATTTAAACCAGGTTTAACATTTGCTCACAGTTTTATGATCCAATGTAGCTCCCTGCACTCTGTTTCATTCACAATATCACCACCCCATAAATGTTCAGTTAACATCTCAAGGATACCAAATTTAAAAGGATGAGTGGCACCACACTCCAGGAAATGTTTTTCTAATGCATTAGCCATTCTTTTATTCCTGATACCCCCTACAAGCTCCAAAATCCTGTCTTTCAGCATACTGTTCATTTTGCCATTGCAGTAAGAGTCACATCCTTGATAAAGCCAAGTAAACAACATTGGCACTCTTGCAATCGGCATAGAAAAAGCAATGCCTCTATGAAAAGTGCAAGCAGAAACTCCAATACTACTAGTGACAAATACGTATACACTTGCAGGCTTTACAGAACAGAAAGGAAATGTACCTAGCTGATCGGAGCAAGGCAAAGAAGGTTTATGAAAAGTCCTGTAACATAAGACATGCTTCAGTGACTGATTATTAAGAAAAGAAAACTGTGGCTCCAAACCCAAAACTTCCTTTCAGTGCTGTCTGATAGAAGAATATGCAAATTCCTTTTAACAATCTTGCACAATCCCAGTATCACTGGAATATGTAAAAACAATACGTGAATTCCTTCTCATCTATCCCATGGAAGTAGAGTGTACATTGTTAACCATCCCATCAGCAAAATATGGTTTAGCAACAGTGTCCCCAAGTACATGGACCTCATTAACAACTTCATTAACCTCAGTGGAAAAATAACCTCTATTCATGAATTCCACAGACATCTCATGCAAAGCCTCCACAGCTAGATCATCTCTACTATACAGTCTCATAGCTCTAAGGCATTGCCCTTTCAACACATTCCTAGGAATGTGCCTAGGGTGCATCCTGGTTTTATGCAAGATATTGTTCTTCCTGAAAGTTTTCTTGTGGAGCTTTGTGGCAAAATCACCCAATGCACTCATACTGACAGACACATCAAGAAAATCTCTCTGTACACAAGTTCTTACAAGTAGTGGTACTGTGTAAATAACTGATGAAACAAGACAGACCGTGCTTGGTGCCTTTCCAAACTATAAAGACGTCATCAACAAAATGTCCATAATAGCTGATACAGTCAATGAAAGGCTTATTGGCATACACTGACTCACACTCCCATTGTGCAAGAACTAAGTTGGCATACAAGTTTGCACCAACAGTACCCATAGAAACATCAACTGGAGATAGCAAACCATCAAAGACAAATGTGTTATTTCCCGGAATGAGTTCAAGGACTGAACAAATGAGCATGATCTTATTAGAGAAATTACTACAGGTGGTAAAAAAGGCTCTCACTTTATCTATGCCTGCCTCTTTAGGTACAACTGTAAACAAAGAATTTATGTCCAAAGTGACAAAAAATCAGTTTTCTTTATGAGTGTAGTAGACCATGAATACAAATTAAAGAAAAATTCTCGCTATCTTTTTAAAGCGCTCGAAATCCCATCGAATACAGGGCAAAGTGCTTTCTCAACAAAAATAGAGTATGCTTTCTTAACCCATCCTCTGCTGAAAGCAGTCAGACACATTGGAGGGTCTACCAAACTTTTATGCACTTTACGGAAACCATGAATAGCAGGTACTACTGGATGTTGAACAGAAAATTAATTGTAAAGGTCCGAAGTAATAAGACCTGTCATATGTAACTCGTAAATATAAAAATCAACCCTGCTAATTAACCCATAAATGTGTGCATAAGTTCCAAGTGGATAAGTAGCACCATCTTCTAACATGGTGCACATCTTGGAAACATAGACCAATTTATCCATCACTACAACACCGCCCCCTTTATCTGCAGGACAAATTTCAATATAGGGGGTCTCTTGAAGGGTTTTAAAGTGCCTCATGTTCACCAACAGTCAAGTTATAAAAAGATGCTTTCAGCTTATCTGCCATTTCCTTACTTAAATCATTCTCACATAACATAGTAAATACATCAATCAGCAGATTAGGCCTGGGTATAAAACAGCTAGGTTTTTTGAAGACATAAGGAAGATATGTGTCAAAGTGTGGAAGCAGAATATAAAGTGGCATTTCTAGCAAATAATTTAAGGTCTAAAATAACCTCTAACATCCGATCATGCAGCGGGTATAAAATAAAGACCTTTATTCAACAGGCTGATCTGATCAATATTAAGCTCATGCAAAGAGATGTTAAAAATTAGTTGATTCGACATTTGTTCCTGGTTGCCATCCCGGTGTCTATTTGGTTTACAGACCGAAGCCATCCTCACCTTAATCGGTTCAGTAAGTGACTCTTCCCACCTTCTCGATCTATGGGAAAAGGATCAAGGAGGGAAAAAGAAGAAGTTGCAAGCTAGCACATCACTAGACAAAGGACAACTGGCCTTAAAACATCCTCATTGACTCTACTTGGGACTGGTTGAATTGATTCCATTTGTTGAACAGTCTCAGTATGTTCATTGTTAGTTTGCTCATTATCAGCATCCTGCACAGAGCTGCATAAATCATCACAACTATCATGTGGCCAAGAAAAAACATTACTTTTTGTAAAATCAAATATGTCTCATTGCAGTTTCCTACATTTGGTCATCTGAAGTCTAGTTTCATTGGCTAATACATCATACAAACCATCCAGTCTTTCTTTAAATTGATCTGCAGAAAACATAGTGGCAATCTCAGTCTGAATATTCTTAATCTCATGTAATAATTCCTCATGGGGTTTAAAAAAGTTTATGTTTCATATAATCAAAACTAAACTGCAAGTTCAAAGACTGGCAATGCTTAAGGAGGTCTGGATAGGTTTCACAGTAAGTTGGCATTTTCAGAACTCTTAATCAACAACGAACCAACTTGTCAGTGAAACCTTTCCCATCATTCCAAAGGAAAATGCTTGAATAATAGTAAAACAATACAAGTGCTGAGTAGAAGAATCAGTAATACCTTGGACTTGAACTAAAGACTGGTGTTGAAGGATGGAGATGGAAATGATTAAGACCGCCAGCAAATATGAGAAATTGGTGAATAAATGGAAAACTATAAAGCAATAATTCTACCAGACACAGGAACAGACATACAATGTGACTTTGCAAGAAAAAGTGGCTTAAGGACTGGAATTTTGTTGACTGTATTAAATTGGTGGGTGGACTGTAAACCATATACCCTATTGTATGTCAGTAATGTTTAAAGGGACACTGAAGGGATGACATTAATTAAAACCATTGTTGCTTTTACTACCATTTGTAAAAAAAAGTCATTATGTAAACTGTAAGTTATATTGTAAAGTGAGGTGGGGGTGACTAATCAGTGACTGCTGAATATGGTCAAAGTATCACAAGAAAGTACTTTTTCTTGGTTATAAGATATCCAAACTTTAACATTTAACAAAATAAGAGATGGGCAGAAACAAGTTAAAACTTAACAAAATAAGAGATGGGCAGAAACAAGTTAAAACTTAACATAATGCAATGATCCTGGGCTGCTGAAGGGAAAGATGTAAAAGTGCATTGATCTCATTACATGTAATGTGGATAGCTAGAAAAATGTTCTTCGTTTAAGCTACATACTGTTTTTTTTTTTAAATAAATAGACTTCAAATATAAGATGAAGTTATAAAGCCATATGGTGGTGAGAACACAGACTCTGATGGTCACTACTGATGCAACACCCTAACCCCACATACAAAATGGGAAAAGAGAGGTTGAAGCCAGAGGCAACAAAATGCAAGAAATTTGTAGCTGTTTCTTGAACTTGGAAAGTAATTAGCTGCTTCTTCCATTATAACAGGATTTTATGTTTAAAGATACAAGCAATTAAAAAGAGGGCCAAACAGTATGTTCTGAGTGAAGTATACAAATATTATTTTAAGCATTTGCAAAGTCACTACCTGTTTTTTTTTCATTACTAACTGCTTTTAATTGCTTTCAAGAAGATGACGTTGCAACAATTTAATCATGATTATAAGATACAGTGTGATTAACATTTAAAGGTACACTGGAAAGCATTCCAGTCAAAATGAAGTCTGAAACTTTTGGAAGTGAATAAGTAATACAACTAACTGCCTCACCAGTAGCCTTAGTACTCGAACGCACTTAATGTAACAATACACATTTTATAGTTTGTTTATTTAAAGGTAGCCACTGCACCTTTTTCCTTAGAGCTAAAAGTTAATGTTAACTGAAAGTATGCATATATCTTTCACATCTGGTAGGGAGAGAAAAATACAAAAAGAATGTACAGCAACTAATGTAAGTTGAAACACAGGCTGTGGCCTGTACTTCAGCATGGATAACCTCAGTTTTAGAATAGGTAATGCTAGTGTGTGTAGCTGCAGCTGTCTATTTGGGGTAAATGAAAGTTATGTATTTACCATAATACTAGATCTGTGTTGACTTTCCCCGTCTAATTCAACATGTGGGTTACTGTATCAGACACCAGCCAATTCCTTCAAACTTCGAACTCACCAGGCTTCTCTTCTCTTACCCACACCCCATAGATCAAGTCTGCCCCAGGACAGCCACCTCCAACATACACTAAATTTCCCTAACCAAGGAGTACGCAAGACTCTAAAGATAAGGAATGGTCAACCTCCACTGTCCAGTCACCACAGAAAGGAAAGTTTGTCATACCACCCAAAGCGGGGGGCAGGGGGGAATGAACCAGATGGAGACAGACAGCATGGATCTACTGTTATGGTAAGTACATAACTTCCATATCCAATGTTGTCTGTTCCATCTGGCTTTCACCTATGGGACAGAATCCTCAGCCATGAAAATTCCTTGACAGAAAGGATATTCCACAACACACTGGAGTTGAAGGAAGCCTTGGATCTTGACTGGATATCCATTTTATATGATCAAGTGTGACGGCTCATCCAAGTAACAGCTGCACAAACCTCATCCAATGATACTGTATCTACAGTTTTTTTTTCTAGAGTATTTGTCATCCTTGAATGACATGATAGACCTTGATGCTTTGCCAGAGATGGTCTTCATCTGTCACCCCTGGGATTTCGGATACTGGCTAAGGCTCTTGCCACCTCCCATAGTGCCTTTTTAAAGCAGTGTCTCAAGGACAAAATTCCTGACATAAAAACCATCTAAAAACAACCTCGAGGTTATGCTGCTACATGCTAGCAGTCTTAACATGAAACTGCACTCACTGGAAGCAGTCCTCACCTTGGAAGACAGATATTTATGCAGTCACAGAGACCAGGTTCAAGACTGTGATGTGTACCCTAGCCATACTGGGCTACACCTCCTTCCACATGTTCAGACCACAAACTGAAGCCATGAAAACTAAAGGAGGCAGTGTAATCGATATTCATTAAAGATAAATACTCCTCCAAATTGGTTAAAACGTATTATTCCCTGGAGATACTTCAGGTGCAATTAACTGCTGGTAGGACACCTATTCAAGTCATTGTCAGCTACAGGGCCCCCTCCCATGAATCAGGACAACCACTCTGCCTATTTGGATCTACTTGAGTCTATCAAGATACATCCAAACATGGTTTTGGGAAACTTTAACTACCCATCCATTGACTGGGTGCTCTAACTCACTTGCCTAAAAGTTCCTCGACTTTAACTCCAGTGCCCTGAACAAGCTGGTTGACACTCTCACAAGGGGTGCAGACATCCTGGATCTGGTGCTTACCAATATGGGGGACCACTGTAGCACCCCCACTGTGAGGTCTTCATTAGTGAGATCTGACTACAAATCAATCTCATTTGAAATAGCTATCATACCCGACCCCCCCCCCCCCCCAACAGCAACTGAACTAGAAAACTTCTCTAAAACAGAATATAACCTTTCACGGGATGGTACAAACAGCTTTACTGCTCCTCCCCCCTCAGAACTGGCAACTATGCAGAGTTCTACATCAATGCTTTATACAAACACCTGTATAACTGCACGGATTCGGCCATACCTGATATGACCAAAACAAGCTCCTCACGGAAGAGCAAACCTTCCCAGTGGACAACTATCATTAACAAGCTTAAACTGGAAACACTCGCTACTCAGATTAAATAAGCAAATAAGATTTCTTGTGAAGTCCTCCAAAGCAAACTATGAATCCAAACTGGCTTCCTCAACTAAGGACAACCATAAGGCGTTCTTTAGTTACATCAGTGACCTACAAGGAAAGGTCCAGATTTATGCCAAACTGGCAGTTAATGATACCACATATACTGAGCCTGTGGACATAGCTAACCTGTTAGCAAACAGATTCTGTGAAAACTTCACTCCCCTGTCCCCACCACACATGCACCATAACATCCCTAACCATGTATCCTTTACCTTGTATCTCTAAAAAGAAGGTCATAAACATTGTCTCTAAGGCAAAAAAACACAGCATCTATGAGACCTGATAACATCCAAGGTTGCGTCCTACATGGGCTCAAACAAAAGTCAGCAACAACACTGGGTACTCTTTTCAATCATAGTGTAAGCACCGGCTTAGTCCCAGCTGAATGGAAAGTGGCCACCATTATCCCCTTGCACAAAAGTGGTGCTTCCACTGATCCAGAGAACTATAGACCTATTAGCCTGATTAGCCTTACCTTTAAGGCCATGCAGCGAATCATCATGGACCTTATCAAAGGTAATCTCCTAACACCTGACCCTACTTAGTTTGGATTTGTCAAAGGGAGAACATGCCTGTTAAACCTGGTGGACTTTTTTGAGACAGTCACCAAGGCCCTGGATGAGGGGAAATCTCTGCATACAGCCTACCTAGACTTAGCCAAGGCTTTGGACACTATCCCGCACTCAGGCATCACTAACAAACTCCCTCAGCTAGGTGTCAACCATTGCATCACTAGATGGTCAGTAACTGGCTCACTGATAGAACCCATACAGGCAAAATAGGGGAATCCACCTCCAACAGCAGACCTGTAACCAGTGGTGTTCCACAGGGATCAACCTGGGACCTCTACTGTTTGGAATCTATTTCGCCAAAGTACAATGTAAAACTAAAGGTCTGTGGCTGACAAAGTCTGCTGATGACTGCAAAGTGGGAGCAGTCATAGAATCTCCAAACGATGTTAACATCCCGCAAGGGGGTCTTACACAAAACAAATGACTGGTGCCAAAGTCTTGGCCTTAAACTCAATGCAAAAAAATGTATTATCCCTTTCAGTAAGTGTGATGTTCCTACTAATTACCACATCAATAACACCACCCTAAGTACGCACTGAGTGGTGAAGACCTGGGCACACAGGTTGACAGCAATCTTACCTCTGATCACCATTTCTCCACAGTGGTAAGAAGGGCATTCTATATTGCTTATCTCATAAGTAATGGCATTGCATCCAGAAAAAAAGAAGTTATAACCTCTCTGTAGTCTTCCCTCATCAGGCCAATAACTGAGAACAATGCCCCTTTTGGTATGTACCTTTCCAAGCATCTGCAGCAACTGGAGATGCCACAAAGGTTCCTCAAGGAAAATTCAAGGTCATCAGCATCGGTCCTATGTGGATTGTCTGAAATCATTGTTACTTTATTCTGTTTCCTACAGACTATTCAGAGGTAATCTATGCTTTGCATATAAGGAAATCTTTGATCTTGCTTACTGGAAATACTGCATATCTGCAAGTCAAATGTTACACATGCTACTCACTCTATAAACTTTAGTCTGATATGTGATATTAATAGAACCAACTGGAGGAGAGATTTGTCTCCCACAGGTTACCACACCTTTGGAACGGACACCCTCTTCTTGTCAAATGGAGCACCTCATTGGCCCTCTTCAAAAGCAAGCTGGATGACTGGATGGGTAACCATAAACTCACCCTGTGGGGTTCCACCTGTGTCCCTCTTGGACAGGGGCAATTGGTGCTGATCATGGAAATAAGGGTACAAATTGGCTAGGCTTGTAAGGGCCCTAAGGCCATTAGCCTAGTAACTTCCTATGGTTCTGTGTAGAAGTACACACAGTTTTGGTACAATGACCCTTAGGTTTGTGTGGAAGGGTCTTATATTTCAAAGAATATGCAAATAAGATACAAGCTGACTCTTGGATAAAGTCGCTTTGTACACAGGTGAGCCCAGCCTAGACTTTGAAAATAAGACAAATCATTGACGGGATTTTCTAAAGGCTTTGGTATGGCCCAAATAAAATTTAAATTGTCTATGCACATCCAAATATTGCAGAAACTATTAGCCTTTATTGGAGAAACTGGGGAAAAAAACAGAGATGAATAGAACAGTGTAGGTTACTCTTGGAAGCTACCTTAGATGAATAGAACTGCTAAGGATATTCTTGGAAGCTATCTTAGGCAGAAAAGCAGGGTTCATATTAAAAGAGACACCCTCTCTTTGTGGAACACCGAGTAGCAGAAGAATAGAGAGTTTGTAACTGCAAAGCCTTCCTTGCAAAGAGCCACCAAAAACAAGGTCTTCCAAGACAAAAGCTTCAAATCAGAAGTAGCTGAAAGTTAAGTTGGAGGGCCTACAAGACATGCAAAACAAAAAGGAAATCCCAAGGAAGAACCAGATCCTGAACTGGGAGATGAAGCAAAAAAGGCACCATTGAGGAAAGTCTTGGAAATCTTGAGAGAAACCAGAGGAACATTATTCATGCCAACATGGAAATTAGAGATGGCTGCCAACTGTACTTTAATTGTAGAAAAACCTGGAACCTAACAGACAACTCAGCAAGAAATTCCAAAATAGATTCTAAGAGAGCAGAGAAAGGGTAGAGTTCACAAGATTACATTCAAAAATAAAATGTCTCCATTTACTGGAATACACTTGTCTAGAAGACTGTTTCTGAAATGAAGACAAGATGTGAACTACAGCATGTGAAAACGTGGGAAAATCCAGACCCACTAGATGACAAACAAGATCTGGAATGAGATCCAGTGCCCAAGGGATTTACTTCAGAAGAGGCCAAAGGAAGGGAGACCACACTTAACAAGGCCAAAAAGGTGCTATGAAGATCACAGTTGCTCTGCAGTGGGGTGCCTTCAGATTTACCAAAGAAACTGGGGGATAAGTGTATAGAAGTCCCAGGGGCCAAGAACATACCAGAGCATCTCTGGGAGACTGTCTTGGTGGGGGAACTAAGGCATAATAGCTGCTGCACTTGGTGTTGAACTGAAAGGCAAATAGGTCACAAAAATCCAAGCTACAACCCTCTAATTTATGGACCACTTGTAGGGAAGCAGAATGCTCCTGCTGAGGTTGTCAGCCAGAATGCTGGATTTCCCCAGGACGTGTGTTGCAACCAGAAAAGTACAGTTGTGTACACTTACCATAAATGTAGATGTTAGAGTGTATTCATTGTTGCAGTCATTACATTTGGGTAATCTGCTGGCAGGTTGCCCTCAGTCGGCCTGATTAACAAAGTCTTGGGTCCTGCTTCGGTTGCTTTCCCTTCCTCCATGATGTTAGGTCGCCAGGGTTATAAAACATGCATCTGATGCCATTGTATCAGTTTTTCTTGCCCCAGATGTCAGGTGCCCCCCTAATGGGGAGCAAATAAAATTAAAACACACAAAAATATACCTCCAACCAAAAGCAAATACACCAAAAAGGCATTTAAGCATAGTAAAAGAAAGTAGAGGTATAGTCAGAGAAAATTAGGGGGCTGGAGGGAGGGTAACCAGAACTGCAACAGTGAATACACTCGAACATCTACATTTATGGTAAGTGTACACAACTGTACTATGTTTCTCATGTTTCACTGTTGCAGTCATTACATTTGGGTAGATTCCCAAAGCTATGGTTGGGAGGAGGAGTTTATACAGCATTAGGACAAGCTATAAGGCCCTGCAAGACAGCAGTGACAAAGCCAGCTCTGGATTTAGAGAAAATTGGTAAATGATAATGCTTGGTGAAAGTATGTACAGAACTCCAGGTAGCAGCTTCTAGAATATCCTTGGTAGGAACACCTCTGAGAAAGGCTGCAGAAGTAGATGCAGGCTGCAGAAGTAGATGCAGCCCTGGTGGAGTGAGATCCGATCCCCTGGGGCACAGGTTTTCCATGGTGCTTATAGCAGAAATTAATGCAATGGCTTATCCATTTAGAAATGGTGTGTTTTTGAAATAGCCTTCCCCTCTGCCCCTGCAGCAAATGCTACCAGCAATTGTTCAGATTTTCTTCAAGATTTAGTCCTGTCCAAGTAGAATCTGAGTTGTCTGTGCACATCCAAGGAATGCAGAATCCGTTCCCCTTTGTTCTGTGAATTGGGAAAGAAGGTTGGCAAATGAATGGACTGATTAAGAGCCACACTGGAAACCACCTTGGGCATGAAGGATGGATTGGTCCTCAGAGATACCCTGTCTGCATGAAAGATGATGAAAGGCTCCACTGCCATAAGGGCCTGTAATTGAGATATCCTTCTAGCTGAAGTGATTGCTAAAAGGAAGGCAGTTTTCGAAGAAAGAAATTATAAGTTTGCAGTAGCAGCTGGCTCGAAAGGAGGCAGAGTGAGCTTCTCCAAAACAGAGTTAAGGTCCCAGGCAAGGTAGGAGCTCTCCTGGGTGGTCTCAAGTTCTTTGCCCCTTTGAGATGCTGCTTGAGCCAGGGATGAGAGAAGAGGGGTGGGTTCTGTGTTACAGTGAGCTGAAATAGCTGAAGCGTGGATTTTAATAGAGGAAAAAGACAGGCCCTTGTGAAGCATCTCAGTTAAGTATTGCAAAATCTGAGGTAAGTTGGGCGCTGCTAAGCTCATCCCTAAAGATTGGTTCCAGGCAAAGAATCTTTTTCCATTTGTCAGCATACGATTTTCTAGTATTAGGCCTTCTCGCCTCCAAGATGACATCCATCACAGGTTTGCTGAGAGATGATAAGGGTGAATGCAAGTGATCAGCCAGGCTGCAACGTTCAATATTGGAAGATGAGGGTGCAGAATTTGGTTCTCCTACTGAGACAGCAAGGAAGGGGTCTGAGGCAGGTGCCATGGAGATATTTGTGACACACTGCACAAAAGTGGGTACCAGTGTTGGCGTGGTCAGTCTGGAGCAATCAAAGTCATTCTTGGTTTGTCCTGTTTGACTTTTAGCAGAACTTTGGAGAGCAGAGGCAGAGGTGTAGACCGATAGGTTTTTCCAGCTGAAGGACAGAGCATCTACTTTCCAGGCTTTTTTGGGGAGTCCTTGTGCAAAACTTGTCCAACTGGTAGTTCTGGGGGAAGGCAAATAGATCTATGTCTGGGCTCCCCCATTTGCTTGTCAACATGTTGAAAATCCGTGGTTCCAATTTCCACTCGTGTGGGTCCATGAGATTTCTGCTTGGTCCGTCTGCCAGTGTATTCAATTTTCCTGGCAGGAATTGAGCTTGTAGGTGCACTTTGTAGGTCAAGGCTGTGTTCCACAATGCCATGGTTAGTCTGCAGAGGGGGTAAGAATGTGTACCCCCCCCCCTGCTTGTTTATGTGCCACATAACAGTGGTGTTGTCCGTCTTTACTATTAGTTGTCATGGAAGAATGTAGTCCTTGATGGCTGTCAGAGCATTCTGTACAGTTAACATTTCTTTTTGATTGATATGTAGGTGCATTTGATTTGGGTTCCATTTGCCCTGAATGCACTTCCCTGCCAGGTGAGCCCCCCATGCATAGTCTGATGCATCTGTAGTTAGGGTTTGGGCGGCAGGGGGTAGTGTCAATGGTAGTCCCTTGTTTTGGTGGTAGGCATCTGCCCACCATAGGAATTCCAGGCGTAGGCAAGGTATGATAGGAATCACTGTTTCCAGGCTGTGACAATGTTGACTCCATACCACTGTAGTTTCCTCATATGCAGTCTTGCATATGGAATTAGAAGAATGCAGGAGGCCATGAACCCCAAGGTTTGCAGTATTTGTCTTGCAGATAGCAGGGTTTTTGTGTGGCCACTTGTTTGAAGTAAGTTACCAAATGAATTTGCTTCTCTGGCATGAGGAAAGCCATCTGGACAATTGTATTCAAGCTTGCATCCAGGAATGTAATCTGTTGAGAGGGAACCGGTTGAGATTTCTTTTCGTTTATGGTGTACTCCAGACAAGTTAGAATCCTTTTTACAAATGCCAGATGATTTAGAAGTATGCCCTGGTTTTCTGCCTGAATTAGACAATCGTCCAGGTATGGATATATTTGAATATTTCTTTGCCTGCAAAATACAATAAATGGAGCCAGGCACTTTGTAAATACCCTGGGCACAGTAGACAAGCCAAAGGGCAGTGCAGAGAACTGATAATGCAAGTAGCCTGCTTTGAAGCATAGGTATCTTCTGCATGACTTCCTGATTGGGATGTGCAGGTATACTTCTTTTAAATCTAGAGTTGCCAACCAGGCATCTTTGCCTAGTATAGGAAGTAACTGGTGAAGAGTCAGCATCTTGAGTTTTGGAATGCCCAGAAAGGTGTTTAAAGTAGACAGGTAAAGAATTGGACGCCATGATTTGTCTTTTCTGGGTACCAGAAAAAGCCTGGAATAGAAACATTGTCCCTTTTCCTCTTCTGGTACTGGTTGAATAGCCCCCATGTTTAAGAGGGAAAGTACTTGTTTTTGATCCTCTGCCCACTGATTTGGGGGCAGGTCTGGCCACCAGTTTGGTGTTGGCAACGTGTGGAAATGAAATCTGTAGCCCTAGGACATTATATTTAAAACCCATTTGTCCTGGGTTATGAGTTCCCAGTTCTTTGCATTTAGAGCAATCGTTCCCCCCAAAGGGGCAGCTAAAAGTTAAGTGCTTGGTAATTTTAAAAGGAAGTCATTGAGACCGTTTACTATAGGGGGGGTGTCTTGTTATTTCCAGATTTGGAAGTGGAGGCCCCCACTGCTTAGTTCTGAGAGCCCCCTGGGACTTAAACCTGGTGCTTTTGGTGTGTCTGAGTTTGGCTTGAGAGGATCAGAAGGAGCTGGAAAAGACCAATTCTTAGAGGGCCAGTGCCTACTAAATCTTAGAGGTTGCACTTGTAAGAAATCTTTAACAATATGCATAGATTTAGCTTTATCTTCCATCTTTTTTAGAACTTCTTCAGACTTATTGCCAAACAGACATTCCTGATTTAAAGGAGCATCCAACAATTATGCTTTAACATGATCAGGCAAAGATTGCTCCTTAAGCCAAGCATGCCTTCCAAGCACAGACCCAGTAACAGCAGCCCTGCAGGAGGCCTCTAAAGAATCAAAACCACATTGCAAAGTATGTTTTCCAACTTGTTCAGCACAATGCAATAAATCCTGTAAATCTTTATTTTCCACACAGTCAGGAATCAACATCATTTTCTGTTTAAGCAGTCCAATAATATGCTGTTGATATTTTAACTTATGAAATTGGCAGTTTAAAGCCCTGATTGCCAAGGTTGCAGAAGTATAAACCTTCTTACCCCATCTATCCAGTGCCCTGGAGTCTCTATCAGAAGGGGTAGGATTTTTAGCAGTAGAAGCCTTAATGCCCTTGGGCCCCTGAGAAACGGTTTCTGGATCTGCAACAGGATTTTTGAAAAGGAACTTGTGGAACTCAGGAACCCTGTAGTATCTGTTAGGTTTACTAGGAGCCAGAGGCAGGGAATCAGAGGCCATACTGGATTCCGAAAACACTATCAAAAATGTCTAGCTTAGGAGGTATAGCCAAGGGCTTATGCTGAGACAAAAGAAAATCCCTAAGCCTCCTTTTTGAATCACAAAATTCTGGACTTTCCCAGTGGAAATGCTCCCTTAAGGTATGTAAAGTTTACCCAAAAGAAAAATCCTCAGGAGGGGAAGCAGAGAGAATGGAATCCTCTGCATCAGAATCCGCATAAGTAGGTATGGACAAATCCAGGTCATCAGAAGAGTCAGAAGAAACAGAAACCTGATCAGAAGATTCATAATCAAGCTCAGCCCCAGGCCTCTTAGAGGGGGGTGGTTGACTACCCCTGATTAGAGTAATTAGATCTTCAGGCATGTTGATCATTTGTTTTGTAGGCATAAGGGCCTGAACATGTGGTCTGGGCGTCGGTTTTTTAGACATAGATCAAGATTTAGGCCTTAGTAATGAAGGTGGAGTCGATTTAATATGCAAGTCTGTAGGCCTGAATACACCCTCAGAAGCCGGTGCCTGCACAGTGGCTCCGGTCCCATCAAAGGTAGAGACATCCGTGGGTTCCATAGGTGAAACCTCTTGTGGCATACCGGACTCCGAATGGGTCTCAGTAGAGGCCTGCGAATCAGAAGTAGCTGGTATCAGGGGCTGCGAAAGCGCCTCACTGAGTACCAGTGAACTGGCGACTGGCTTAGGAGAAGCGTCGACAGTTGTGGACCTCGGCGGCCTCTCTCTGTCTTTATCTTTGCGTTTTTTTTCAGAATCCCGGTAGTCGGATGGCTAACTGACGACATTTCTGGATAATTAAACTGAGAACTGAAATATTTAGAGGCAAAAATGTACCGACGACGGATAGTGCGCTGATTAAATAAAGCACAAAACCGACAGCAAGGTACATCGTGGTCAGGGCCTAGGCAAGGAATACAGTACGAATGAAAATCTTTGTGAGGTATTTGCTTTCCACAAGTAACGCAATTATTAACTTTTACTGAGATCCGTAAGGAGCAAGAAAAAGTTTCCCTAATGGGGTACTTAGCTTTAAGTTGAAGACTTCGGTTCTGAAACTCGAAAATGAAAATTTCAGGAGACGGCCGACCGGCACTTGCGAAATGCTTCTGCTTCGGGCACCGCACGGCAAGAAAGACTGGTGTAATGGCATCGGATGCATGTTTTATACCCCTGATGACCTGATGTCATGGAAGAAGGGACAGCAGCTGACACAGGACCCAAGACTTTGTTAATCAGGCTGACTGAGGGCAACCTGCCAGCAGATTTGTAATGACTGCAACAGTGAAACACGAAGAACATCTGCAGAGAAGATCATCAATTGCCAAAGTCTCATGGCCTCTTGACAAACAGGATATGAACATGTTCCCCTCTGTTTGTTGAGATACCAGACAACTGACATATTGCCCATCTGTACTGAATTCACACCTCTAGGAAGGGTGCCTTGAAAGGTCTGCAATACAATGAGGACTGCCCTCATCTGCAGAACAATAATTTGAATGTCAGCCTCCATAGAAGACCAGGACCCTTGAATTATTGCCCCTTCAAAATGCCCCCCAACCCAGTTTGGAGGTGGTGACAGTGGCCAAGGGAGCTGTAAATACAGTCTCCTGTTAGTTACTAAGGGAGACTGCAACCACCAACCGAATTTGATTGTGACACCTTCATCAGCCAAATGTGAAAATCCATGGGATAGGAAAGACCACTGTATGACCAGAGTCCATTGCTGAACCCTCATATAATATCTAGCTAAAGGAACCAACCCTATGGGTTCTGCCATATGACCTAAAAATTTCATAACTGCATCAGCTGGAGGCTTCAAGGCTGCAAGCATGAACAAGGTCTAAGCACGAAGGCTGATCATAATACGAAAATGTTGAAACTGCAAACCAAAAACGAACGTGACAACCATGCTGATAGCTACAATCCTTTATTTTATGAAGCGCTTTTCGTTCGGGTACAATTCTCGAACATCTTCAGATAAAATAATTATAAATTAACCATATTTAAATACCAATTCAAGCAAGTCAGCTGATATCAGACCTTACTAATTTAAAGGTACATACTTCTTACTTGCTTAGTTAAATAAACAATCCTAAATGTATTACAAAATTACTAAGGCTGATCATGCTGGAATGTGAAAGCCTGGTAATTTGACTGACTGCATCCAAGTGACACTCTACGAGCTCTAACACATGAACAGGTTGTAAAGGCTTGACTTTGGGTAACTGACTAATGCATAAGTGGTTGCACTGCTGGAGTAAAGTATCCCTTGGCCACGATCAACAATGCTGCTGTGGGGGCAGTAAGGAGTCAGTAATCCAGTAAGCGAAACCAAGCAGCCAGAGCCATGCTGCAACCACTGCCATGCACTTGAACACCTCCCGGAGCACCAGTCTAGCTTGATATGATGGTAGGCGTCCTTGAGGTCTATCAAGCACATCCAATCTTCCTTCCTCAGAGAAGGCAAGATTGACAACTTTGTGACCATCTGGAACTTTGTCTTTTTTCACAAACTGATTCAGTTTGTTTAAACCCAAAATTAGCCTGAGCTCCTTGTTCTTTTTTGGTACCAAAGAAAATCTGGAATAGACCCCGGATCCTTCTGATCTGCTGGGATCTAATGGATGACTCTGAACAGCTTGTGAATCTCTAATGTTGCTTGCAGTCTCTGATGGAATGAAATCTCTGGAAGACACTTGTGTCATAAGTTCTAAAACAGGGGAACAGAGTAGCCTCAGGATACAACTAGGTGATGGCCTCCCAAGCTTTTGGGTGCAAAGCCAAACAACCCCCGACTGCCTCCAGAGTACGACAGTCAGGCAACCCTTCAGGGTTGCTGAAAGGTTCTGCCAGAGAATGCCCAGCAGACTGCATCCATTATGATCCACCTCCCACTGTCCTTGGGAGGAACCTTTAAAGGAACCTTTGAAGGAGCATTCTGAGAAGATTGCTGTGACTTTCTGGGGGGGTGGGGTGCTTATACACCTTCTGATTCCTTGAAAATGTTCATGTGTGTGTGTGGGGGGGGGGGGGGGGCAAAGTGCAGTCCCACCTGTGAACAGCTTCTTCCTGTCTTACTCGCTCCTTGTTAGAGTACTCTCAACTTTCAGCACGAACAAGAAGAGTCATCATGAAAGGCATTGACGAAGGACACATGGAAGTAATCCACAAAGTTGCATAAATGTATTCAAGTGTAATACTGCATGGCAATGGCAGAGCCGACCACTCGGGACATCCATTGTCCATTGTGTATGTTCAAATCTCCAGAGAACGCCTCACCTTGACATTCCTTAACACTTCAGACACCAGGTCATGTTGAAGTCTTGTCAAGTGCAATATGCAAGTGCTCTCACTGCAAAAGTGGCTGAGGCATAGGAATGCTTCTCTAAATGATCTGAAGCCCAAGACTCCCTATTTTGGGGGATGGACAGAGGAGCTCTCTTCAGAGATCTTCTTGGTGGCAGCCGCCACCACAACAGCATCAATAGCTGGAACTTCACTTCAGTGTGACCAGTCATTGCAGGAGCAAAAATCTTATCAAGCTTCTTGGGAATGGGATCCACTGTGTCAGGTTCCTTCCACACCCTCCAGGAATCTATGTCTATAAGAGCATCAGGAAGGTGAAACACCCAAGGCATAAATGGACTCATATCAAAGGCTCCCGAAAATACAGACACCTCCTAACAGACGGCTTCAGTGGCCCAGTCTCCACACTGGTGAAGCAGCTCCAATACATCACCAAAAAAGGTGTCATCCCATGCAGACTTGGGTGACCCCACTCCTACAAGGTAGGTATCCTCCATGACAGACTCCACTGGGAAGTCAATGTACTTCCTTTTACACCTCCTCTTCCCTGAAATCTCCCACTCCAGAGATGCTGGTCGGGGGAGGCTGGAAAACCTGCTAAGGGAGAATATGGAGACCCACCATCGCAGGCTGTCCTGCAGCAGACTGATTAATCAGGTAGGTCCAGACAAGTAAGGGGAAGGGGCACCTGCTGGGGAAACATAACCCTTCTCCTGAGAGAACATATGTTCTAGAACATTGAAGGCCAAGACAGAAGCTGGCCTCTTAGAGCCAAGAGTCCAAGCACCAGAAGGTACCAGAGGTACACCTGAGCAACAGAGCTATGTCTAGCCCCGAAGCTGAGATCAGAGCTGGGCTGTCGAAACCCAAAGCCCCAAGAGGGGCATACAAACCCAAAGCAGGGATCGTGAAATCTGACCTGGAAACTCCCACTTCGACACAGCAGCTTCAAGGCCAGAAATAGATGGAGTAGAGCTGACCAAGTAATGAATCTGAGCTGGAGACAACCAAGGCACTGGACATGGAGGATAGGATCACAGTCAGTCTCAAAAGCATCAGATCCAAAGGGGCCAAGGGAGGAAGCCAGACAGACAGAGCTGAAGATCAAGGAACCGGAGTGGAAAGGATAACGCCCAACTGCAACTGCAAAAAGGACCTCACCAGCTGCTGTAAGTCAGAAGCTTTAATACTGCCCACTGACTTTAATGACTGGATGGATGAAGCCACTGACAGGGGCTTGGAGGGCCATTTAGAACCATATGAACCAGTCTGTCAGATCTGAGCCGGGGAGGCTCAGAACTGGGGCAAGGAAGGGGAAGACTCAAGTGGGGTGGAAGGAGAGAAGGGGAAAGCTGTCCAACCTGAAGTAGAGCCTTTAAGCAAAAAAGGGACTAGAAAGCTCCACATCTGGAGTTTTGCAGGTTGTCAGCACCAATGGAGATCTGCTCTGAGAAGTTAGAGCCAATGTCGGCACCAGGGCAATCAGGGGGCCCAAAGGTCATGGAATCTTTGGGTCAGGTGCGCCCCGAGGAGGAAGGATCAGGGACAGAAGCAGAAGAGGACCTCTTTCAATCTCATTTAGATGATCTGGAGTCCTGTGGATGGTGTCTCTCTAACCTGACCTTTGCAGCTGAGGGAGAAACAGCAGAGGAAGTAGGGACAGAGAGGAGAAGCCGCTTGAGGACAAACTTGGCTTGGTTAATCACTCTGGACCCAAATCCTTCACAGACAAAACAGAGCCCAGATGTGATGATCCCAAGCAGTAAAAGTACAGTTGTGTACACTTACCATAAATGTAGATGTTTGAATTTATTCACTGTTGCAGTCCTCACATATGGGTTATCTGACTCCCGGTAGCCCTCAGTCGGCCAGAATACCAGAGTCCTTGGTATATGACGTCAGCTGCCATCGGTTGTAAAACTGAAGTCAGAACTTTAGGTATAAAGGAAGGCAGCCAATGCCATTTCCTCAGTTTTTCTTGCCTTAATTGTCAGGGGTCCCCAAAAGAAGGCTAATCCAGGAAAGAAACACCCTGGACACGTCATACAAAAAATAAAAATATGTAGTCTGTGCCTTAGGAAAAAAAGAGGGAATGGAGGGTGGGAAACCAGGACTGCAACACTGACTAAACTCTAACATCTACATTTATGGTAAGGTGCTGCGGTAGCGTTGTCGCCTCACAGTTAGACGTTGCCTGTTCGATTCTCAGTTAGAGCGTCTTCTGTGTAGCGGCATGCATGAATGGGCGTTCCTTCGTTGAAGGTTGTGCATTAGGCCCAGCAAGCCAGTACGTAAAAATCTACTGCCAATCATTAGAGGACCGGAGTTCCGCTGTGGCAACCCCTAACCGGGAAAAGCCGAAAGACACAAACACAACTGTACTATGTTCTTCGTGTTTCACTGTTGCAGTCCTCACATATGGGTTGATTTCCAAAGCCCAGGAAAAAACAAAGGGGGGAGGAAGGATCACAGATTAAGGGTTGGTAAGAAGGCCCTGCAAAACTGCAGAGGCAAAACCAGCCCTGGATTTAGAAAACAAAGGTAGACTGTAATGCTTTGTGAAAGTATGGACAGAAGACAAAGTAGCTGCTTCTAGAATGTCCTTAGTAGGCACACCTCTCAGAAAAGCTGCAGAGGTAGAGGCTGCTCGGCAGAATGGGTACTAATACCCTGAGGGGGAACCTTCCCATGCTGCAGGTAACAAAAGTGAATACAATGAGCAATCCATTTGGAGATGGTTTGTTTTGAAATAGCTTTACCCTGAGCCTCAGGAGCAAAACTAACCAAAAACTGTTCAGATTTTCAAAAGGATTTAGTCCTAAGTAAAATCTCAGCTGTCTATGCACATCAAGAGAGTGCAGAATCCTTTCCCCTTTATTCTGGGGATTGTTGAAAAAAGTAGGCAGGTGAATAGACTGGTTAAGGGTTAAAGAGGAAACTACCTTAAGCATAAAGGAGGGATTAGTTCTCAGAGAAACCGGATCTGAATGAAAAATAATGAAAGGTTCTACCGCCATTAAGGCTTGCAGCTCCGAAACCCTTCTGGATGAAGTAATAGCCAAAAGAAAAGCAGTCTTCCCGAGAGAAACTTAAATTTTGCAGAAATAGCTGGTTCAAAGGGAGGCAGAGTAAGCTTTTCCAGGACAAAATTAAGATCCCAAACAGGTGTAGGAGCTTTTCTGGGAGGTCTAAGATTGCTAGCTCCACCTCAGGAACTGCTTCATCAAGGGGTGAGAAAAAATGGGTTGCTCAAAAGAACAATGAGCAGAAATTGCTGAAGCGTGAATTTTGATTGAAGAAAAGGAAAGTCCACCATTAAGCCATCCTGCTAGGTAATCAAGAATGAGGGAAAGAGAAGGATGAGAAGAGTCTTCTCCTTTAGCCTGCATCCAAGAGCAAAATCTCTTACATTTATCTGCATAGGATTTTCTGGTGCAAGGCCTCCTGGCCTCATGAAGAACTTCAAGCACCTGTTGGGAAAGATTTAAAGTATTAGCCAGGTAGTTAAATGCAGAATTTGAAGATGAGGATGAAGGAACTTTCCCCCTTCCTGAACCAACAGATATGGTACCAGGGGAAGATGCCAAGGCTGAACCTGGGAAAGGCTGCGAAGAAGGGGATACCAATGCTGCCTGGGCCAATCTGGTGCTATCAGAATAGCCTTTGGCTTTTCGTCCCTTATCTTTAGCAGCACTCTGGGAAGATGAGGCAGAGGAGGGAGTGCATAAACTGTGAGATGTGTCCATGGGAAGGACAACGCATCCACCCTCCAAACTTTGATGTGAAACTCCCTAGAGCAGAAGGTTGGAAGGAGATAATTGGTGCGCGAGGAGAAAAGATCCACTTGTGGGGTGCCCCAATGCTGAGTGATGTGATGGAAAATGACCTTGTTCAGTTGCCACTCATGAGGATCCAGAGCATTTCTGTTCAAATGATCCGCCACAGTTGAGCCTCCCTGGAAGATACCGGGCTATTAGATGTATGCCCATGGATGCTGCTATGGACCATAGTCTCATGCTTTGTCTGCACAAGGGGTAAGATCGAGTCCCCCCCCCACTTGTTGATGTACCACATGACTGTGGTATTGTCTGCCCTGATCAGCAGAGTCCCAGGGTAGAGTAGGTCCTTGAAAGCCAGCAAGGCCTGCTGCACTGCCATCAATTCTTTTATGTTTATGTGTAGATGAATCTGCTGGATGCTCCAAGTCCCCTGTATGCCCCTGCCTTCCAGATGAGCCCCCCCCCCCATGCAACATCTGAGACGTCTGTGGTGAGAGTCTGGCTGGAAGGTGGTGGGCGGAAAGGCAGACCCTTGTTCCGAGAATAGGCTGCCCACCAGAGGAACTCCATTTGTAGACAGGGAATTAGGGGAATCAAGTCTAAGTCCTGTGTGTGTTGACACCAAAGATTCTTAAGGTACCATTGAAGTTTTCTCATATGCAGCCTTGCATATGGGATCATCAAAATACATGAAGCCATGAACCCCAGTGCTTGCAGGAATTGCCTTGCAGAGAGCTGGGTCATGGTTGCCAAGTTCATGAAGTAAGCCGAAAGATCTTCTTGCTTCTGTTGAGGAAGGAATACCATCTGGGTGGCTGTATTCTGACTCGCTCCCAGGAAAACAATCTCCCTTGTAGGAACCAACTTTGACTTCTTTGCATTGAGAGTGTAACCCAAAGAGGTGAGAATGTTCTTCACAAAGTCCAAATCCTTTTCTGATTGTTCTGTTGAGTTTGCTTGAATGAGACAGTCCAGGTAAATATAAATTTGAATGTTTCTCTGACTGCAAAAAGCAATGGCTGGAGCTAGGCACTTCGTAAAAACTCTGGGAGTAGTAGATAAGCCAAAGGGCAGTGCAGAGAATTAAAAGTGTTGCTCCCCAGCCTTTAAGCAAAGGAACTGCCTGCAATTTTCCCTTATTGGGATGTGCAGATAAGCCTCCTTGAGATCCAAGATTACCAGCCATGAATCCTTGCCCAGCATTGGTAGTAACTGTTGAAGGGTGAGCACCTTGAATTTGTGAATCACCAGAAAATTGTTTAAAATAGACAGATCCAGAATAGGGCGCCAGGTGCCTCCTTTTTTTGATACCATTAAAAGTCTTTAATAAAAACCTAGGCCTGTTTGATTTGCAGGAACTGGCTCTATAGCCCCCCCCCCCCCATAGTCAGTAGAGAAGAAATGTGAATTTCTACCTCTGTCCTGGGAGTTCTGGGTATGTCTAGGTACCCTTGCAGAACAGGGAAGGTGTGAAAATAAAACTTGTAACCTTGGTTTACTACACTGAGCACCCATTTGTTGTCTGTGATGGTAGACCACACCTCTGCGAACCTGACTAACTTTCCCCCGAAAGGAAAGCCAGGGCCCGCAGAGGTAGGCACAAGAAAGTCAGAGTCACTGAAAATGAAGCTGGCTTAGAACTCCCTGATTTAGCAGAAGAAGAATGCCATTGTTTAGTCCTTTGAGGGGCAGAAGCCTGCCCTCTGGAAGATCTGAAAACCCCAGGCCTAGAGCGACCCTGTTTGCCTGGATCAGGAAAAGACCAATTCTTGGAAGGATAATGCTTACTAAACAGAGGAGGCTGAACCTGAAGGAAATCTTTTACAGCTTGCATAGATTTCGCCTTATCCCACAACTTCTTCAGTACCTACTCAGTCTTATTACCAAAAAAGATAGTCTTTGTAAAAAGGAACATCCAGCAATTTAGATTTAACAGTTTCAGAATGAGGCTGCTCCCTGAGCCAAGCATGCCTTCTAATAATGGAACCAGGGGCTGTTGCTCTGCAAGAAGCCTCCAAAGTGTCAAAACCACAATGAAGTTAATTGCTTATTAACTAAAGTGGCAGACTTCAGTAAGTCTTGTATGTAAATCTTTGTTCTCCGACATGAAAGGAATATCCCCAAGTTTAGCCTTAATAGCCTCCATATGCTGCTGATACTTAAGCATTGTGAAAAAGACAATTCACGGATCTAATGGCAAGAGTTGCAGAGGTAGAGATTTTTTTACCCCACCTGTCCAAGGTCCTAGACTCCTTATCAGAAGGCACAGGGTTTTTAGCAATAGTAGCCTTAACACCCTTGAGGCCATGAGAAATAATCTCAGGATCAGCAGTAGGGCTTCTAAAAAAAGAATTGATGAGAATCAGGAACACTAATACCGGTCAGGTTTTCTGGGGACAGGAGGAACAGCATTAGGAGTTAAAGAATTTTCCATGAAAACATCATCCACAACTTCCAAAACTGGAGGTATAGCCTTATGCTGTGGCAAATCCAAAAATTCCCTGATTCTTTTCTTAGACTAAGGGAAATCCTGACATTCCCATTTAAAGTGCTCCCTAAGAATATTCAAAGTATCCCCAAAGGAAAAATCTTCTGCAGGGGAGGCAAAAGGGGATAGAGTCCTCAGCATCAGAATCCTCAAAGCCAGAAAAAAGTTGAGAATTTCCTTCTTCACCAGCAGACATACTGGAAATCTCAGAATCTGAGACAGACAAAACATCAGGAGAATTCCCTAGCCCTCTTGGAAGGGGGGGATGAGAGCCCTTAATCAGGGAAAGAAGAACACCAGCCATCTTAACCAACTGGGACTGAGGCACAAGAGGGGAGGCCGATGCCTGCTTGTGAGTAGGTTTGTGGCTGGAAGGTTTACTAGCAATCCGGAGGGACTTTGGAGGCCTAGCAACTGCAGAAGCCCGAGCTAAGGTAGTCGGTCTGATTCTGGTCTCATGTCGAAAAGAAGAGGTGTCAGAAGCCGGTGCCTGCATAGCGGCTCCAGACCCATCTGAGGCAGCGTCAGGCGGAGGGTCTAAAGACGAAATAGCAGCCTGAAGCATGGAGGACTCCGTAAAGGTCTCGGCAGAGACCTGCGACTGAAAATCTGCAGATTGCAGGTGGCTACGAAAGCGCCTCACTGACTACCGCTGGGCTGACTACCAATTTCACAGGTGCATCGTCAGCAGATTTAACCCAAGGCCTGTTGCGGTCCTTGTCTTTGCGTTTACTAGGTATATCCGAAGTCGGGAAACCAGAAGACGCCATACCAACGAACTTAGGCTAGACTCCGAAATGCTTTTACAAAATCTTAGCTCTACGGTGTATGGTACGCGAGTTAAAGGAAGCACAAAGATCGCAGTTAAAGACGTCGTGCTCAAGGCCCAAACAAGTTATACAATAGGAATGAAATTCACGGTGCGGAATCTATTTTCCACAGGCAAGACAGTTATTAACTTTATCTGACATTTGTTAAAGCAAGAAAAGAGGATCCCCAATGGGGTACTTATCTGAAGGCGCCTTCAACTTGGTAGTCGGAAAGCAAAAAGAAGGTAAACGGCTGACCGGCACTACAGCAAATTGCATCTGCTTCGGGCTCCGCGGCAAGAATGGGGAAATGGCGTTGGCTGCCTTCCTTTATAGCTGACGTTCTGACATCAGTTTTATAACAGACAGCAACCATCATATACCAAGGACTCTGGTATTTGGGCCGACTGAGGACTACCGGGAGCCGGATAACCCATATGTGAGGACTGCAGCAGTGAAACATGAAGTACATCACATTTATCACATGCTTTCTGCAAAGGCAACATTTGCCTGCAGGCAATGAACTTCTTAAACAGCACCACAAATGTAAAACAAAAAGCAACTGGGTAAAACAACAAAGTCCAGCAAAGCAAAGGGGCTTTTCAAGCTTAGATTACAGGAGCACGTTAGGGATACTAAGAATGCTAGACTTGACAGCCTTCTTGCTACACATTTGAAATGACATAACAGTGGTCCAGGGGAACTTAAGGGTACTATTTTGGAGAAAATAATTATTTATGATAATTGTTTAGATGTACAGAAAAAAAAAACTTTTGTATAAAGAAACTATTTATTCTAAAATATGGATCCTGACCCCTGCTGACTTAATATAGCGTGCAATTGGCATTTTTTTTTTTAATTTAGGTTTTTAATAGTTTAATTGGTATGATCAGTTGCTTTTTGGAATGCAATTTAAGGTGCAAGGGGAGGAAATGTTTTTTTACTCCTTGAAGGCTAAGCTGAAGTGCTAGAGTTTTTGAATTTGTGCTATTTTATATAATAAATACATTTTCACTGGATTTACTGGCCTTTGTTGTTTTAACCAATGAACTTCTTCAAACCCCTGTCCAAAAATCGAAGAAAGCAAAAAAGGTAAAACTACTATGAAAATGTTCAGCACAACACTATAATGACAAAGTATCACAACAACAGCAACATTAAGCACACTATAGCTAGAGAAAAAAAGAAAAAAGCACCAATGCCAAAAAAAAGAACAAGCCCACCAAAAGGTGGGAAGCCTATCCAGAAAAAAAAAAGTACAGTTGTGTACACTTACCATAAATGTAGATGTTCAAGTGTATTCACTGTTGTAGTCATCACATTTGGGTTATCCCTGCCAGGGTAGCCCTCGGCCGGCCCAAATACCAGAGGCTTAGTATTTCTGTGTCGGTTGCTGTAGCTTCAGGACTGATGTCAGGTCGTCAGTAGTATAATGTAAGGCAGCCAATGCCATTACATCAGTTTTTCTTGCCCTGTCAGGAGCCCCCAAGTGGGAGCCAGGTTATGGTGGAAGAACCCCACCAGTAGAAAGTAAATACTAAAATGTCCCTAGTAAGGAGAGAGAGAAAAGAGGAGGATGGAGGGAGGGAAACCGGGACTGCAACAGTGAATAGACTTGAACATCTACATTTATGGTACATGTACACAACTTTACTATGTTCTTCGTGTTTCACTGTTGCAGTCATCACATTTGGGTTGATTCCCAAAGCTGAGGAAAAGGGTGGAAGCAGTCAAGAAGACTAGAGGCTGGCTAGGATGCCTTTCAAGACTGCAGTGGCAAAGTCTGCCCTGGATTTGGAGAAGATAGGCAGGTGGTAATGTTTGGTGAAAGTGTAAACAGATGTCCAGTTGGCAGCCTCCAGGATGCCCCTGGTGGGGACGACTCTGAGGAAAGCTGCAGAAATGGAGGCTGCTCTGGTGAAGTGAGTCCTGACCCCCTTGGGGGGGGGGATCTTTCCATGTTGCTTGTAACAGAAATGGATGCAGTGTGCTATCCACTTGGAAATTGTTTGTTTGGAGACGGCTTTGCCCTCTGCCACTGCAGCAAAGCTAACCAGCAATTGATCAGACTTTCTGAATGATTTAGTCCCGTTTCGATAGAATCTGTGCTGTCTGTGCACATCTAAAGAATGCAGGATCCTCCTTTCCCCCTTGTTCTGTGGGTTAGGGAAAAAGGTGGGCAAATAAATGGATTGGTTGAGAGCCACACTGGACACCACTTTGGGCATGAAGAATGGATTAGTCCTGACGGAAACCTTGTCAGCGTGGAAGATGAAGGGTTCCACAGCCATGAGTGCTTGTAGTTCGGAGACCCTTCTGGCTGAAGTGATGGCCATAAGGAAAGCAGTCTTCCAGAAGAGAAATTTTAACTCTGCTGAAAATGCTGGTTCGAAGGGGGACAGGGTGAGCTTTTCCAACACAACCTTAAGGTCCCAAAGCTGGGGTAGGTGCTTTTCTGGGTGGCCTTAAGTTGCTAGCCCCTCTTAGGAATTGTTTGATCAGAGGGTGTGAGAAAAGGGGATGCTCAGTGGGGAAATGAGCAGAGATAGCTGAGGCATGAATTTTATTAGAGGAAAAGGAGAGACCATGTGTAGCAGGTCAGCTAAGTAATCCAGGATGAGAGGGAGGGAGGGCTGTGCTGTATCATCTCCCTTAGCCTGAATCCAGGTGCAGAACCTTTTCCACTTGTGAGCATAAGACTTTCTAGTGCTAGGGTGTCTGGCCTCACATAAAACATCTCAAACCTGTTTACTGAGGTTGGCAGATTGATCAGTGGTTAGGGAATAAGCCAGGCTGGCAAATTGAGGGTCTGCAATTGGAGATGCATGAATTCTCCTTCCCTCTGGGTCAGGGGGGTTAGGGTCTGAGTGAGATGCCATGGTGGCAGATGGGGACAGGCTGCAAAGCAGTGGGTACACCAGTGCTGGCAAGGCCAGTCTGGAGCAATAAGAAATGTCCTTGGCTTTTCCTCCTTTATTTTGAGCAGTACCCTGGTGATGAGAGGTAGTGGAGGAAAGGTGTAGACCGATAGATTGACCCAGGGGAAGGACAGGGCATCCACTTTCCAAGCCATGCAGTGATGTTCCCTGGTGCAGAACTTGCTGAGCTGATGGTTGATGTGGGAAGCAAAGAGGTTGACCTTCAGGGTGCCCCATTTCTGAGTTATTAGGGTGAAGGTTCTTTTGTCTAGCTGCCACTTGTGTGGGTCCAGAAGATTTCGCCTTAAGTGGTCTGCCAGAGAGTTAAGAGAACCTTGGCAGGAATGGTGCTAACAGGGGGAGATGCATGGCAGAGGCTCTGTGCCAAAGGGTCATGGCTAGCCTGCATAGAGGGTAGCTGCAAGTCCCTCCCTGCTTGTTGATATACCACATCACAGTGGTGTTGTCTGTTTTCATCAGGAGAGCCCCTGGTGAGAGAAGGGGCCTGAAAGCTGTCAATGCGTGCTGGACAGCTAACATCTTTTTGGATGATGTGCTGATGGATTTGCTGTGAGCTCCATTGGCCCTGCATGCACCTGCCGTCCAGGTGTGCACCCCGGCATAGTCTGATGCATCTGTGGTGAGGGTCTGGGCAGCAGGGGGGGGTGAGAAAGGTAGTGCCTTGCTGTGGGAGTATGCTGCAGCCCACCAAAGAAAATCTTTCCTGAGGCAAGGTATCATGGGTATAAGAGTTTCAGGTCTTGAGAGTGGACACCAAAGGCTTTTTAGGTATCACTGAAGTTTCCTCATATGCAGTCTGGCATACGGAATGAGTCAAATGCAAGATGCCATGAACCCCAGAGCTTGCAGGATTTTCCTTGCAGATAACTGGGGTCTGGTGGCTAGTTGAGAGAAGTAGGCTGTCAGGTAAGTTTGCTTTTCTATTGTATGAAATGCCATCTGGTATGCTGTGTCCAGGCTTGCTCCCAGGAATATAATTCTTTGGGTGGGTACTAGTTTGGATTTCTTTTCGTTGATAGTGTAGCCTAGAGAGGTCAGTAAAGACTTTACAAAGGCCAGGTGCTTGAGCAGCTTTTCCTGACTGCATGAATTAGGCAGTCTACGTATGGGTAAATTTGGATATTCCTTTGTCTGCAAAAGCCAATGGCCGGAGCCAAATATTTTGTGAAAACTCTGGGAGCAGTAGATAAGCCAAAGGGAAGTGCAGAGATCCTGCCTGAAACGTAGGTATTTCCTGCATGATTCCCTGATCGGTATGTGGAGGTAAGCCTCTTTTAGGTCTAGGATGGCTAGCCAAGCATTCTTGAACAGCATGGGTAGCAGTTGTTGAAAGGCGAGCATTTTGAATTTTGGAATCACCAGGAAGGTGTTTAAAATGGAAAGATCAAGGATGGGGCACCAGGTGCCCTCTTTTCTGGGTACTAGAAAAAGTCTGGAGTAGAAACCTTGGCCTTTCTGTTCTGCAAGAACGTGCTCTATTGCCCTCATACAGAGCAGGGAAAGGACT
Organism: Protopterus annectens; assembly: GCF_019279795.1. Taxonomy (NCBI): domain Eukaryota; kingdom Metazoa; phylum Chordata; order Ceratodontiformes; family Protopteridae; genus Protopterus; species Protopterus annectens. The sequence goes on from NC_056743.1 coordinate 569,256,448, forward strand.
TGCTTTTGTGCCTCTGCCCACAGGTTTGGAGGCAGATCAGGGAACCCCTTCTGGGGTTGGAAGAGTGTGGAAAAAAATCTGTATCCCTGGGACACTATGTTGGGGACCCAGCAGTCGTTGGTGATGGTGGCCCAGGCGCTTGCGTGAAAGGAGAGTTTTCCTCCTAGGCGTAAGTGAAGTTGGGCAGAGGGAGCATGTGTGTATGGGGGGGGGGGGTCATTGTGAATTTTTCACATGAAGGGGTGGCTTAGAAAGTACAGTTGTGCATACTTACCATAAATGTAGATGTTCGAGTGTATTCACTGTTGCAGTAATCACATTTGGGTTATCTGGTTGCAGTAGCCCTCAGTCGGCCTGATTATCACAATCTTGGGTCCTGCGTCAGTTGCTATCTCATCTTCCATGACATCAGGCAGTCAAGGGTATAAAGCATGCAGCCGACGCCATTACATCAGTTTTTCTTGCCCCAGATGTCAGGTGCCCCCTTTAATGGGACGCAATTAAATAAATATATATATATATATATATATATATATATATATATATATATATATATATAGATATATATATATATATATATATATATATATAGATATATATATATATAGATATATAGATATGTATATATATATATATATATATATATATATATATATATATATATTTACGTTTACAAGGTTATACCTCCAACAAAAAAGCAAATACACCAAAAAGCTTTTAAGCATAGTAAAGGAGAGTAGATTTATAGCCAAAAGAAGTAAGGGGGCTGTAGGGAGGGTAACCAGGACTACAACAGTGAATACACTCGAACATCTACATTTATGGCAAGTGTACACAACTGTACTATGTTCTTCATGTTTCACTGTTGCAGTCATCACATTTGGGTAGATTCCCAAAGCTACGGATGGGAGGAGGACTTTAGATAGCATTAGGACCAGCTATAAGGCCCTGCAAGACTGCAGTGGCAAAGCCAGCTCTGGATTTAGAGAAAATTGTCAAATGATAATGCTTGGTGAAAGTATGTATAGAACTCCAGGTAGTAGCTTCTAGGATGTCTCTGGTAGGGACAGCTCTGAGAAAGGCTGTAGAGGTAGATGAAGCCCTGGTTGAATGGGGTCTAATCCCCTGTGGGATAGGTTTTCCATGGTGCTTATAGCAGAAATGACTGCAATGGCCTATCCATTTAGAAATGGTTTGCTTTGAAATAGCCTTCCCCTCTGCCCCTGCAGCAAATGCCACCAGCAGTTGTTCAGATTTCCTTAGAGGTTTAGTCCGGTCCAAGTAAAATCTACGTTGTCTGTGCACATCTAAAGAAGTGCAGTATCTGTTCCCCTTTGTTCTGCTAGTACTAGGCCTCCTTGCCTCCAAATGACATCCAAAATGACATCCAATACTTGTTTACTGAGGGATGGTAACTGAGAAAATAGGTAATTAACCAGGCTGCCAGGTTCAGGGTTTGAAGCTGGGGGTGCAAAATCTGGCTCTCCTGCTGATACAGCAGGGTAGGGGTCTGAGGTACGTACCATGGGGCCAGCTGTGACATTGCACAAGAGGGGGTACCAGTGTTGGTGTGGCAAGTCTGGCGCAATCAGTATCATCCTTATTTTGTCCTGTTTCATCTTTAGTAGTACTTTGGAGAGGAGAGGTAGAGCAGGAAAGGCATAAACTGATAGATTTTTCCAGCTGAAGGACAGAGCATCCACTTTCCAAGCTGGTTTGTGGGGAGTCCTTGTGCAGAATGTGTCCAATTGGTAGTTCTGGGTAGAGGCAAACAGGTCTATATCTGGGGTCCCCCATTTGATCAACATGTTGAAAATCTTTGGTTCTAGTTTCCACTCGTGTGAGTCCATGAGATTTCTGCTTAGTTCGTCTACCAGTGTATTTAGTTTTCCTGGCAGGAATTCAGCCTGTAGATCAACTTGGCAGCTCAAGGCTGTGTTCTGCAGAGCCATGGCTAGTCTGCAGAGTGGGGTACGAATGGGTACCCCCCTGCTTGTTTATGTACCACATAACAGTGTTGTCTGTCTTTATATGTCCTGGAAGAATGTGGTCCTTGAAGGCTGTCATTCTGTACAGCTAACATTTCTTTTTGATTGATATGCAGGTGCATTTGATTTGGGTTCCATTTGCCCTGACTGCACTTCCCTGCCAGGTGAGCCCCCATGCCTAGTCTGATGCATCTGTTGTTAGGGTTTGGACGGCAGGAGGTAGAGTGAATGGTAGTCCCTTGTTTTGGTGGCAGGCCTCTGCCCACCAAAGGAATTCTAACCATAGGCAAGGTATGACAGGAATCATTGTTTCTCGATCCCGAGAATGTTGACACCATAGACTTTCTAGATACCATTGTAGTTTCTTCATATGCAGTCCTGCATATGGAATTAGTAGAATGCACGAGGCCATGAACCCCAAGGCTTGCAGTATTTGCCTTGCAGATAGCAGGGTTTTTGTGGCCACTAGTTTGAAGTAAGTTGTCAAATTAATTTGTTTCTCTGGTGTGAGGAAAGTCATCTGGGAAGTTGTGTTCAAGCTTGCTCCCAGGAATATAATTTGTTGACAGGGTACCAGCTGTGATTTATTTTTGTTGATGGCATACCCCAGACAAGTCAACACCTTTTGTACAAATGCCAGATGATTCAGAAATATGTCCTGGCTTTCTGCCTGAATTAGACAATCGTTCAGGTATGGGTATATTTCAATATTTCTTTGCCTGCAAAATGCAATGACTGGAGCTAAGCACTTTGTGAATACCCTGGGCACAGTAGATAAGCCAAAGGGCAGTGCAGAGAACTGCTAGTGCATGCAGCCTGCTTTGAAGCGTAGGTATTTTCTGCAAGATTCCCCGATTGGGATGTGCAGGTGTTGCCAACCAGGCATCTTTGCCTATCATGGGAAGCAACTGGTGAAGAGTTAGCATCTTGAATTTTGAAATCACTAAAAAGGTGTTTAGGATAGGCAGGTAAAGGGGAGGACGCCATGAGTTGTCTTTTCTGGGTACCAGGAAAAGTCTTGAGTAGAAATCTTGTCCCTTTTCCTCTTCTAGTACAGTCTGAATAGCCTTTAATGTTAAGAGAGAAAGTACTTGCTTTTGAGCCTCTGCCCACTAATTTGGGGGTAGATCTGGCCAACCATTTGGGGTTGGTAACGTGTGGAAGTGAAATCTGTATCCTTGGGAAACTGTTTAAAACCCATTTGTGTCCTGGGTGATGAGTTCCCACTTATTTGCTTGCAGAGCAATCTTTCCCCCAAAAGGAGCAGTCAGTTGTGAAGTGCTTGGAAGTTTTAAAGTTACATCATTGAGATAGCTAACCATAAGGGAGAGTATTACTATTCCCTGATTTGGAAGTGGGAGCCCCCCCACTGCTTAGTCCTGTGTGTACCCTGGGACTGAAGCCTGGGTGTTCTGCTGGTTCTGGGTTTGAACTGAGAAGACCTGGAAGAGGCAGCAAAGGACCAATTGTTTTGAGGGCTAATGCCTACTAAATCTAGGAGGCTGCACTTGTAAGAAATCTTTAACAGTTTGCATAGATGTAGCTTTTTCCTCTATCTTTTTAAGAACTTTTGCTTTGTCGCCAAACAGGCGGTCCTGACTTAAGGGAGCGTCCAGCAATTTAGTTTTAACATGATCTGGCAAAGATTGCTCCTTAACCCAAGCATGCCTTCTAAGTACAGACTCGGTGACAGCAGCCCTGCAAGATGCCTCTAGTGAATCAAAACCACATTGCAAAGTATGTTTTTCAACTTGTTCAGCAGAATGCATTAAATCCTGTAAATCCTTATTTTCAGCACAATCAGGAATCAACATCATTTTCTGTTTAAGCAATCCAATAATATGCTGCTGATACTTTAACATATGAAACTGGCAATTTAAGGGCCTGATGGCCAAGGTTGCAGAGGTGTTTACCTTCTTACCCTATCTATCTAGGGCCATGGAATATCTATCGGGGGGGGGGGGTTTGGCAGTCGTAGCCTTAATGCCCTTGGGTCCCTGTGAAATAGTCTCAGGATCCACAGTAGGATTTTTAAAAAGGAACTTGTGAACTTGTGAGAATCAGGAACCCTGTAATATCTATCAAGTTTTCTGGGAGCAGGAGGTAGAGAGTCAGGGGGAAAGCTAGATTCCGAAAAGGCATCGTCAACAATGTCCAGCACAGGAGGGATAGCTAAAGGCCTGTGTTGGGGCAGGAGTAAGAAATCTCTAAGCCTCTTTTTAGAATTAGAGTAATCTTGGCTTTCCCAGTGAAAATGCTCCCTAAGAGTGTGCAAGGTTTCACCAAAAAAAAAAAAATCCACTAGGGGAGAAGCAGAGGGAATAGAGTCCTCTGCATCAGAATCCTCACAAGTAGATAAGGGTAAATCCTGGTCATCAGAGGAGACAGATATTTCAGAATCCTGTTCAGAAGTATCAAAAACAAATTCAGTCCTAGGTCTCTTAGAGGGGGAAGGTTGACTTCCCCCGATTAAAGTAATAAGGTCTTCAGCCATTCGTTTTTTAGGTATAGAGGCCTGACCATGTGGTCTGGGCGTCGGTTTCCTAGGCAAGGTTCGAGTTTTAGTCCTAGAAGAAGAAGATGGCGTCGGTTTAATATGCACGTCAGTAGGCCTGAATGCACCTTCAGAAGCCGGTGCCTGCACAGCGGCTCAGAACCCATCCTAGGTAGAAACATCCACAGGTTCCACAGTTGAAGCATCTAGCGGCATACCTGACTCCGAATGGGTTTCAGTGGACGCCTGGAAATCTGATGTAGTGGGTATCAGGGGCTGCGAAAGCGTCTGAGTACCGGTGAACTGGCAACTACCTCAGGAGAAGCGTCTTTGGCAGCTTTGGACCTAGGCGGCCTGTCTCTGTCTCTATCTTTGCGTTTTTTCGGAATGTCGTTAGTCGAGTGGCTTACCAAAGACATAGCTGGATAACTGAACAGAGTACCAAAATATTTAGAAGCAAAAATGTACCGACTACGAATAGTTCATGGTTTAAATAAGGCACAAAACTGAAAGCGAGGTACGTCGTGGTTAGGGCCTAAGCAAGGAGTACGAATGAAAATCTTTATGAGGTATTTGCTTTCCACAAGAAATACAATTATTGACTTTTACTGACATCGGTTTAGAGCAAGAAAAAATTTCCCCAATGGGGTACTTCGCTTTAGTTGAAGACATCGGTTCTGAAACTCGAAAATGAAAATTTCAAGAGTCGGCCGACCGGCACTTGTGAACTACTTCTGCTTCGGGCACCACACAGCAAGAAAGACTGATGTAATGGTGTCGGCTGCATGCTTTACACCACTGACTACCTGATGTCATGGAAGATGAGACAGTAACCGATGCAGGACCCAAGACTTTGATAATCAGGCCGACTGAGGGCTACTGCAAGCAGATAACCCAAATGTGATGACTGCAAAGTACAGTTTTGTACCTACCATAAATGTAGATGTCCGATAGGTATGCATCTGCAGTCATCACATATGAGTTGTCCTGCCTCAGGCAGCCCTTCGGTCGGCCGGATTCCAAAGTCTGGGTCCGGCGTCGGCTGATGTCGCACCTTCCCCGACGTCAGAGCGCCTGGGGTATAAAAGCATCAGCCGACGCCATCTTCCTCAGTTTTTCTTGCCCCAGATGCCAGGTGCCCTCCAAGGAAGGCTAAATTTGGAGAGATGCATTTAAAAATCCAAACATGCACAATAATATAAAAACAAATACACCATAATAGATCACCCCAGCTAGCTATAAGAGGGGTAAGTACCCAAGAAATACCACAGAGGGGAAGGAGGAAGGGTAAACCTGACTGCAGATGCATACCTATCAGACATCTACATTTATGGTAGGTACAAAACTGTACTATGTCCTTCAAGGATGCATCTGCAGTCATCACATATGGGTAGAATACCATAGCCAATCTGGGGTGGAGGAACTATGTAAGGGATGGTGTAGCTAAAATGCCCTGCAGGACTGCCGTAGCAAAGCCTGCTCTGGATCTGGAATATAAAGGTAAATTGTAATGCTTAGCAAATGTATGCATGGAGCTCCATATAGCAGCTTCTAAAATGTCCTTGGTAGCCACCCCTCTTAAGAAGGCTGTGGAGGTGGCTGTGGCTCTCGTGGAATGAGGTCTACTGTTAGCTGGCACAGTTTTTCCATGAAAGGAGTAACAAAAACGAATGCAATTCCCCATCCATTTTGAAATTGTCTGTTTGGAAATTGCTTTTCCTCGTGTACCAGCAGCATAAGCTACCAACAGCTGGTCAGTTTTTCTGTAACCTTTAGTTCTGTCCAAGTAGTAGCGCAACTGTCTGTGTATGTCCAGGGTGTGCAGAAGTTTCTCCCCTTTGTTTTGTGGATTTGGAAAGAAGGTAGGCAAGTGAATAACTTGATTTAATGAAACCCTGGATACCACCTTTGGCATAGATGTAGGATTGGTTCTCAATGAAACTCTGTCCTGATGAAAAATAAGAAATGGCTGTACTGCCATAAGGGCCTGTAACTCAGATACTCTTCTTGCTGAGGTTATGGCCAGAAGGAAAGCAGTCTTCCAAGACAGGAACTGTAGTTCTGCAGATGCTGCTGGTTCAAAGGGAGGCAGTGTTAGTTTTTCCAACACGAAGTTAAGGTCCCAAGTAGGTAGAGGTGGTTTCCTTGGAGGATTGATGTTTTTGATTCCTCTTAGAAACTGTCTTAGGAGGATGAGAGAAGACAGGTGGATCAGTATTGTACTCTGCTGAAATTGCTGAAGCATGAATTTTAATGGAAGAGTAAGACAGACCATTGTGGAACATTTCTGCCAAGTATTCCAGGATATGTGCCATGTTCATCACTGTCACATCTAGGCCCTTTGTGGTGTTCCAAATGTGAAATCTTTTCCATTTTGCTGAATATGCCTTTCTTGTGGAAGGCCGGCGAGCCTCCATAATAATATCTTTCACTCTCTGGGACAGCTTGTCCTAAGGAGGAGTCAAGGTATTTTCCAGGCTGTTAGTTGCAAGGTTTTCAGGTTGGAATGCAGAGTTTTGTAATTCTGCTGTGTCAGTAGAAGTGGCCATAGAGGAAGAGGCCATGGTTTCGTGCGTGACATGCTCTTTAAGAGTGGGTACCAGTGCTGTCTTGGCCAGTCCGGAGATATCAGAATCACTTTTGGCTGCTCTGTCCTGATCTTCAGTAAAACCTTGGTCATTAATGGGAGAGGTGGAAATGCATACACTGTTGGAGTTCTCCAGCTGAAAGAGAGGGCGTCCACTTTCCATGCTTGTGGGTGGTATGTCCTTGAGCAGAATTTCTTCAGTTGATGATTGTGGGGGGAGGCAAAAAGATCTAAGTCCGGACTCCCCCATGATTGTATCTGTAGAAAGATGTCTGGGTGCAGCATCCATTCGTGTGCATCCATGATATTTCTGCTTAAGCTGTCCGCCAGTATATTGTCTTTCCCTGGCACAAACTGGGATTGTAGCTGTATATTGAGTTTCAAGGAAAGTTCCCATAGATTCATTGCCAGCCTGCAAAGAGGATAGGAATGGGTGCCTCCTTGCTTGTTTATGTACCACATAACCGTGGTGTTGTCTGTCCTTATAAGCAGATGGCCATGATGCAGAAAGGGTTTGAAGGCTTCAACTGCATGTATCATTGCCAGCATTTCCTTTTGGTTTATGTGCATGTGTAGCACTTTTTGTGACCATAGAACTTGAATGCATCTGCCCTCCATGTGCGCTCCCCATCCGTGGTCTGAAGCGTCTGTTGTAATGGTCTGGCTGGCTATTGGTTTGCTGAAAGGCAGACCCCTGTTTGACTGGCTTGCTTGAGCCCACCACAGAAATTCCTTTTGAAGGCATGGAATGAGTGGTATCAAGGTTTCCAGGCTGTGACTGTGCTGAGTCCATAAACACCTTAGGTACCATTGTAGTTTCCTCATATGTAGTCTTGCTTGCGGAATCAGAAGGATGCAAGAAGCCATGTAACCCAGGGCCTGCAGGATTTTCCTTGCAGTCAGCTGGGTTTGTCTGGTCAGATTTTTGAAGTAATCCGGTAGTTGGCTTTGTTTTTCTTCTGTGAGGAAGGCCATTTGGGTGGTTGTATCTAGATTTGCACCCAGAAAGGTTATTCTTTGGGATGGAATAAGTCTTGATTTGTGAAAGTTGACTGTATATCCCAAGGCCTGAAGTAGGTGGATGGCATAATTCAAGTGTTTTACCAAAGTTTGCTGGCTGTCCGCTTGTATAAGGCAGTCGTCCAGATATGGGTATATTTGAATCCCCTGAAGTCTGCAGTGTGCAATTACTGATGCCAGGCATTTCGTGAATACTCTGGGCGCAGTAGATAAGCCAAAGGGCAATGCTGAGAATTGATAATGCTCTGACCCTGCAAGAAGTTTGAAGACGATCTTTACAGACTGCAACGTTATGCCTGGCAAAGGCAGCATTTGGAGGCATCTATACATTTCCGTGTGGTTCCCCGGGGCATGCGGGTTCTCTGCATGCCCACATACGGAGAAAGCCATCCCGCTCTTTTGAAAAGATGGCAAGACCTTAATATAGAATTGGGGTTCAGTTATATGAGGCTTATTAATGAGTATTTTGCACCCTTGGAAGCAGAACTGAGGATCAAGATTGATTCTACCCACAAAAACATTGTTTCTCGCTTTAAATCAGAGTATTGTAAATCTAAATTAGATGATATTTATAGACGTATCAACATCTTCAGTGACAAACTTAAACAAACAAAGTTGAAAAAACTTCAAAGGGACTATAAAGACTTTTCTCTCGGTCAGATTTTTGTTTGGCCGAGGTATAATGCTACGCAAGCACGTCAGCGGGCTGATGACGTCTCGGCTGAGCCTGCTTCTTCTTCTAGAACTGATTTTCACCGTAATCAATATACTCCTGTGGTTTTGGGGAACTCCACAGGTCTCAATATTAGTTCCACATCCCCTGCGGTTGCCAATTCCAGGGAGAGTGTCTCCGCGACTCCACCACCGAATCAGCAAGCTCTTTTGGATATTCCGCCAGAATTTGCAACAGGAGCTATACCAAAAGTGAAGCAGGATACACGTTTTTTACCTTATCCAATAAAACAGGTTACACGCAACAGAGGGCGATCGAACAGCAGAGGACCCAGAAAGTGAAAGCTAACAGGAGAAAGGTACGAAGATGCAAGAAAAGCAAGAAATTGATTGTTTTACCTTACAATATGTCTAGTTTGTTATTGGATGATGCAGACATTGCATTACTAAGCAGAGGCTTAAACTTTATTCCTGCATTGAGTAGTACTCTAACTGATACTTTGTTTGATTTGCGTTTATTTTGTAGGACAGTTTCATTGAAAATGTTTTTTAAAGATACTACTGAGGTAACCACTGGTTTTAACAGTCTTTTTAAACGCAAAAGCAATTATGTTCCAACACATTCAGTTAGTGTGGAAAGTTTCTTAAAAACATGTGAGAATGATTTTTATTCATTTTTCTCGAAACGGAATAGGAAGGTTGCATATATAAATCTCTCTCCTTTAGAATATAAGTCATTAGATAGACTTAAGAAAACAGCTGAAGTAGTTTTTAGACCAGCTGACAAGGGAGGAGGGATTGCTATATTCAATGCACTTCACTATAAGAGACTTATGTTAGATTTACTTTCTGATGTTAACACTTATAACATTATCAGTTTTAATGACCTTAATAAAATAATTAAGAATGTAGAGGAAACTATTGATGATTTATTATACTGCAGACAGGTTAGTATTGATCTTCACAATTATCTTTTTATTGAACACCCTTTAATACCCGTTGTAAAAGGTTTACCCAAGGTTCATAAGCAAGTCACACCCATGCCTATGAGGCCTACTGTTTCAGGAAAAGGGTGGGTTACTTCTAATATTTCCAAATATATTGAGCACAATCTTAGACCGATAATAAATTCTATACCTTCAATTTTGAAAGATTCTTATGAACTACTAGATAGTGTACTGAAACTGAAGTTAGACAAGACACCCAATAAGTACCTCTTAGTAACATTGGACATTAGAAACTTGTTTACATCTATTCCAAATGAAATAAGTCTAGAAGCTATTAGAGAGTTACTAGCCAGTGAACCGACATATACTGGTGATAAAATTATTTTAATTTGTCAACTTCTTGATTTGGTGCTTAACAATAATGTTTTTATGTTTGGCAATGTTAATTATTTACAGACATGGGGGGTTGCCATGGGCACCCCCTGTGCAAATACATATGCCAACTTGGTAGTTTTTAGTTGGGAGAAGAAGTTTCTATTTGACCATCCTTCTTTTAGTAAAGTTAAATACTATAAACGTTTTGTTGATGATGTTTTGGTCATATGGGAAGGCACAAAAGAATGACTTTGAACAATTTTTGAGTTATTTGGATAACACAACCACCTACTTTAAGTTTACTATGGAATCTTCACCCATTAGTATAAACTTTTTAGATGTAACCCTTACTTTGAACAATGAAGGATGCATTTCATCATCTGTGTACAGGAAACCATGTTGGACTAACACTTTGCTTAGTTTTGATAGTATGCACCTGAGGCACACTTTCTCTGGCATAGTGAAAAGCCAGTTTGTAAGGATCTCTAAGCTGTGCAAGTTCAACACCTTATTAAATATAGAAGCAGATAAAATGGAGTCTTTGTTCATTGAAAGAGGCTATGATATTCATTTGGTAAAAAGCATCAGACAAGAAGTAATAAAAGATCAAGCTAATATAGATCTTATACCTAATAATGTGGTTAAGATAGTTAGTAATACAGCATCCACACAATAATTTTACTCAATTCAATTCTAGAAATTTGAGATATATAGTTAAATATACTAGTGATGTGAAACAGATTGAGAGAATTATTGGTAATAATTGGAATATATTAATCACAGATGAACTAGTAAAGAATATAGTAGGTGAGAAACCTAGGTTTCTATATGAAACTTGTCCAAACCTTAAACAGATTCTATGTGATACCTTTACCCATAGTAACAATACATTTACTAAAACTACTAATAGAGTAGGTACCTATCCATGTAAAAGCTGTAGTAGATGTTTATATATCTCTACAGAACAAGTTTATAATCATCCGGTATTAGACTTTAAGTTTACTCCTAGGTTTTATGCCACTTTCTCAACTAAGAATCTGGTGTATTTAGCAACTTGCAATAGATGTACAGCTTTCTATGTTGGTTTGACAAAAAGGAAACTAACAGATAGAATTTACAATCATCTGTATGAGATCAAGAAGGGTTGTGAAAATAATGCCTTAGCCATGCATATTAAAAACAACAAAGAACATGTCTTTTATTTTAGAATTTTAGAACAGGTCCATATAAATAAAAGAAGAGGAGACACAAGTAATGACTTAGCCATGGCAGAGCTGAAGTGGATATTTAGGTTAGGAGCCCACCTTTCACCAGGCCTAAACAAATTTGTCTCTATTAAACCCATTCTGCAAAATAGATGGTAATATACCAACCATCTATCATGGGTAGGTGGTTCATGTTCTATGTACATATATATAATTTTAATTATTCATGTTTAATATTTTATAGTTTGTTGATACTTTCGTTATGTAAAGGGACTTCATACACTAAAAATCCCTCATGTTTACATAATATAAAATTGCAGCATTTCATTCAAGTTTAACCCACAGTTCATATAAAATAACTTTCCACATGAACTATGTGTATTTTTAATAACAAGTTAAGTTTTTAATAAAAGTTTAAATACTTATTTATTTATTTATATTTACTATTATTAAAATTATAAGGTTATTTGTATTTATATATATATTTTCACATATATATTTTTATACTGATATATATATATATATATATATATATATATATTTATTATGGTTTCTATTGAGGTGTATGGCTTCGTAACTTATACACATTAAGTTATACTTTAGGATATTAAGTGTTATAGCTCATGATATAGTGAGGCTGCAGTGAAGTTTTGTCATAACAAATAAGTTGATTTTAAAGCATTCACCCTGGATTCAGTTTTTTAGAAATGTTTTAAAAAAGTGGTTTATATAAATATGTAAATATGCTAATATTGTCTATTGAGTTTATATTATATGTATAATTATTTTGAACCTACTTAGTAAATGCTTTTTATATGTACATATATTCTACAGTTACATTTTGCTTTCTGTTTGGAGGGAAGAACATGGTTTTTCAAAACAGTGAGAACAGTACTAATTTGTAAACAATTATCTAACTAATTCAGTAATTAATGTTGGAATCAATTAAGTTCCCGCTTTTTTAGATTTAAATACAGAGTCCTTTTTTTCTAAACATTATCTGATGAAGCGTAGTATTAACCTACGCGAAAGCGCTTATCCTTGTTATTTATGGAATAAAGTTGTACTTTTGCCTCTATTGTAAGGAGTTACGGAGTTTTATTTCCTACAACATCGTGGTGAGACCTACCTCTTTTTTGCTTAACCCTGCAAGAAATCTGAGGTGTCTTCTGCAACTTTGTCTGATAGAGACATGCAGGTATGCCTCCTTGAGGTCTAGAGTTACCAGCCAAGACCCCTTGCCCAGCATGGGAAGGAGCTGCTGTAGAGTCAGCATTTTGAACTTTGGCACAATGAGATAAGTATTCAGTGCGGACAAGTAGAGAATAGGTCTCCATTGTTTTTCTTTTCTTGGAACAAGGAATAGCCTGGAATAAAATCCTTGGCCTTGTTCTGAGAGAGGAACCTTTTCTATAGCTTTCATTTGTATTAAGCTGGAAATTTGTTTCAAAGCCTCTGCCCTTTGATTCGGTGGCAGGTCTGGCATGCCCTTTCTTTTTGGTAATGTGTGGAAATGAAACCTGTATCCTTTGTCTATTATTTGTAGAGTCCATTTGTCCCTTGTAATACTGTGCCAATTTTCTGAGAATAAAGAGAGCTTTCCGCCCAAAGGTGCTTCCAATTGAGCCCTGGTTGGCGGTGTCAAAGTAAAGTCATTGAGCCTGTCCTTGTGCAGCAGTTGAAGGTCCTGCATTACCTCTCTGGTTGGGAGGCTGCCATTGACGTCCTCTGTAGGAGCCACTAGCTTGTCCTCTACCTCTGGCACGCCTGTTCTTGCCTCTCTAAAACCTCTCTGTGTCTGGAAAGGACCAATTCTTGGAAGGCCAATTCCTACTGAATCTTGGTGGTTGTACTTGGAGAAAATCTTTGACTGTTTGTACGGATTTTGCCTTTTCTTCAAATTTCTTTAGGACCTCCTGAGCTGTGGAGCCAAATAACTTTTGCTTTTCCAGAGGAGCATCCAGCAGCTTTGCTTTAACATGGTCTGGCAGAGATCGTTCCTTCAGCCAAGCATGCCTACGTATGACTGCGCCAGTCATAGCTGACCTACATGAAGCTTCCAATGCATCATAACCACATTGCAAGAAATGGTTGCTAACCTGTTGTGAGTTATGTACCAGATCCTGAAGTGATTTGCGTTCTAGGGGGTCAAGTGAAGACAGTTTTTGATGCAATTCATCTAACAAATACTCTTGGTACTGTATCATATGAAATTGACAATTTAATGCCCTCACAGAAAGAGTAGCAGAAGTATACACTTTTTTACCCCATCTCTCTAAAGCTCTGGACTCCCTTTCAGAGGGGAGAGGATTTTTAGCAGTGGAAGCTGCAACCCCTTTAGGGCCCTGGGAAATAGTTTCTGGATCAGCAGAGTGGGCCTTGTAAAAGGTAAAGATGCGAGTCTGGGACCCTGTAGTACCTGTCGGGTTTGGCAGGAGCCGGAGGGAGAGAATCAGGGGTTGTGCTAGAGTCAGAGTACACATCATCAATGACATTCAAAACAGGATGAATAGCTAAAGGTCTATGCTGAGGCAAATGTAAAAAGGTCCTTAATCTTTTCCTGGAATCAGAGAATTCCTGGCCCTGCCATTGGAAATGCTCTCTCATGGTGTGTAGTGTCTCTCCAAAGGAAAACTCTTCAGGAGGGGAGGCCGAGGGAATAGATTCCCCTGCATCAGAATCCTCGTAAGCCGAAAAAGCCTCCTCCTGGTGGTCCGAGAGAGTAGAGCCATCAGAGGCCTCATCTGAGGAGTGGGGATCAGAGGGCTTAACCCTGGGCCTTTTGTCTGGAGGAGGTTGAGAGCCCCTGTCCGGATGAGATTGAGAACCCCTAATTAAAGAGATAAGATCCTCTGCTAAGCTTAGAATCTGTGAACCAGTAGAGGGTCCCTGAGGGATAACCTTGGAAGGCAAGGCTTTTGAGAGTTTAGCAGCTTTAGCCCTGGAGAATGCCTTAATGGACATGGATGCAGGAGGCCTGGCTGCACCACGTGCTGGTGTAGATTTGTCTAAAGGAATTGTGTCGGAAGGTTCCAGGACACCAGTTTCTGTTGGAAATTCAATAACAGACTCAGCCGGGGCCTCCGGGACCGAGGTAGTCGGTTGAGCGGTTTCGGTAATTGGAAGTACCAAGGACTCGGTTTCAGCCGAGACCGAGACACTCGCGGTAGGCCTGGCCATGGTTTCAGCCGAAACCGTGGCCCGAGTGTGTCGGTCCTTGTCCTTCCGTTTCTTAACTAAATGAGAAGTCGGAGTCTCCGACGGCATCTTATACGAAAAACTAGCCCCAAAAAATTCCTCTGCAAACTCCGCCCGACGTCTAAGAGTGAGTCGGTTGAAGGAAGCACAGGCTGAACAGGCCGAAACGTCGTGGTCTGGGCCTAGGTAGGGGAGGCAGTACGAGTGGAAATCCTTATGAGGTATTTGTTTCCCACAAGTTAAACAATTATCAACTTTATCTGACATCGGCTGAGGCAAGAAAGAGTCCCCAACGGGGTACTTAGCTTTTTGAAGTCTTCGGTAGCTGAATTACAGGAGCTGGCCGACCGGCACTTGCGAACTGCTTCTGCTTCGGGCACCACGCGGCAAGAAAACTGGGGAAGATGGCGTCGGCTGATGCTTTTATACCCCAGGCGCTCTGACGTCGGGGAAGATGCGACATCAGCCGACGCCGGACCCAGACTTTGGAATCCGGCCGACCGAAGGGCTGCCTGAGGTAGGACAACCCATATGTGATGACTGCAGATGCATCCTTGAAGGACATCAGTGAAACACGAAGAACATCTCCCTGTTTTTGAAGTGGAGGAATTCCACTGTTTTGATCTCTGCATTCCCTGTGGCTGCTGTCTGGGTGGTCTGCTTCCACAGGGTCTAGGCTGAACTGACCTGGTGGTAGCAGGAAAGGACCAGTGCTTGGAAGGGCAATGCCTGCTAAACCTGGGTGGCTGGATCTGTAAGAAATCCTTAACTGTCTGCACAGATTTAGCTTTTTCTTCCATCTTTAAGACCTCCTATGCCTTAGTGCCAAATAAGTCGTCTTTGTGCAAGGGTGCATCCAACAATTTAGATTTAACATGGTCTGGCAAGGGCTATTCCTTTAGCCACGCATGCCTTCTAAGGACAGAACTGGTGAGACTGCTGCCCTGCAAGAAGCTTCTAGGGAGTCAAAACCACAGTGTAAGGTGTGCTTAGTTACTTGACTTGTAGAATGCATTAACTCTTGCAATTCTTTAGATTCTGCACAAGCAGAAAAGGAAGACACTTTTTGTTTGAGGAGTTCCATGATATGTTGCTGAAATTGTAGCATATGGAACTGGCAATTTAGTGCACTCATAGCAAGAGTAGCAGAGGTGTATACTTCTTTACCCCATCTGTCTAGTGCTCAGGAATCCCTATCTGAGGAGGTGGGATTCTTAGCAGGGGTTGCTTTAATTCCTTTAGGCCCTAGAGAAATTACCTCACGGTCAGCAGTAGGATTTTTGAAAAGAAATGTGTGCTAGTCAGGGACTCTAATACCGGTCAGGTTTTCTGGGTGCAGGAGGAAGGGTGTCAGGAGTCAAACTGGATTCCAGGAAAACATCGTCCACAACATCCAGGACTGGGGGAATGGCCAGGGGTCTGTGCTGTGGAAGATCTAAGAACTCCCAGAGTTTCTTTTTAGACTCAGGGTACTCCTGACATTCCCAATGGAAATGCTCCCCTAAGGTATGAAGGATTTCCCCAAAGGAAAAGTCCTCGGGGGGGGGGGGGCGAGGCTGAAGGAATGGAATCTTCTGCATCAGAATCCTCATAAGCAGAGAGGGATTGCATGTCTTCACAGTCAGATGCATCAGAGTCCTCAGACTCCTATTCAGACAAAACTACTGGGGACAGATCTTTCTTTTGGAAGGGGTAGCTTGGATTCCCCTGATCAGCATGATAAGGTCTTCCGCCATTTTAAGCATTTGAGACTGAGGCAAGCAAGCAGGTGCCTCAGATTGGGTCAGTTTCTTGGGTGTGGTTCGTACCCTGGGCCTTAAAAACTCAGCAGTTTTTGAAAGAATGGTAAACACGAAAGAAGTCAGTTTGTGTTGAGAAGTACTTCCTCGGAAGCCGGTGCCTGCTCAGTGACTGCGGACCCATCCAAGGGAGAGACAACCACAGGATCCTTAGTCAATGAAAAGTTTTGTGGCATACTGGACTCCGAAAGGGTCTCGGTAGCGGCCTACGAATCCACAGAAGTGGGCATCAGGGGCTGTGGAAGCGCCTCACTGAGGGCCAGAGAACTGACGACTAGCTTAACGGAAGTGTCATAGGTAGGTTTGGACCTGTGCGATCTGTCTCTGTCTTTATCCTTACATTTTTTTGGAAGATCTGCTGTCGGATGGCTTGGATAACCCAAATGTGATGACTGTAACAGTGAAACACGAAGAACATCACTACTCACAGAACTACCCAACATCTATCTTCCTAATGTACACAATCCTAACTAGACTAACACCAGGAAAAAGTGTAAGAGATGCAAAAATCCAGTACAAAAATCACTAAATAAGGTTTTCAAAAAGGATACACTAAGCAGAACAAAGATTCAGCTGCTGCTGACAGGAATAGCGGCAAACTAGATCTGGGGAGTAGGGTGAGAAGTTGGGGGGGGTTGTGGGTAAAAAAGAGGCAGAACCTGGAAAGTTCAAAGTCTGAAGGAATCGGCCAGTGTCAGATCAGATCAGAGTCAGATGTGATAACCCACAGGTTGATGCCAGACACAGCAGACAATGGATCTGGTCCTATATGGAGACAAAAACATTTTTTGAAAATATGCATAGTGTTGCATGTTTGTTCGCATTTAAAAAGGGTAGGGGGTTCTAAAAATATACTTAATTTTCTGTTTAAAATGAAGCAAAAAGTCTTGAAAAAACATGAAATGGGTTCAAAAACAGAGGAAGCAACTGCATAAGAGATCAGCTTGTTAAACATTGAGTGCATGTAAGCTACAAGTTAGAAATACACACTGAAAAGCATCGTCACGTAAAATATGTCCAAGTAATAACTATCTATCATAATGGCCCTAAGTCCATATAATCACAGACTGTAAATGTTCTTGCAGTTATAACAAAAAGGCAAGAGAGAACTGAATTATTTTAGAAGCGAATTATATTAAGAAATATAGGGTGCAAACAGGAATGCTGTAGAAAACACATTTACATAGAAATCAGCATGTGAATTTGACAAAGAAAGGACTTCAGTGTTGACATTTAACACAATATCAGGAGAAAAAAGAAAAGGGGAGTCAATACTGACTGCTAGAAGAGCTCAGGTAGTAACTGAACAAGGAAAAAAGATATTAATGGTAGATTTGCAGTAGTTATGGTTACTGGTAGGGGAGGAGGATTATACAGACATGTATATACATTCTACCTAAAACTACAATTACAAAGCATAAAAGAATTTTGGAATAAAAAGATAAAATTTCAGCAGGGAATATTTGGAACCAGATTTGCAATAGTGAGGATATAGCTTGGGACCTAGAAGGGAAATGTAACAAAACAGGAGTAGACTTCTAAAGAAAAACATGAAAATGTTTGGTGTGAAGGATGTGAACTCAGTAGAAGAAATTCAGACAGAATGTCCATACTATTCCCCAAGGTACACAAACTGGGCTAGACTGTACAGAAGTTGGAGCTCACCGCAGCATGGGTATTTAATTGAAAGCTTTGGCACATCCAATAATTTTTATTGGTGCATGATCTGAAATAGTGAAGATAAAAATGCAGGATTACAAAGAAAAAAATAAGACACTGGCACTTTACCACTTATCTGTTAAAAAGAGAAGACTCTAAGGAATGAGTGGTAGAAGTGATTTGAGAGTTGTTTGGGAAGATTAAAATTTCCTCAGAAGAAACTGCGAGTGGGATACAATGAGCATTAAGTTTTTAAAAACATGGTAGGAATAAAAAAGAAATATGGAAAAATGTAATGGGACTTATTTAGAATAGTTGCCAAAGGTTAAAGTACTGCAGAATAAGCAAAATCTCACGGTAAAAGAGGAGGAGTGACAACAGAGTGCTAAAGGGAAAATAATCTATTTGGATAATATGCATGACTTTAGAAAGGTTGCTATTTTGTAACTATTTTTGATAACTTCAGAGTGCAAAAAGTTTTTGCACAATGACTTTGGCAACAAAAAGTAGAAAAACTTGTCGCTAAACTTAGGGACGTTACAACAAGAAAAACAGGTCACAGATAAAGAGAGCGGTTTCAGAAATGTTATGAAAACAAAGAAAAGACACAAATGGAAATATTCATGGAAAACTTAATGCCAAGGTTAGAGTTATACAAGGCTTGACAATTAATACCCAACATAGGAAGAGATGAGATAAAAAGGTACTGTATAATCAATACGGATTTCCCTTTTGGTGATGGAATTATTTTATCCAGTGGTTGATAATATACTACCCCTAATGAGAATAACTAGGATCATACCATAGATAATTTGAGGGGACAAATGCATGTAATAAAGCATTTAGGGGCTGCATCTGCACATTATTAGCACAGGGAGCAATCCTGGGGTAAATTTTCTATTACCCATCCATACATCCAAGTTTTTTCATGGATGGAAAATCAGATCCAGGGTAATGATGTCCTCTGCAAGATATACCTGTCCCTCCAAACTGTTCAGCTGATGCTGCAGAAGAGGATAGATCCCCGGACAGAGTATTTGTGCTGCCATTTAGCTTGCTAATATGCCATAGAACCATCAGTACTGGATTGGAGGACGCCTTCTATGCTAGCCACAGGATACAGAGAACAGTGCTAAGGCTTTGAGTTGGTCCATGTGTTGTGGAACATTCTGAAACAGATTTAAGTATTTTCAAAATATAAAATAAATGAAGACAAAGGTTATGGCAGGAAACCAAGTACCCACACAAAATGGTTTGGTAATACCCATATTTATGGAGACTTGATAAGATGAATTACTTAACTGCATGGACTAAAATGGTTTTTATTACAACAGCTAAGGATATGTGGGGTAAAAACTACACAAAAGATATTAAAACTGAGAAACTGAAGTTCTTGAGTATGGATATGAATAGTAAGAGACAAGCATTAAAATATTACTAGTCCCATTAGTTTTATTTTGGGTCAAATGCATTTTTACCAAGCATGGAGACGTTATGGACTATAACTGATAAACAGCTGAAGGAATTTGAGAGTGGAACAGGGCAAGAGTTAAGTGGAATAAGTTGACTCTCCTAATAGAACAAGGTGGTTTAGGATTACCTGATTTGAAGGCATGTCTCATACACAGCATAAGCAGAAGATTATAAATCAAAGTGGAAAAGGATGATGATAAAATAGGGTGGGGATAGAGTTTGAGAAGTTAAGAGAGAGAGAATAGAATTTTAGAAACAGGATCTTAAGAAGAACTATACAGTATATCATATTTGTAAAGGAGTATAAAATACTCTAAGAACTTAGTCAACACAGGGATGGTGGAATTGGATTTTACCAATAGGAACTGTGAATAGTGACACAGAAAGCAGACAAGAATGGGCTAGAATTTACTGGAGAAAATTAGCAGAGATATCAACATTTTAGGAGCAAACAGATGCAAAGATAATACAGTGAGATGAGGCCAAGCAGAAGGTACGTCTGCAGATTGCAGACTGCTGTTCCCTAATGGGGATTGATAAAGGATAGGAAAACAGAAAAGAAAAGTGACTGCTAAATGAAATACCAGCTTTGGTACAGTTTTTTAGTTGGGTCTAGAACAGAAGTTACAGCTAACAATTGGATAATTAGTAGGGCATAAAAAAACACTGCATGATAACCGTAAGAATCAGAGAATGACAAAAAAAAAAAAGACTAGGAAGACAGAATGGAAAGGCAACATACAAAGAAACAATGGAAGACATCTGTGTTGCTCTCAAGAAGTCTAGAATGTTTAGGATTTCTGCTTGGAAGAGTTTGTACAGGTATTTTTATACCTCAAACTTCAGAGAATTTTTTCTCTGGTAGATAGCAAATGCCAGAAGTAGGATACAAAAGACAGAGGTAATCTGTGAACATTTTCGTTTGGGGTGTAATGAGTTGGCAGATTTTAAAAATTCTCCATAGAGCACTTTGTCAGAAATGTTGCAGGACTAAATGGCTGTAACTAAAAAAATGATGGCTTTGAGCTGGGATGTAGTACTGCTGTTTGGGATGTAGTACTGCTGTTGCCCAGACAAAGTAATAATACCTTAAGTTTAATGCTACTGGCTGTCAAAAATGTAATTACTATAAAACGGAAGGCAAAATCTAAACCTACTGAAGTACTGAACATTGTAAAGAAGATGCAAGAACTGGAGGCAAGATCTTTAGAAAGAGTAAGGATCGATTTATATAAAAATAAATGGCACACACACAAAAACATACTCGGAGGCTCTATTAAAAAACTTACCAAAACAACAGAGGCTGCCAAAGCAGACACCCAAAAATCCACCACCTCAAAACATAACACATGCAACACATACTTCAATAAATCGGTGTGTCAATAAATCACAGCCCTTAAGGCCAAACACTATGCCTGATACACTAGTGATAGGTGACTCTATAGTCAGACACACTGACGTCCCACTTACCAGGCTGAGCAAGGAGAGGATAACGGTAAGCTGCTTATCGGGGGCTAGGATCCGCCATATAACACACGCACTCAGGTCACTCAAAAGCACGTACAAATATGACTCCGTCACTGTCCATGCCGGCGTGAATGACCTGAGACGTACTTCCTTGGACTACATGAAAAGAGACAGAGGAGCTCTCTGATTATGTAGCCCAGGCTGGTATGACCCTGACCCTGAGCAGCATCCTGCCCTCACCAAGAATGATGCCACAATACAAAGACAAGATGATCAGCTTTAATAATTGGCTCAATTACTGGTGTCATTCTAAGGGGATCCAATGTCTGTCTGCTTGGGATGACATGCTGGACAAGCCACGATGCTTCGCAAGGGACGGCTTGCACCTGTCACCACTGGGCTTCCGGATATTGGCTAAGGCTCTTGCCACCCCCATAGTGCCTTTTTTAGGCAAGGCTCAAAAGACGAACCCACCTCCTTAGAAAACAAAAATGGAAAAGAATTAAGGGTAATGCTGCTCAACGCCAGAAATCTAAATCTCAAGATGCAGGCTCTCAAAGCACTCCTCAGTATGGAGAACATCGATGTCTGCGCTGTAACCGAGACCTGGTTCAAGGCTCCTGAGAGCACCCCAGCGCTACCAGGCTTTACCTCGTATCATGCTTTTCGGCCCCAAAACCCGGGCCGAACCACAAAGGGAGGGGGAGTGTCCATATTCATCAAGGATACCCACACCTCTAGGCTAGTGGCAACTCATGAAGCATCGGAGACCATCCAGGTGCAGCTAACCATAGGCAAAACTGCTACACAACTGGTTGCATGTTACAGACCACCCTCCCAATCTCAAGAATCCCAATCTCAAGAACCCCACTCAGCCTTCCTTAAGACATTGGAAGATATGAATGTCTCACCAAATACCATCATATTGGGAGACTTCAACTACCCTAACATAGACTGGGTGCACTATTCTAGCCCTAACACCCTAGCCCAAAGGTTCCTGGAATTCATAAACTCCAATGCAATGGAACAGCTAGTCACCTCTCCCACAAGGGGGGATAATATACTAGACCTGATCATCACAAACATGGGGACAAAGTGCTCCACACCAGAAGTATTGCCCTCACTGGTGAGATCTGACCACAAACTAATCACCCTGGATATACATTTACCACCTCCACCCCCAGCACAAAAGACTATAGTGAGAAACTTCTCAAAAGCCGATTTTACACTTCTCAAGACTGAGATGGTATCATTTAAGCCCACAGGGCCAATGGAAACCACATCCCACAATGCTGAATCCTACACAAATGCTTTCTACGGACATCTCCAAGAATGCATGGATCGTGCAATCCCAAATAAAACCAAGACCCTCTCCATCAAAGGAAAGCGTCCTGTCTGGTGGACCCCAGCCATAAAAAAATTGTATAACAAAAGGAGGAAGCTACTGCAAGACAGAGCAAAATCCCATAAAGGGAAGGCATCTCTGATCAGCACTAGTAGAAAGCTACGTTCTCTCATAAAAATATCCAAGGCCAACTTTGAGAGAAAAATCGCCAAGGACACTAAAGATAACCACAAGGCATTCTTCAGTTATGTTAGAAACCTGGGCGGAAACACTAAGATATGCTCAGAGTTAGTGCACAACGACAAAAAATTTACCGAACCCACAGATATTGCCAACATTCTGGCAGACAGGTTCAGTGCAAATTTCTCCCCTCCCTCATCTCCAAAAGAAGAAATACTCATCCCAGCTGAATGTAACCTCCCTGTCATCTCTGATGTCCAGGTGAGAACCGCCCTCAACAAAGCAAAAAACACAGCATCTATGGGACCTGATGGTATCCCCGGCTGCGTGATACGTGAACTCCAAGAGGAGCTAAACCCGCATATAAAAATGTTATTTAACCTTAGCCTTACTACAGGATATGTACCTGAACACTGGCATACAGCAACAGTGGTCCCACTCCACAAGGGAGGCTCCACTACAGACCCTGGGAACTACCGCCCCATAAGCTTGACCAGCCTGGTTTGCAAAGCTATGGAAAGAATTATTATGGAACTCAAACAACGACATTGGGGACCTACAGACACTTGATCCCACCCAGTTCGGCTTTGTAAAGGGCAGATCCTGCCTTTTGAACCTGGTTGACTTTTTCGAAACAGTCACTAGAGCCAATGATGAGGGTAAGGCAGTCCATACAGCCTACCTGGACTTGGCTAAAGCCTTCGACACAATAACCCACTCGGGGATCATAGATCAGCTAAACAGCTTAAATGTAAATCCATATGTCACAAGATGGGTTGCAAACTGGCTAAAGAACAGAACTCAAAGTCAAGATTGCGGGAGCCATGTCAGACTCAAAGCCAATCACAAGTGGTGTCCCACAGGGCTCTGTCCTGGGACCCCTCTTGTTCGGCATTTACTTCTCAGATGTGAAAGCAAACATGGGAGGGTTGTGGCTGACAAAGTTCGCAGATGACTGCAAACTAGGCGCCATAGTCGATACACCAGCTGACACATACATCCTACAGAAAGGCCTCACCGAAACGGACAACTGGTGCCGGAATCACGGCCTTAAACTGAATGCCAAGAAATATATAGTCATCCCCTTTGGGAAAAACAAAATACCCACAAATTATCACAGACAGTAACCCACTGAGTACCGAAAAAGTAATCAGAGACCTGGGGACCCAAGTTGATAGTGACCTCTCATTTGACACCCACGTTGCCAAAGTGGTTAGAAAGACTTTCTACCTTGCCCACCTTATCAAGAAGGGGTTCACATCCAGATCAAAGGAGGTCATCGTGCCCCTGTACTCCTCCCTTATCAAGCCCATGATTGAGTACAATGCCCCATTTGGTATGTACCTCACCCGGCACTTACAACAGTTGGAGAGACCCCAGAAGTACCTCACCAAGAGGATCAAGGGTCTCCAACATATGTCATATGCTGCCAGGCTAAAGATACTCCAGCTCTATTCAGTAGCATACCGCCTGCTCAGAGGTGATCTGTGCCTGATGTACAAGGCCATGTCCAACCAGGAATTGATGGACATGCTCCACCTCAAAAAATCAAAATCCATAAGAACCACGAGAGCCAAAGATTTAAACCTCAGTACCAACATGAATAGAACATGCTGGAGGGACAGATTCATAACTCAGAGGCTTCCCATACTCTGGAACAAAATCCCAGTCCATGTTAGGCAGAGCCCCTCACTGACTCTCTTCAAGAGAAATCTTGACGAGTGGATGGGAGATCGTAGGTTTACCCCGGGGGTCAACCCTGTGTCGCTACTCAACAGAGGCACAGTAAACTAATAAGTAAGGGGGTCTTCAATGTGTCACTACTAGACAAAGGCACAGTATTCTAAATTTATACACCTTAGCACCACTACATGGGGTGGCGAAAGCCACATCTCTAGGGCTAGGCTTGCAAATGCCCCAGGGCAGATAGCCTAGTACTAAACTATGAAACTATGAAACATGGATAAATGGAATGAAAAAATACCATAATAACCCTCAAAAAGTCTGGGCCACAATTAAAAAGAAGTTATGTACTCACCATAACGTTCCATCTAAGTTGTTCATCTCGCCTTCATTCTTACAGATGGGTTCGGAGCCGATCCACGGCTCTGAGTCGGCCTACTTCAAAGCTCGAAGTCCTCAGACAGCTTGAGGCCAAGTCCCTATCCCATGATGCACCTAGAGTTATCTCAGATCGTGTTTGCTGCATATAATAATACCATGTGCCATTCTATCACTCTTTAGAAGAAAACCCATAGAAAGATTGAGCAACCAGGATACAACTAGTATCTCAGTCCTTGAAAAATCTTGGAGGGGGTAGGAGAGTGGGAAATAAGAATGAAGGTAAGATGAACAACTCACATGTAACGTTATGGTGACTACATAACTTCTTTATGTGAAATTGTTCTATCTCGCCGTTCATTCTTACAGAGGTGTAGAGTCCCAAGCACTATCTTTCTCGGATGGCTCACGGGAGTATGCTTTTCAGGACAGTGGAACCCAAGGAGGGCCTGTCAACTTTGTAATGAGTGATAAAAGTATTAGGCTTCGACCAAGTGGCTGCTGCACAAATATTGTCTACAGGAAGCAGAGCAGAAAAGGCAGAAGATGTTGACACTGTTCTGGTAGAATGAGCCTTAATTTTGTGTTGTAAAAGTAAATTAGCAGCTGAATAAGTATATGTGATACAATCAGATAACCATCTAGACAGTGTAGTTTTTGCCACTGGCTTACCTTTTCTGGAATCTGAAAAGGAAACAAAAAGCTGTTCTGATTTTCTGAACTCTTTTGTTCTATCCAGGTAAAATCTGAGCTGTCTATGAACATCAAGCTTGTGCAGCATTTACTCTAAGTTGTTGGCATGTTTGGGAAAGAACACTGGTAAATGTATAATCTGGTTAAGGTTAGCTTCAGTACAAACTTTGGATAAAAATGAAGGATTTGTTCGCAGGGACACTGTCAGCATGAAAAATCAAATAAGGAGGCTTTATGGACAAGGCCTGCAGCTCTGACACTCTACGGACAGAAGTGATGGCTACTAAAAAGATAGTCTTCCATGACAAATATTTCAAATCACATGAAGAAGCTGGTTCGAAATGTGGGAGAATAATGCGTGAAAGCATAAAATTTAGATTCCATGGGGTATAAGGGGATTTCACAGGTGGTCTGAGATGAAAGGTCCCTTTGAGTAAGGCTTTAGACAGGTTGTGAGACATTCTGTTTAATCCTTCAAAGCCAAGGTAAAAATTAGAGATAGCGGCAAGTTGTACCAGAACAGTTGCTGCTGCAGCTCCTTTACTGAAAAAGCATAGTCAAAAACTCTAATATGGAGGAAATAGGGGCTTGGTAGGGATCAATGTCATTTTGAGATGCTCATACAGAAAATTTTCTCCATTTGCTAAGGTATAGCTTCCTAGTAGAGGACTTACGAGAAGACAGCAATATATGCTGCGTTTCATTTGAGAGTTTATGGAACCTGGCTATGTTGGGAATTGGAGCAGCCAAGCTGTCAATTTCAGGGACAGAAGAGAGGGATGAAGAGCCCCCGATGAATGCGTCAGAAGATTTGGAACTGGGTCCAGAATCTAAGGCTCTTCCAACGAATGAAGTCGAAGGAAGGGGAACCAAATCTGACGAGGCCAATGAGGAGCTATTAGAATGATGCTCCTTCCCAAGGCTTTTGCTTTCTGCAATACTTTGGGTATCAAGGGAATTGGTGGGAATGCATAGAGGAGACCCGGAGGCCAATCATGTACGAGTGCGTCCCTTGAGGCTTCTCCCGGAGGAGGAATCAGGGCAAAGTAGCTTCTGCATTTTGTGTTCATATGGTTGGCAAAAAGGTCACAGCAAGGCTGGTCCCACCTGCAGAAAACTCTCTCCGCTTTCTCTTTCTTAAGAGACCACTCGTGAGGTAACAAAATTGCCCAGCTCAGTTTGTCTGCTATCACGTTGGATTTCCCCGGGATGTGTGCTGCTATCAGAAAGCACTGGGTGGATGTAAGCCCACTGCCCTACTCTTAGGGCCTCGTGACAAAGGTGATAGGACCTGGTTCCTCCTTGTTTGTTCAAATACCACACTACCAACATGTTGTCTGTCTGAATCGCAATTATTCCCAGAGGAAGAGAGTCCTGGAAGTACTGCAGCACTAAAAGTACCACTCACATCTCCAGGACACTGATATGCAGATATGTCTCCTGTTCGGTCCATGTGCCTTGGGCTGTTCTTCCCTGAAAATGCCCCCCCACCCTATCAGGGAAGCATCCATGGTCACTGCGGCTGCTGGTGAGGGTAAGACAAAAAGACGACCTATCGTTACATGGAGAGGTCAACCACCACTGAAGATCTTTTTGCATGTGTTTGTGATCATTATGAGATGAGACATTGGGAGCTCTTGGTAAGACCATTTAGTGAATAACAGCCATTACCGAATCTGCATGTGCATGCGACCCAACGGTATTGCCAAAATTGCAGCTGCCATCATGCCTAACAATTTTAGCACTTCTGATGCTGCAGCCTTGTCTTTGGATACGATGTTGTGGGGACCTGCTGACGAAGTAGTAAGACTCTTTCTGCTGCAAGTCTCATAGTGGTGGTGGTGTCCAATTCCGCTCCAATAAAAACAATATGTTGCGATGACAAGGCAGATTTTTCTCAATTTACTGTAATGCCCATATGACTGCAAAGAATAAGAGTGGTGTCCCTGGCTTGTATTAGCTGATGCCTGGTGGTGGCAGTGAGGAGCCAATCGTCTAAGTACGGAAACACCTGGAATCCTAAACGCCTCAGGTGAGCCGTGACCACTGCCATATATTTGAACACTCTGGGGGCTGTAGTGAGACCAAAGGGCAGGGCTCAAAACTGGTAATGATTGGCTCGCAGCCGGAAGTGCAGATGTTCCCTGGATGGTCTGGCCATTTTTATACGACAGTACGCATCCTGTAGATCTATCGAGCACATCCAATTGTCTTTCCATAAAAAGGGAAGTATCGACTGAAGCGTGACCATCTGGAACTTCTCTTTCTTGACAGATCCGTTTAGTCTACTGAGGTTCAAAATAGGTCTCCAGTCCCCTGTCTTTTTTTGGAACTAAAGAATCTTGAGTAAGTTCCGGATCCTGTCTGGTCTGCTGGGACTGACTGGATGACTCTTTCTTAGCAACGATTGGACCTCTACTGTTGTTGCTTGTTCCCTGTAACTGGGTGGAATGTCTGGGATTTTTGTTGTCAATGGAGGGGGAGTGGCGAAAGGAATGAAACATCCTCTGGAAACTATACTTTGCACCCAATTGTCATTTGTTATTTTGAACCAGGCATCTGGATACAAAGATAAGTGACCCCCGACTGCCTCCAGAGTAGGAGAGTCGGGCCTCCTTTCAGGAGCGCTGGTAGGGCTTCCCAAAGAACTGGTCTCTGTCGCCCTGGTTTTGCAGACCGCCTCTGCCGCGAGGGTGGCGTCTTCCATTATTGCCCCCTCCTCTGCCCCTGTAGGGGGGGTTCACCACTCATGTCCAGAAAGGCTCCTTGGGCTTTTCGGAACAACATCTTTCCTTCCTTTTGACCCTTGGGGTAGGGTCTGGTAGGGGTGGAAAAATGGACTCCGACGGCAGACAGAGTCTTTCCTTCCTGCTCACACCTTGTCAAAGTTTCCTTAACTTTGGGCCTGAAAAAGGACGAGCAATCAAAAGGAGTGTTGACAAAGGATGACTTACAGGGCTCCACGAAGAGACACAAGCGCTTCCAGGAATGTCTCCTGAGAGCAATTCCTGTACCCGCTACCCTACCCATTTCATCAGCTGCATATGAAATGAGATGCATGGACGAGGTTACTATGGAATTAAGGATAGCAAGCTGGGAGGTGACTGTCTGCAGCTCCTGCAGCTACTGTACCCTGAAGAGCATCTCTAGGCTCTTTTAGGAGATCTCTTTGCAGTCTCGTAAAAGGAGTGTGAGAGTTCAGTGAACGTATGGCAAAAGTTGCTGAACTGTATGTGCCCTTCCCCATCTATCCATGATCCTAGACTCTCTGTTAGGAGGATGGATAGAGGAAGAAGTTTCCGACCTCTCCTTTTTGGTGACTGCTGCCACCACCATGGCATCAACTGGCACTCCCTTGGTAAGGGAACACTTTTCATGGGGGGCAGAAATATATTTATTAGGCCTCCTGGGTTCAGGGTCCATGGTGTCCGGAGACTCCCATGCCCTTCGTGAGACCAACTCCATGAGCTCATCGAAGGGCGGAGACACCGAAGAGGTGGAGGGTTGAGACTCGAAAGCCTTCAGGAGAACTAACTCATCTTCAGTAAGGTTGTTGGACTTCCAGCCACCCCTATGCCTAAGGATTTCTAATATCTCAGCAAATGATATATCCTTAGAGGGGGATTGTGGGGACACTGCTGATTCATCCAAGTCGGTATCGGATGTGAGAGACTCCTGTGGGGAGGCTAGGTGCTTCCTCTTACAGATTCTCTTCCTGGGATCCTCATCAGTGGAAATTTCGGGTGAGGTCTCGAAAGAGCAGGGGCCACCCAATGGGGCTTCCCGAGGCTCAGGGTCTCGACGCTTAGAAAGGATCTGTGAAGCAGAAGTGGACACAGGCGCTTTTGGGGAAAAGGTAGTTGGACCTGAAGTTGTAGATGTCTTAGGAGACATCACTCTCCTCATGGCTTTTTAGGCACCTCTGCTCCAATGAGAAGGGACTGCTGGATTCGAAGAAACCACCGATCCCCTCGGCATCGGCACAGTGGGCTCGAACCAGAAGTAGGAGCCAAACTCATCTGAGCAGAGGCCCCAAGAGGCAAAGTCTGAACCGACATGTCGTCCAACTATACTCCCCGGACCCGACAGGAGAGTGTCGGCTTCACGATCGGCACCGAGGAAGTCTAAGTAAATGGAACCGATGACACTGGAACAGGCATCGGCTCCGAAGGCTCAACAATCATCAGGTCAGACTCCTCCAGCTCCAAAGGACCGGTATGGCTCGAAGGAGGAAAAGAAGTCGATGGTATTACAGTTTTAGGCTCCGAAACCCCAACAAAAATTTAGCACACGCCAGTGCCTGTAGCAACTTCTGCACCACACGATCCACATCCAAATCGGACAGGCTGATCGAGGACTGAGATGAATGGATGGAGGCACTGACTGCAGAATAGGTGACTTTAGAACTTCGGACACCGGTTCCGAAAAGACAAGACACTCTGCTCCGAGGGCTGTGGAGCTGACGTAGACTCTTTCTTAGATTTCTTAATTTCCGAAGAAGAAGCCTTAGAAGACTTATTAGATGTACCCTGTGGTCACTCAAAGCTGAAACAATGGTTTAAGAAGTCCTCTATCTATGAGTTTTCTTTTTCGCTCCTGAAGAACTCTGGGTGAAAATGAAAGACAAATGGAGCAGCTTTCCTGAAAGTGCAAGGCTCCAAGGCAATACGCACAATTAACGTGACTGTCACAGACATCTTCTGTCCACATTTTGGACAGTTTTTAAATCCTGACTTAGGATGCTTATCCTTATCCTGGTCAGCCATAATCAAGTATACAAATAATCTACTGTATTTTAAAGAGACACACCCAAACAATTAGCAGTTAAACTAGTAAAGCTATGTTATCTAAATAAGCCCTAAATAGCAATGGGCTAACTAACTAGTTATTTAACTACAAGCTATACAATGATTTTAAGGCACACCAAAGGCAAGGGAAACATTAAAGGCCTATAGAAAAAATGAGACCAAAAAGAGAAGAAATATCTCTACTACCAAGCTATAAAGGCCATCACTGTAAAAGACTATGAAATACTAACTCTAAATATCTTTAGAAAAACTTTTAGAAATAACTATTTTACTAAATAATGTTAGAAAAGAATTATACTGGCCGGAATTGTGCAAGGAAAGTACAGTTGTGTACACTTAATATAAATGTAGATGTTAGAGTGTATTCACTGTTGCAGTCATTACATTTGGGTTATCTGCTTGCAGTAACCCTCAGTCGGCCTGAATAACAAAGTCTTGGGTCCTGCGTCTGTTGCTGTCCCTTCTTCCATGACGTCAGGTTGTCAGGGGTATAAAACATGTAGCCAACACCATTACATCAGTTTTTCTTGCCCTAGATGTCAGGTGCCCCCTTAATGGGAAGCAATTAAATCTATAAATACAAGGATATACCTCCAACAAAAAAGCAAATACACCAAAAAGCTTTTTGAGCATAGTAAGTGAGAGCAGAGGTATAGCCAAAAGAAGAAAGGGGGCTGGAGGGAGGGTAACCAGGACTGCAACAGTGAATACGCTCAAACATCTACATTTATGGTAAGTGCACACAACTGTACTATGTTCTTCGTGTTTCACTGTTGCAGTCATTACAATTGGGTAGATTCCCAAAGCTAAGGATGGGAGGAGGAATTTAAACAGAATTAGGACCAGCTATAAGGCCCTGCAAGACTTCAGTGGCAAAACCAGCTCTGGTTTTAGAGAAAATTGG
Source organism: Protopterus annectens (assembly GCF_019279795.1). Taxonomy (NCBI): domain Eukaryota; kingdom Metazoa; phylum Chordata; order Ceratodontiformes; family Protopteridae; genus Protopterus; species Protopterus annectens. The sequence continues at coordinate 569,287,323 of NC_056743.1, forward strand.
CAAATGATAATGCTTGGTGAAAGTATGTACAGAACTCCAGGTAGCAGCTTCTAGGATGTCCCTAGTAGGGACGCCCCTGAGAAAGGCTGTAGAGGTAGATGTAGCCCTGGTTGAATGGAGTCTGATGCCCTGTGAGATAGGTTTTCCATTGTGCTTATTGCAGAAATGAATGCAGTGGCCTATCCATTTTGAAATAGTTTGCTTTGAAACAGCTTTCCCCTCTGTCCCTGCAGCAAATGCCACCAGTAGTTGTTCAGATTTCCTTTGATGTTTAGTCCTGTCCAAGTAGAATCTAAGTTGTCTGTGCACATCTAAAGAGTGCAGTATCCGTTCCCCTTTGTTCTGTGGGTTAGGTAAGAAGGTAGGCAAATGAAAGAGTCAGACTGGATACCACCTTGGGCATGAAGGAGGGATTGGCTCTGAGGGACACCCTGTCCGCATGAAAGATGATGAAAAGTTCCACAGCCATAAGGGCCTGTAATTCAGATACCTTTCTTGCTGAAGTGATTGCTAAAAGGAAAGCTGTTTTCCAGGAAAGAAATTTTAAATCTGCAGTAGAAGCTGGCTCGAAAGGAGGAAGAGTGGGTTTCTCCAAGACAAAGTTAAGATCCCAGGCTGGAGTTGGAGCTCTCCTGGGTGGCCTTAAAATTTTGGCCCCTCTGAGGAACTGCATGAGCAGTGGGTGAGAGAAGAAGGGAGGCTCTGTGCTATAATGAGCTGAAATGGCTGAGGCATGAATTTTGATGGCGGAAAAGGACAAGCCCTTATGAAGCATCTCAGTCAAGTATTGTAGAATCTGAGGTAAAATTGGACACTGCTGCGTTAAATCCTTGAGACTGGTTCTAGGCACAACATCTTTTCCAATTTGCAGCACAAGATTTTCTAGTACTAGGCGTCCTTGCCTCTAACATGATCACTGACTAAGGGATTGTAAAGGAGAGATTACGTAATTAGCCAGACTGCTAGGTTCAGGGTTTGCAACTGAGGGTGCAGAATCTGGTTCTCCTGCTGATACAACAGGGAAGGAGTATGAGGCAGGTGTCATAGAGCCAAGCGTGACACACTGCGCAAGAGTGGGTACTAGCGTTGGCGAGGCCAGTCTGGTGCAATTAAAATCATCCTTGGATTGTCCTGTCTGATCTTTAGTAGTACCTTGGAGAGCAGAGGCAGAGAAGGAAAGGCATAAACTGATAGATTTTTCCAAATGAAAGATAGAGCATCCACTTTCCAAGCTAGCTTGTGGGGAATCCTTGTGCAAAATTTGTCCAGTTGATGGTTCTGGGGGGAGGCAAACAGGTCTATATCTGGGCTCCCCCACTTGCTTGTCAACATGCTGAAAATCCTTGGTTCCAGTTTCCACTCGTGTGGGTCCATGAGGTTTCTCCTTAGTCTGTCTGCCAGTGTATTTTGTTTTCCTGGCAGGAACTGCGCTTGTAGATTCACTTGGTAGCTCAAGGCTGTGTTCCACAATGCCATGGCTAGTCTGCAGAGGGGGTAAGAATGTGTACCCCCCCCTGCTTGTTTATGTACCACACAACAGTGGTGTTGTCCGGCTTTACCATTAGTTGTCCTGGAAGAATGTGGTCCTTGAAGGCTGTCAGAGCATTCTGTACAGCAAACATTTCCTTTTGATTTATGTGCAGGTGCATTTGACTTGGGTTCCATTTGCTCTGAATGCACTTCCCTGCCAGGTGAGCCCCCCATGCACAATCTGATGCGTCTGTTAAGATTTGGGCGGCAGGGGGTAATGTGAATGGCAGTCCCCTGTTTTGGTGGCAGGCCGCTGCCCACCAAAGGAACTCTAGGCGTAGGCAAGGTATGATAGGAATCCGTGCTTCAAGATCCTGTGAATGTTGACACCATAGGCTTTTGAAATACCACTGTAGTTTCCTCATATGCAGCCTTGCATATGGAATTAGAAGAATGCAGAAGGCCATGAACCCCCAAGGCTTGCCATATTTGCCTTGCAGATAGCTGGGTTTTTGTGGCCACTTGTTTGAAATAGGTTGTCAAATGAATCTGTTTCTCTGGCGTGAGGAAGGCCTTCTGGGAAGCTGTATTCGAGCTTTCTCCCAAGAATATAATTTGTTGACAGGGTACCAGGTGTGATTTCTTTTAGTTTATGGTGAACCACAGACAAGTCAGTACCCTTTGAATAAAGGCCAGATGATTCAAAAGAATGTCCTGGCTTTCTGCCTGAATTAGACAATTGTCCAGGTATGGGTATATTTAAATATTTCTTTGCCTGCAAAATGCAATGACTGGAGCTAGACACTTTGTGAATATCCTGGGCGCAGTAGATAAGTCAAAGGGCAGTGCAGAGAACTGATAGGCATGTGCAGGTATGCTTCTTTTAAATCTAGTGTTGCCAACCATGCATCTTTGCCTAGCATAGAAAGCAGCTGGTGAAGAGTAAGCATTTTGAAGTTTGGAATCACCAGAAAGGTGTTTAAAGTAGAAACGTCCAGGATAGGACGCCATGTATTGCTTTTTCTGGGTACAAGGAAAAATCTCGAATAGAAACCTTGTCCCTTTTCCTCTTCTGTTTACCAAATGAATAGCCCCCATGTTTAAGAGAGAGAGGGTACTTGATTTTGGGCCTCTGCCCACTGATTTGGGGGTAGATCTGGCCACCCGCTTGGTGTTGGTAATGTGTGGAAGTGAAATCTGTATCCTTGGGTATATTTAAAACCCATTTGTCCTGGGTAACGAGTTCCCAGTTTTTGGCCTGCAGACCAATCTTTCCGACTAAAGGAGCATTCAGTTGGGAAGTGCTTGGAAGTTTTAAAAACAAATCAGTGAGATAGTTTTCCACGGGGGGGGGTGCGGAAACCCCCCACTGCTTAGTCTTGTGTGTTCCTTGGGACTGAAACCTGGGGTTTTTGCTGTGTCTGGGTTTGGCTTGAGAAGACCTGGAAGGGGCTGGAAAGGACCAATTTTTAGAGGGCCAGTGCCTACTAAATCTAGGAGGCTGAACTTGTAAGAAATCTTTAACAGTTTGCATAGATATAGCTTCATCTTCCATCTTTTTAAGAACTTCCTCAGCCTTGTTGACAAACAGGCGGTCCTGATTTATTGGAGCATCCAACAATTTAGCTTTAACATGATCAGGCAAAGATTGCTCCTTAAGCCAAGCATGCCTTCTGAGCACAGACCCAGTAACAGCAGCCCTGCAAGAGGCTTCTAATGAATCAAATCCACATTGCAAAGTATGTTTTCCAACTTGTTTAGCAGAATGCATTAAATCCTGTAATTCTTTAGTTTCAGCACAGTCAGGAATCAACATCATTTTCTGCTTAAGCAATCCAATAACATGTTGTTGATACTTTAACATATGAAACTGGCAGTTTAAAGACCTAATGGCCAAGGCTGCAGAACTGTAAACCTTCTTACCCAATCTATCAAGCACCCTGAAGTCTCTATCAGAGGGGGTAGGATTTTTAGCAGTAGAAGCCTTAATGTCCTTGGGTCCCTGTGAAATAGTCTCTGGATCCGCAATAGGATTTTTAAAAAGGAACTTGTGTGAATCAGGAACCCAAAGGAACCCTGTAATATCAGTCAGGTTTTCTGGGAGCAGGAGGCAAAGAATCAGGGGCCAAACTAGATTCTGAAAAGGCATCATCAACAATGTCTAGTACAGGAGGTATAGCTAAAGGCCTATGCTGAGGCAGACGTAAGAAATCCCTAAGTCTCTTTTTTGAATCAGAAAAACCCTGGCTTTCCCAGTGGAAATGTTCCCTTAAGAGTACGTAAGGTCTCACCAAAAGAAAAATCCTCTGGTGGGGAAGCAGAGTCTTCTGCATAAGAATCCTCATAAGTAGATAAGGGCAAATCCAGATCATCAGAAGAATCAGAAAAAACAGAATCCTGGTCAGAAGATTAATAAACAAGTTCAGTCCTAGGTCTCTTAGAAGGGGGAGGTTGGCTTCCTCTGATTAGAGTTATAACATCTTCAGCCATTCTTATTTGTGTTTTAGGCATAGAGGCCTGAGCATGCGGTCTGGGCATCGGTTTCTTAGTCATGGTTCGGGATTTTGGCCTAAATGAAGAAGGAGGCGTCGGTTTAATATGCAAGTCCATAGGTCTGAATACACCCTCAGAAGCCAGTGCCTGCACAGCGGTTCTGGACCCATCCAAAGTAGAGACATCCGCAGGTTCCACAGTTGAAGCATCTCGCGGCATACAGGACTCTGAATGGGTCTCAGTAGAGGCCTGCGAGTCAGAAATAGCGGGTAACAGGGGCTGCGAAAGCGCCTGAGTACCAGCGAACTGGCGACTGGCTTAGGAGAAGCGTCATTGGCAGCTTTGGACCTCGACGGCCTGTCTCTGTCTTTATCTTTGCTTTTTTTCGGAATCTCAGTAATCGGATGGCTAACAGACGACATTTCTAGATAATTAAACAGAGAAACGAAATATTTACAGGCGAAAATATACCGACAACGGATAGTGCGCCGATTAAATAAAGCACAAAACCGACAGCAAGGTACCTCGTGGTCAGGGCCTAAGCAAGGAATACAGTACAAATGAAAAGTTTTGAGAGGTATTTGCTTTCCACAAGTAATGCAATTATTAACTTTTACTGACATCGGAAAGGAGCAAAAAAAAGTTTCTCCAACGGGGTACTTAGCTTTAGTTGAAGACTTCGGTTCTGAAACTCAAACGAAAATTTCAGGAGTCGGCCGACCGGCACTTGCAAACTGCTTCGGGCAACGCATGGCAAGAAAGACTGATGTAATGGCATCAGCTGCATGTTTTATACCCCTGACGACCTGACGTCATGGAAGAAGGGACAGCAACCGACGCAGAACCCAAGACTTTGTTAATCAGGCCGACTGAGTGCTACTGCAAGCAGATAACCCAAATGTAATGGCTAACAGTGAAACACGAAGAACATCCTCCGATCTATTGCAGCGGCAAACTAGATCTGATGCAACTCTAGGTGCATCATGGGATAGGGACTTGGCCGTTAGCTGTCTGAAGACTTCGAGCTTTGTAGTAGGCCGACTCGGAGCAGAGGATTGGCTCCAAACCCATCTGTAAGAATGAACGTCGAGACAGAACAACTTCACATTAATATACTTCTACCAGGCAAATCAGCTACTCCTACCCAATCAGTCATCAATCCTAAGAGCATAGCAACCCAGTTCAATAAATACTTTACTGAAACTATCCAAACCCTTGCTAATTCTCATATGGTCTCCACTACCCCAACCTCACTCACAGCCCAACAAAGCATCAACTCCAAAAAAAGCTGCAACCTCTTTATATTCCACCCAGTGTCTTTTGATACCACAAGAAAACTACTAAGAAAACTAAAACCTACCACATTAGCCACAGACAACCTCCCAGCAGAATTTCTGTAAATCGCAGCAGATGCTTTAGCATACCCAGTAGCCATACTCTGATCATTACCAGAAAACATGGTCCCAGATATTTGAAAAATCTCACGCATAATACCCTTACATAAAGGAGGTAACTCAACTGAACTTACTAATGATATGCCAATTGCCATTCTGTCCTCCCTCATCTAAAATCCTACACAGGACTATGCACACTCAATTAATGACTTACCTTAACATAAATGAACCATTGTCAAACACTCAGTTTCCGCCCCTCTCAGCACTACCACAGCCCTCATGTCCTTCACAAATACAGTGAACCACTATAGAAACAGAGGACTGTTTGTATCTGCTACATTTTTAGACTTGTCAAAGGCCTTTGATACGTCAATCATGACAAACTTACTGGCACTCTCTCCACTCTCTCAGTAACTCAACTACCACATGGTTCAGAAGTTACCTATCAGGACAACAGCAGGCCGTCCAATGGCAACAAATTTCCCCTCTTCTCCCTATTGCCTTAGGGGTTCCACAAGGCTCCATCCTTGGACCTCTACTCTTCACCTTTTTCACCAACTAGCTCCACTGCCACACTACTAGCCACTGTAATACAATATGCAGATGACTACACTAATCTGCACAGCTTCTTCCCTTCATGACCTCAACACTACAACCCGACTACTTCCTGTCCATAGAAACATGGCTCAGCAACTCCCAACTCGTACTAAACCCCAGTAAAACAAAGCTTCTCTTCTCCCCAACAAAAGTGACCTCTTCATCCCAAACTTTCACCATCCTGTCCAAAAATAAAACCACAGTCATCCCTACAACTCATACCAAACTGTTGGGTGTAGAAATCAACAACTTGAAGTTCGATATACACACAGCACAAACCATTAAGAAAGTACACAAGAAACTAGGTTTACTTTACAGAAACAAACAATTCCTAACTAGACACTCAAAAGCTACTATTGTTCGCACGCACCTCCTGTCTTCCCTCCTGTATGCCTCCACAATCCTAACCAACTTCCACAAATGTTAACTAACCAAACTCTAAGCTTGTTATATTAAAATTGCCAAGTTTTCCACTGTTGCCCCATAGAGAACACATCACTGTACAACTCTACTAGAATGGCTAGAACTTCCTCAGCTACTACATTTTAATTAGTTAACCTTTGCCCACAAAATATTGCATCAACCAGACAAAATCCCTGCCCACCAAAAACTATTACAACAATACATCACTTCCAGACCCCTCCACTCTAATAAATTCCTACTAGCACCACCAAAGCAAATAAATCTGGAGAATCACTTCTCAAACTACATCCCTAACATATGGAACAAACTGCCCACCCAAATTACTACCTACTGCTCTTTAACACAGTTTTAAAAACTCCTAAAACTATACCTGAAAGACTCCCGGCTCTGTTCTTGTAACTGCCCTGGATAGACCTCTAACTGCTCAACTCTACATCTCTAACTAACTTTCTATCTCATTGCCCTCCCAATAAATCCTAACTGAGCCATGTGTCCTCTCCTTCTCTCAGGAGTCTCTTTCTTCCCAAGCATGACAAATTATTTATATACATATGTACATACTCATACTGAGATGTCTATTGTACACTGTTATCTAAGACATTTTATATTTATCTTTTTGTAACTTTTATGTTTGACACTTTGAACTTGCTTGCAGACAAGCCTTTTCCTTTTGCAGTGTATATAAACGTTTTGTTTTTGTGCAAGTCATATATTATCTGTAACTGTAACACAAACTTGTAATTCTGCTTAACTGGAGCTTTTCTCCCCAAGCCTCCACTGAAAAAGGACCCGTATCCACTCGGACTTTCCCAGTAAACAAATGTTAAATAAATAAAAATAAAAATAGTACAGAATATTCCAGAGAACTGAAATTTAAGGGAAGGCAGGAGATGAAAATGTATGCAATTTGGAGTAAATGAAAGTTAAAAAGAAAATGTATACCGCATGAAAATAAAGGAAATGTTACTGTGCTTTGTTTTCTTTTGTTACTCTGTTTATCTGTCACGTTTTAAAATGTCAAAGACGTTTAAAAAAATACCTACCTCACTAACAGGACCCAAAGCACAAAATGGTAGCAATCCAAACCCATCTTTCATCCAAGAGAGTTCCTCCAAAGCTCAATACTTGGCACCCTACTTTTCCAACATATTTATCAACATACTTCTGCTCATTTCCACTAACATCCTATATAGTACAGTTGTGTACTCTTACCATAAATGTAGATATTCGAGTGTATTCACTGTTGCAGTCATTACATTTGGGTAATCTGCTGGCAGGTTGCCCTCAGTCAGCCTGAATTCCAAAGACTTGGGTCCTGCGTTGGTCACGGTCTCCTCTTCCATGACGTCAGGGGTATAAAACATGCAGCCGACGCCATTTTCTTTAGTTTTTCTTGCCCCAGATGTCAGGTGCCCCCAAAAAGGTAGCAAAAATATGTATAAATATTATATATATAGATATATATATATATATATATATATATATATATATATAAAATACATGCATTAAAATAAACTTTACCTTAATTTACAAGCAAATACACCACATAGGTTGTAGAGGATAGAGAAGAAAAGATAAACTCCAGAATGAAAGGGGGATGGCGGGAGGGGAACCTGGACTGCAACAGTGAATACACTCTAACATCTACATTTATGGTAAGTGTACACAAGTGTACTATGTTCTTCGTGTTTCACTGTTGCAGTCATTACATTTGGGTAGAATCCCAAAGCTATGGTTGGGTGGCTGGAGCTAAACAGCATTAGGTGCGGCTATAAGGCCCTGCAGGACTGCAGTGGCAAAGCCTGCTCTGGACCTAGAGTAGAGAGGCAAATGATAATGCTTTGTAAAGGTGTGAACAGAACTCCAAAGAGCAGCCTCTAGAATGTCCTTGGCTGGTACTCCTCTGAGAAGTAGCTGCAGCTCTGGTGGAATGAGACCTAATGCCCTTGGGCACAGGTTTACCATAATGTAAGTAGCAGAAACTAATGCAGTGGCTTATCCACTTTGAAATAGTCTGCTTTGAAATAGCCTTTCCTTCTGATCCTGCAGCATATGCCACTAGTAACTGCTCATTTATTCTTCGAGCTTTAGTCCGGCTCAAGTAGAATCTTAGCTGTCTGTGTATGTCCAAGGAATACAGAATGCTCTCCCCCTTGTTCTGCGGATATGGATAAAAGGTTGGCAGATGAAGAATTTGGTTAAGAGCCACAGTGGAAACCTCCTTAGGCATAAATTTAGGATTTGTCCTCAGACACACCCTGTCTGGGTAAAATATGATAAAAGGCTCTACAGCCATGAGGGCCTGTATGTCTGAAACTCTTCTTGCTGACGTAACTGCTAGTAACAGAGCTGTTTTCCATGATGAGAACTTTATATCAGCGGTAGCAGTTGGTTCAAATGGAGGCAGTGTGAGCTTTTCCAACACATAATTGAGGTCCCATGCAGGTATTGGTGATCTAGGAGGCCTTAAATTTTTGGCTCCTCTAAGATACTGCTTTAGTAACGGATGAGAAAAGATTGGTAGCTCTGTATTGTAATGAGCCGAAACGGCAGAGGCATAGATTTTAATTGATGAGAAAGATAGGCCTTTGTCAAGCATCTCAGTTGAGTATTGTAATATTGGAGGAATATTAGGTTCTGTTGTATCCGCTCCTTGTGCTTTGATTCCAAGCACAGAATCTCTTCCATTTATCAGCATAAGACTTTCTAGTACTAGGCCTTCTGGCTTCCAAAATGACATCCATCACAGCTTTACTGAGAGGTGTTGTTTGTATAACCACATGATCAGCCATGCTGCCAGGTTCAGTGTCTGGAGTTGATTGTGCAGGATCTGATTGTTTTGCTAGAACAGTAGTTGAGATCTTTGAGGTAAGGTCCAAGCTGGGTATTGAAACAAGTTCCTTAGGATTGCATACCAGTATTGGCGGGGCCAGTCCGGGGCAATTAGTATCATCTTTGGTTTCTCTTGTCTGACTTTTAGGAGGACCTTGGGAAGAAGAGGCAGAGAAGGAAAGGCGTAAACAGATAGGTTTTTCCAACTGAAGGATAGGGCGTCCACTTTCCATGCTTGTCTGTGATATGTCCTTGTGCAGAATTTTTTCAATTGATAATTTTGAGGAGAGGCAAAAAGATCTATGTCTGGGCTCCCCCCATTCCCTTGTTATCATGCTGAATACTTGTGGATCTAGTTTCCACTCGTGAGGATCCATGAGATTTCTGCTTAAATCGTCTGCCAGAGTATTTTGCTTTTCTGGCAGGAATTGAGCTTGAAGATGTATTTGATAAGTCAAAGCTATGTCCCACAGTGCCATGGCTAATCTGCAAAGGGGGTACGAGTGTGTGCCCCCCTGCTTGTTTATATACCACATGACCATGGTGTTGTCCGTCTTTATCAGTAATTGACCTGGATGAAGTAAGCCCTTGAAGGCTGTTACGGCATTTTGAACAGCTAGCATCTCTTTCTGGTTGATATGTAGATGCATTTGTTTTGGGGTCATATGCCCTGAATGCATCTTACCGCCATGTGGGTCCCCCAGGCATAATCTGATGTGTCTGTTAAGGTTTGGCTGGCAGGGGGTAGAGTGAAGGTCCGTCCCAGGTTTTGGTGACATGCCTTTGCCCACGATAGAAACTCCTGTTGTTGGCAGGGAATTAGAGGAATCATGGTTTCCTGACTGTGATAATGTTGACTCCATAAACTTTTTAGGTACCACTGAAGTTTCCTCGTATGCAGTCTTGCATATGGAATCAGTAGGATGCCATGAAGCCCAAAGCCTGCAGAATTTGTCTTGCAGATAACTGGGTTTTTGTTGCCATCAGTTTGAAGTAAGTAGTCAGTTGCCTTTGCTTGTCTGGCGTGAGGTAAGCCATCTGGGCAGTTGTATTCAAGCATGCACCCAGGAATGTTATCTTTTGAGAGGGTACCAGTTGTGATTTCTTTTCGTTTATTGTGTACCCTAGGCATGTTAGAAGCCTTTTCGCAAACACCAAATGTTGAAAAAGAATGCCCTTGTTCTCTGCTTGAATGAGACAGTCGTCCAAGTAAGGATATATTTGAATACTTCTTTGTCTGCAAAATGCAATTACTGGTGCCAGGCACTTTGTAAAGACCCTGGGCGCAGTAGATAAGCCAAAGGGCAGTGCAGAGAATTTGTAATGCATTAAGCCAGCCTTGAATCTGAGGTATCTTCTGCACGATTGTCTTATTGGGACATGCAGGTATGCCTCTTTTAGGTCTAATGTCATCAGCCAAGCTTTCTGGCCCAGCATGGGCAGAAGCTGCTGCAAAGTCAGCATTTTGAATTTTGGAATGTCCAGGTACGTGTTCAAAATCGATAAATCCAGTACTGGCCGCCAGGCCTTGTCCTTTCTGGGTACCAAGAACAGTCTTGAGTAAAAACCTTGTCCTTTTTCCTGTTCTGGTACTGGCTGAATGGCCCCCATATCCATGAGGGATCTAACCTGTTTCTGTGCCTCTGCCCATTGATTTTTTGGCAGATCTGGCCAACCGTTTGCCATTGGCAGAGTATAGAAATGGAATCTGCATCACTGAGATACTATGTTTAGCACCCACTTGTCCTGGGTTATTAACTGCCAATTTTGAGCAAAAAGTGCTAATTTTCACCCCAAGGGCGCTGCCAAAAGATAAGTGCTTGGTGCAGGTAGAGGGACGTCATTGGGACTGTTTTCTGTAGGTTTGCTCTTTATCTCCTTCAGATTTGGAGGTAGAAGCGCCCCATTGCTTTGACCTGTATGAATCTTGCGCCTGGTATCTGGAACCCTTAGGGCGTCTGGATTTGCCCCTTTGAACTCTGTCTGACACAGGAAAGAACAGATTTTTTGTAGGCCAGTGTCAACTGAATCTTGGTGGCTGCACTTGTAAATCTTTTACAGTTTGCATAGACTTAGCTTTGTCTTCCATTTTCTTTAAAACCTCTTCTGCCTTAATACCAAACAGAGTATCATGCTGTAAATGTGCATCTAGCAATTTAGCTTTAACATGATCAGGCAAATTTTGTTCCTTTAGCCAGGCATGCCTCCTAATCACAGATCCAGTAACTGCTGCCCTGCACGAGGCCTCTAAGGAATCAAAACCACATTGCAAAGTATGCTTTCCAACCTGTTCAGCTGCATGCAATAATTCCTGCAATTCTTTATTTTCTGCACATTTAGAAATCATCATTTTCTGTTTTAGCCATCCCATAACATGTTGTTGATACTTGAGCATATGAAATTGACAGTTTAAGGCCCTAATTGCCAAGATTGCAGATGTATAAACCTTTTTTCCCCCCATCTATCCAGTGTCCTTGAATCTCTGTCAGAGGGGGTAAGTTTTTTTGCTGTTGAGGCCTTAACTCCCTTTGGATCCTGTGAAATAGTTTCAGGATCAGCAGCAGGGTTTCTAAATAAAAATTTATGTGAGTCAGGGACCCTGTAATATCTGTCAGGTTTGCTGGGAGCCGGAGATAAGGAGTCAGGGGTCAAGCTAGACTCCGAAAACACATCATCCATAATGTCTAAAACAGGGGGTATGGCTAAAGGCTTGTGCTGAGGGAGAAGAGGGAAATCCCTGAGCCTCTTTTTTGATTCTGAGAAATCTTGACTCTCCCAGTGAAAATGCTCCCTCAAAGTATGCAAAGTTTCTCCAAATGAATAATCCTCAGGAGGTGATGCAGATGGTATAGATTCCTCTGCATCTGAATCCTCATAGGGAGGTATAGATAATTATTGATCAGAACAGGAATCAGAAGAAACAGAAACCTGATATGAAGATTCATAATCAGTGCCTTGCCTAGGCCTCTTACCTGGAGGGGGGATGGGTACCCCTGATCAAGGTAACAAGGTCTTCAGCCATTTTGATCATCTGTTTTTTAGGCATAGAGGCCTGTGCACGTGGCTCATGTGTCGTTTTTTTTTTTTTTCGTTTTAGAAGTTGCTTTTGTCTTTGGTTTTGCAGCTGTTGTCGGTTTGCTATACAAATTTTGAGGCCTGAAAACACCCTCAGAAGCCTGCTCAGTGGCTCCGGATCCATCAGAGGGAGATACATCCGTCGGTCCAATACTTTGAATATCTCGCGGCATGCCGGACTCCACAAGGGTGTGGGTAGAGGCCTGCGACTTGAAAGTAGCGGGTATCAGGGGCTGCGAAAGCGCCTCACCGAGTACCAGTGAATGGCTTAGGAGAAGCTTTCTCATCGGTTTTGGACCTCGACTGTCTCTCTGTCCTTTTCTTTGCGTTTTTTATGTACTCTGGTAGTCGGATTGCTATCCGATGACATTTCTGGGTAGTTAAATCTGTTTCCAAAATACTTTGAGGCAAAAATATACCGACGCTTAACAGTGCATTGGTTAAATCTAGCACAAAACCGACAGCCAGGCACGTTGTGATCAGGGCCTAGGCAAGGAATACAGTATAAATGGAAATCCTTACGAGGTATTTGCTTCCCACAAGTAATACAATTACTAACTTTTTCTAAAATCGGTATGGAGCACGAAAGAAGTTTCCCCAATGGGGTACTTAGCTGTAGTGAAGACTTCGGTTCTGAAACTCAAACTCGAATATTTCAGTAGTTGGCTGACCGGCACTTGTGAAATGCTTCTGCTTTGGGCACCGCACGGCAAGAAAGACGAAAGAAAATGGCGTCGGCTGCATGTTTTATACCCCTGACAACCTGACGTCAAGGAAGAGGAGACAACAACCGACCCAAAACCCAAGACTTTGGAATTCAGGCTGACTGAGGGCAACCTGCCAGCAGATTACCCAAATGTAATGACTGCAACAGTGAAACATGAAGAACATCCAGTATAACGGTGATTCAGCTATTATCCACACAGCCAAAACAATCACGGAGCTTCATGGTGCCCAACTCTCTAAAGCCATTATGACTAGCTCAAACAGTTCACCCTTGTACTCAACCCTGAAAAACTAAGCTGATGGGGAGATTTGCAGAACAAACCAAACTGAATTTAGATGGCATCAGATTGAAGTGGAGAAATGCATTAAATATTGGGCACTGGTTATTGAAAATAAATATTTGGAACGCTACATTGATCCGAAGACTCATTCCAAAAGGTCTCCACCTTTTTAAATGACCTAATGAAGTTCTCCCTAACGATGCATTTTATACTGAGCTTGAATTTTTTAACCAGACTGCTTGGGAACTGCTCGAGATAGTAATCAAAAATATTACCGATACTAGGACTAAAATCAAACAAAAAAAAATCTATAAACTGGATGTGATAGTCAATGAAATTTTCAGCTACTCTCCCCATTTACATGGAGAATATGAAGAGGTTGTCTCTGCTGATGAGAAGTTTGAGAGAACTGTGGTTATCAGAAAATTTAAAAAAACTGCAACGAGGTAAGCTGGCTTATTACAACAGCACAGTTTATCCTACTAACCAAGACGCTTTCTCCTTTAAGAAACCCGATGCAGTGTGTAAAGGAGGTGTGGCTGCTTTAAATCAAGAAGAAAATTCAAATATTTCTACTAATAGACCCAAGGCTTCAAATATTCTAATAAGTGCTGATGTCAACTCCTTTACTGTGTATGAGTTGAACGAGGAAGGAGAGACGCCAGGGACCATCCACAGTATCAGACGAGGGATGTTTAACTGCCTTTTCATCCCAACAAACATTTTAATTATGCAAAAAGTTAAAAAAAAAACTTTGCAAGAGGGCAAGGAAGTTGTTTGTTCTGTGTATCAGAAGTCCACAGGAAGTTGAATATCAAAGGCTTTTTTCCAATAATGTACCCATGAGTTCAGACATGAAAGTTATTAATTTACCCAGTTTTGTTTTAAAGCCTGTGCATTTAAGACTGTTAAAACTAGGTTTGAGTTTTCTACCTAGCCACAGGGCTAACATTACTAAAACTGTATTAGAGCTGAAATTTTTTACACACAAGTTGAATTGAAAAGTGTTTATTTAACAAGGTCAATATATCAAATACCTTGTGAAAACCTTCCACCTTCAACCCAGCTTTAAAACTACAATATTAAAATATTTGAGGAAGTCTGTGAGAAAGAAATCTGAGAGGTGTTATCCAAGAAAAGTAATAACTATTTTAACTTGTCGCAGGAAGAAAGAATAGCTTTACAAGAATTGAGGAATCAAACCCATTTAAAGTTTATGATGGCTGACAAGGGAGGTGATCTAGTGGTAATGGATGATAGTTTGTGTAAAACAGCCATACATGAGATGTTAAACAATACCAATGAATATCAAGAAGTAACTATAGATGTTCTACTCAAAAGTTACACAATGATCTATTCTATCCTGTATAAATTACTGAAGAATGGCAATATTAGATGCTATTTATGAATATCTAACTACACAGAAACCCAAACTAGGAGTTTTATTTGATATTCCAGAAATCCATAAAAGTTAAACAAGACCACCTTTTCCACCTATTGCGTCAGCTCCAAAGAACATTAGTGAAGAACAGCATTAATTTTTAGACACTGTTTTTAATCTGTTGGTACAAAAATGACCATTTTATTTAAGAGATTCTTGGGACCTCGCAGAAAAATTAAGATAGTTTTATTTGGAATACGATTATTGCCTTAAAAATATTAAAATTGTAACAGTTGATGTTTGTTCCGTATTTATTTGTATTCCACAAGATTGGGGTATTGAAAGTCCAACGTTGTTTTTAACTAAGAATACCACCTTTTCCAATGATAATGTTTCGCTTCATTGTTTACTAATGGAAATAGTACTAGATGACAATTGCTTTCCAATTGATAGAAAGATGCTTCAAACAAGTCAGAGGGGTGGCGAAGGGGTCATCAGTTGCCCCATCCTTTGCAAGTCTTGTATTAGGATAGTGGGAGCAAAGTGTGTTACCAACTAGACAACATTTGTCAACAGAAATGTTTTTTATAAACGGTTTGTAGATTACCTTTTCGTTATGGACATCAACCAGGAAGAATGAGTTTATTGAGTGGTTGAATGGAAATTCAGACTGCTTTAAGTTGACATTAGGTGAAACTGGATTACTTGTTCATTTTTTTGGATGTGATATTAGAATGGAACCTGATGAACAAGAAAATCGACAGTAGAACCTGCACTTTAGAATGGTCACCCTAAACTCATGAAGAAAAATATTCCAAGAGGACAATTTATCCGAGCCTCCAGGATGACAACCTCAGATACAGAATTCCACAAAGAAATAAGGAACATTAAATTCCTGTTAATAGAAAGAGGTTATAGTAGTGAATTGTTTACAGTACCTGCAGAAGTGAATAGTAAAAAGGGCTGATGTGTTTAAATAAAAGATTATGTCTTACCATAACTTGGCATTTGTGTTGTCTATCTTCATTCCTCCTCACATTCTAGAAAAGAAGGCAGAAGTAGTAGCCATAGTTCTGTTGGAATGTCCCCTAGGAGATCGAGGAAATTCAAGGCCCTTTTGTGAGTAAATGTATGAAATACAGCCAGTTATTAATTTTGCTAAGGTAATCTTGGACACTGCTTTGCCTACTTTATTAGCCAAGAAGGCTACAAATATTTGCTCAGAATTCCTGTGTTTGGTTCTGTGTAGGTAGAAAGGAAGATGACTATGAATGTCTAGGCGTAGAACATACTTCCCTTTATTACAGGAATTTGCAAAGAACATTGGTAAGTGGATGGACTGGCTGATATTGCCTTTCGTGGCTATTTTAGGCATAAAGGAGGGATTGGTATGAAAAGAAACTCTGTCCTTAAGAAAAATTATATAAGGAGGTTTGTATAAGGCTTGTAGTTCAGAGGTTCTCTTAGCTGAAGTTATAACCACCAAAAAGATTGCCTTCCATGACAAAAACTTCATGTCGCAACTTGTAGCCGGGTTCGAAGGTCCCAGAGTCAAAGCTTGCAACACTACAGTTAGATCCCAAGGAGCAGATGGGTCCTTGATGGGAGGCCTCAACAAGGAAATACCTTTCATAAAGGATTTGCATAATCCAAAGGTGAACGGGGAATGAGATTGACTTGCAGTATGAAAATTAAAAATAGCAGCTAACTGAAGCTTGACGGTAGAGAAGCTAGCTCCCTCCTCAGAGTACTAAGAAAAAAGTAGAACATCCCAAACTGCTGCTGAAAAAGGGTCAATATTTCTATTTGTAGCCCAAATGATGAACCTTTTCCAATTACTGGTGTAGATTTTCTTAGTAGAAGCCATTTACAAGGCTAAAAGTATTTTACAGATGGGGAAGTAAGCTTGGACTGTATCGCTAGGGTTGGAAGTGGAGAAGCAAGCTGTCAGTCTGGGGGCACGAAGGTTCAGATGCTGCACCCCTGACTGGTGAGAGGTGGTCCTGTCTTGGCTCCAGTATCTAAGGAGGACATTTCAGATGAGACCAGAGGAAGGGGGCAATGAGGATGACTGAGCTCTTCAGCCTGCTTACCTGCTGAAGAAACTTCGGGATCAGAGGGAGAGGGGGGTAAACATATAGGAGAACCAGGGGCCAATCTTGGACCAGTGTATCTTTTGGGGACTCCCCTTGAGGAGGGATCAGAGTGAAGAACTTGCTGCATTTATTGTTGAGGGGAGAGGCAAACAAGTCGCAGCAAGGTTGACCCCAGCGATTAAAGATCATGCTTGCCACTGACTGACTGAGGGACCACTCATGTGAACTAGGAGTGATCTGCTCAAGTCTGTACGTCAAGTCGTTTGTTTTCCCTAGGATGTGCATTACAACTAGAAGGCAGTCGGCCGACAGCACCCACTCCACTCATGCCCTCCTTGTACAAGGGGTATGAATGGGTATCTGCTTGCTTGTTGCTGTACCAGACCAACAGACATGTTGTTGGTGTGTACTGCAATAGTCTCCAAGGGGATAGTAACCTAAAAGGCTTGTAACATTAGGAGAGCTACTCATCTCTATGATGCTGATATGCGACCTGGTCTTGATAGGGGACCAAGTGCCTTGGACCATATTCTCATTGTAATGCCCCCCACTCGAACTGGGAGGTGTCCATGGTCACTATGGCTATTGGGGGATTGGTTAAGAAGGGCCTGCCTAGAAGGAGACTGTCCAACTGAATCCACCAGCTAAGGTGATGCTTGCAAATTGGCATCAATTTATGGGCGGGATAGCGGATGACAGAGCATGGACCACTGTGCCTCCAATGTCCACTGGAGAACCCTGTATGAAGAATCTTGGTAGAGGAACTAACACGATTGCTGAAATGCTAAGGCAAGACCATCCGTGCCGGAGGGGCCTGGTGGGATAACAATTCCCAAACTTGATTCCCCAGTGTTCTTATGTGGTGCAAGGGAAGAGAAGCTATCTGATGCTTTGTGTTCAGCTGTGTCCCTATGAATTCTAGGTTCTGCACAGGAGCTAGGTTGGACTTGTTTAGGTTTGCAGTGATGCCCAGGGAGTGTGAAAGTTGGTCTAAATCTCTGGCTTGGATGAGCTGATGCCTCGTTGGAGAGGTAAGGAGCTAATTGTCTAAGTATGGAAACACCCAGAATCCTTTTGAGTCTCATGTGAGTGGCTACCACTGCCAGGCATATGGTGAACACCCAGGGGCTGTGGTGAGTCCAAACGGCAGTGCTCTGAACTGGAAATGATTGGCTTCCAGCCAAAAGAGCAGGTATCTCCTGGAGGTCTTGTCTATTTTGATGTTATAGTACACATACTTGAGATCTACTGAGCAAATACAGTCATCCTTGTGCAACAATGGCAGAATGGACTGAACCGTAATCATTCAGAACCTTGACTTCTTTACATAACCATTCAACTTGCTTAGATCCAGAATGGGTCGTAGGTCCCCTGTTTTTTTCAGCACCAAAAAAAGCGAGAGTAGGTTCTGAATCCTCTTCGTTCGTCTGGGGCATCTTGGATGACTCTTTTGCAGCAGTTGTGGAATTTCATGTGCTACCTGCTCCCTCTGACTGGGTGGCACATCAGGGAGGTTCTTCTAGTTTGGGGAAGAAGAGAAAAGGGAATGTAGTAGCCTTTGGATATTATGCTTAGCTCCCAGGGGTTTTGAGTCAAATAGGTCCAGGCTTCTGAGCAAAAAGCTAGTTTGACCCCCGACTGCCTCCAGAGATGGACAGTCGGGCAGAGCTTCAGCAGCGCTGACAGGAATGGTTGGGAAAGGAGTCTCTAAAGCTCAGGTTTTGCAGGCCCCTCTGCCTCAAGGGTGGTGCCCGCCATCAAACCATCCTCCCTCTGCCTCTACAGGAGGGTTCCTGACGCTGGTCCTGGAAAGGCCCTTGGGATTTACGAAACCACATTTTCTTGCCTCCATGTTGGCTCCTGGAGAAGGAAATCTGGGGTATAGAAAATTTAATTCCTACAGCAGAAAGTGTCTTCCCATCCTTTTTGTTGCGGGTGAGAGTATCTCGAACCATCGGCCCAAAAAGAGAAGAACCATCGTAGGGGGCATCACAAACGATGCCTTAAAGGGCTCTGCAAAATCACAAAGCCTCATCCAGGCATGTCGCTCCTTAGCAAAAGTCCTGAACTGGCCACTCATGAGGTACATTCTGTTGTAAGGGAGATTAACCTCATTGAGGAGTTGGCGATGGAAGATAGAGTGGTCAGCTTGGGAAAAATGTACAGTTGTGTACACTTACCACAAATGTAGATGTTAGAGTTTATTCACTGTTGCAGTCATCACATTTGGTTTATCTGCCTGCAGGTAGCCCTCAGTCAGACCGAATACCACAGTCTTGGGATTTCTGTATCGAAAATCTCAGGTGTCGGCCGACCAGCACTTGCGAACTGCTTCTGCTTCGGGCACCGCGTGGCAAGAAAGACTGAAGAAAATGGCGTCAGATGCCTCATATACCCCTGGCGCACTGACGTCAGGGAAGAAGCGACAGCAACCGATGCCGGACCAAGACTTTGGAATTCAGGCCGACTGCGGGACCGCCTGATGGCAGGATAACCCAAGTGTGATGACTGCAGCAGGGTAATACGATGAACATTCACTGTTTCCAGGAATTGAGAATGCTGACACCAGAGACTCTAAGTTCCACTGAAGTTTCCTCATATGCAGTCTTGCATATGGAAATAGGAGAATGCATGAGGCCATGAACCCTAGGGCTTGCAGTATTTTTCTTGCAGACAGCTAGGTTTGGGTGACCAGTAGTTTGAAGTAATTTGTCAAACAAACCTGCTTTTTTTGGAGTAAGGAATGCCATCTGGGAAGTTGTGTTCAAGCTTGCTCCCAGAAATATAACTTTCTGGCAGGGTACCAGGTGTGATTTCTTTTCATTGATGGTATACCCCAGAGAAGTTAGGAGTCTCTTTACAAATGTCAGGTGCTGTTGTAACAGTCCCTGACTGCCAGCCTGAATCAGGCAGTCGTCCAAGTATGGGTAAATCTGAATCTTTCTCTGCCTGCAGTATACATTGACTGGAGCCAGGCACTTTGGGAATACTCTGGGCGCAGTAGATAAGCCAAAGGGAAGTGCAGAGAACTGATAGTGCATAGAGCCTGCCCTGAAACGTAGATATTTCCTGCAAGATTCCCTTATAGGAATGTGCAGATAAGCTTCTTTTAAGTCTAGAGTGAACAGCCAGGAGTCCTTGGCTAGCACAGGAAGCAGCTGTTAGAGTGTAAGCATTTTGAATTTTGGTACCACCAGGAAGGTGTTGAGAATTGACAGATCCAAGATAGGGCGCCAAGAGTTTTCTTTTCTGGGCACCAGAAATAGTCTGGATTAGAAACCCTGGCCCCTTTCCTCTATTGAGACAGGTTGAATAGCCCTGATACTGAGAAGAGAAGAGAAAGTACTTGGTTTTGGGCCTCTGTCCACTGGTTTGGGGGGAGGTCTGGCAATCCACTTCGGGTTGGCAGAGAGTGGAAGTAGAATCTGTATAACTGGGATACAAAGACACATCTGTCCTGGGTTATGTACTTCCAGTTTTTTGCATGCAAGGCGATTTTTCCTCCTAGGGGTGCAAGTACCTGGGAGTGGCTGGGAAGGATGAAGGACAAGTCATTATGAACTTTTTCCATAAGGGAGTGGCTTACTACTCCCCGTTTTAGAGTTGGGAGCACTCCATTGTTTACATCTGTGTATACCCTGAGACTGAAATCTTGGTGGCTGCTGCCCCTGGGTTTGGACTGAGAAGGTCTGGGAGGGACTGGAAAGGACCAGTTCTTTGAAGGCCAATGCCTACTGAATCTAGGTGGCTGTAGATTTAGCTTTTTCCTCCATCTTTTTAACAACAACTTCTACTTTTGTGCCAAACAAAGGTCTTGGTTTAATGGAGCATCTAGTAATTTTGCTTTGACATCGTCTGGCAAGATTTGTTCCTTCAGCCAAGCATGCCTTCTCAGAACAGACCCAGTGACAGCAGCTCTGCAAGATGATTCTAAGGCATCAAAATCACACTGCAACGTATGCTTTCCAACTTGGTTTGCAGAATGCATTAACTCTAGTAAATCTTTATTTTCTGCACAATCAGGAATCAACATCATTTTGTCTTTAATCAGTTCCATAACATGCTGCTGGTATTTTAAACATGTGAAAAGTACAGCTGTGTACACTTATCATAAATATAGATGTTCAAGTGTATTCACTGTTGCAGTCATCACATTTGGGTTATCTGCTTGCAGTAGCCCCCAGTCGGCCAGATTAACAAAGTCTTGGGTCCTGCGTCGATTGCTGTCCCTTCTTCCGTGACATCAGGTCATCAGGGGTATAAAACATGCGCCAACTCCATTACATCAGCTTTTCTTGCCCCAGATGTCAGGTGCCCCCCTAATGGGAAGCAATTAAATCTATAAATAAACAAGGTTATACCTCCAACAAAAAAGCAAATACACGAAAAAGCTTTTGGGCATAGTAAGGGAGAGTAGAGGTATAGCCAAAAAAAGTCAGGAGGCTGGAGGGAGGGAGGGTAACCAGGACTGCAACAGTGAATACACTCGAACATCTACATTTATGGTAAGTGTACACAACTGTACTATGTTCTTCGTGTTTCACTGTTGCAGTCATCAAATTTGGGTATATTCCCAAAGCTAAGGATGGGAGAAGGAATTTAGATTAGGACCAGCTAAAAGGCCCTGCAAAACTGCAGTGGCAAAGCCAGCTCTGGATTTAGAGAAAATTGGCAAATGGTAATGCTTGGTGAAAGTATGGACAGAACTCCAGGTAGCTTCTAGGATGTCCCCAGTAGGGACGCCTCTGAAAAAGGCTGTAGAGGCAGATGCAGCCCTGGTTGAGTGGTGTCAGATCCCCTGTGGGATAGGTTTTCCATGGTGCTTGTAGCAGAAATTAATGCAATGGCCTATCTATTTGGGAATGGTTTGCTTTGAAATAGCCTTTCCCTCTGCCCCTGCAGCAAATGCCACCAGCAGTTCAGATTTCCTTTGAGGTTTAGTCCTGTCCAAGTAGAATCTAAGTTGTCTGTGTACATCTAAGAAGTGCAGTATCCATTCCCCTTTGTTCTGTGGATTAGGAAAGAAGGCTGGCAAATGAATGGACTGATTAAGGGCCACACTGGATACCACCTTGGGCATAAAGAAAGGATTGGTCCTGAGTGACACCTTGTCAGCATGAAAGATGATGAAAGGCTCCACTGCCATAAGGGCCTGTAATTCAGATACCCTTCTAGCTGAAGTGATTGCTAAAATGAAATCTGTTTTCCAAGAAAGAAATTTTAAGTTTGCAGTAGCAGCTGGCTCAAAAGGAGGTAGAAAGAGTTTCACCAAAACAAAGTTAAGGTCCCAGGCTGGGGTTGGAGCTCTCCTGGGAGGTTTCAAATTTGTGAACCCTCTGAGGAACTGCTTGAGAAGTGGATGAGAGCAGAGGGGTGGTTCTGTGCTATAATGAGTTGAAATAGCTGAGGCGTGGATTTTAATGGAGGAAAAAGACAGGCCCTTGTGAAGCATCTCAGTTAAGTATTGTAAAATCTGAGGTAAATTGGGACGCTGCTGTGCTCATCCCTTGAGACTGGTTTCAGGCACAGAATCTTTTCCATTTTTCAGCATACGATTTTCTAGTACTAGGCCTCCTTGCCTCTAAAATGATATCCATCACAGGTTTACGGAGGGATGGTAGAGGAGAGATTATGTAATTAGCCAGGCTGCAAGGTTCAGCGTTCGAAGCTGAGGGTGCAGAACCTGGTTCTCCTGTTGAGACAACAGGGAAGGAGCCTGAGGCAGGTGCCATGGGATAACCGTGACACACTGCACAACAGGGGGTACCAGAGTTTGCGTGGCCAGTCTGGAGCAATCAAAATCATCCTTGGTACGTCCTAGTAGTACTTTGGAAAGCAGAGGCAGAGGGGGAAAGGCATAGACTGATAGGTTTTTCCAGCTGAAGGACAGAGCATCCATTTTCCAGGCTTGCTTGTGGGGAGTCCTTGTGCAAAATTTGTCCAATTGGTAGTTCTGGGGAGAGGCAAACAGGTCTACATCTGGGCTCCTCCATTTGCTTGTCAACATGTTGAAAATCCTTGTTTCCAGTTTCCACTCCTGTGGGTCCATGAGGTTTCTCCTTAGTCTGTCTGCTAGTGTATTTAATTTTCCTGGCAGGAATTGAGCTTGTAGATGCACTTGGTAGCTCAGGGCTGTGTTCCACAATGCCAAGGCTAGTCTGCAGAGGGGGTAAGAATGTGTACCCCCTGCTTGTTTATGTACCACGTAACAGTGATGTTGTCCGTCTTTACCATTAATTGTCCTGGAAGAATGTGGTCCTTGAAGACTGTCAGAGCATTCTGTACAGCTAACATTTCTTTTTGATTGATATGCAGGTGCATTTGACTTGGGATCTATTTGCCCTGAATGCACTTCCCTGCCAGGTGAGCCCTCCCATGCACAGTCTGATGCGTCTGTTAGGGTTTGGGCGGCAGGGGGTAATGTGAATGGTAGTCCCTTGTTTTGTTGGCAGGGCTCTGCCCACCAAAGGAATTCTAGGCGTAGGCAAGGTATGATAGGAATCATTGCTTCTAGATCCTGAGAATGTTGACACCATACGCTTTTTAGATACCATTGTAGTTTCCTCATATGCAGTCTTGCATATGGAATTAGAAGAATGCAGGAGGCCATGAACCCCAAGGCTTGCAGTATTTGGCTTGCAGATAGCAGGATTTTTGTGGCCACTTGTCTGAAGTAGGTTGTCAATTGAATGTTTCTCTGGCGTCAGGAAAGCCATCTGGGAAGTTGTATTCAAGCTTGCACCCAGGAATATAATTTGTTGACAGGGTAACAGGTGTGATTTCTTTTCGTTTATGGTGTACCCCAAACAAGTTAGCACCCTTTGTACAAAGGCCAGATGATTCAAAAGTATGTCCTGGTTTTCTGCCTGAATTAGACAATCGTCCAGGTGTGGGTATATCTGAATATTTCTTTGCCTGCAAAATGCAATGACTGGAGCTAGGCACTTTGTGAATACCCTGGGCAAAGTAGATAAGCCAAAGGGCAGTGCAGAGAACTGATTGTGTGAGTAGCCTGCTTTGAAGCATAGGTATCTTCTGCAAGATTCCCTGATTGGGATTTGCAGGTATGCTTACTTTAAATCTAGTGTTGCCAACCAGGCGTCTTTGCCAAGCATAGGGAGCAACTGGTGAAGAGTCAGCATCTTGAATTTTGGAATCATCAAAAAGGTGTTTAGAGTAGACAGGTCCAGGATAGGACATCAAGAATTTTATTTTCTGGGTACCAGGAAAAGTCTAGAGTAGAAACCTTGTCCCTTTTCCTCTTCTGGTACCAACTGAATAGCCCCCATGCTCAAGAGAGAAAGTACTTGCTTTTGGACTTCCGCCCACTGATTTCGGGGTAGATCTGGCCACCCACTTGGTGTTGGTAAAGTGTGGAAGTGAAATCTGTATCCTTGGGACACTATATTTAAAACCCATTTGGCCTGGGTAATGAGTTCCCAGTTCTTTGCATGAAGAGCAGTCTTTCCCCCCAAAGGGGCAGTCAGGTGAGAAGTGCTTGGAAGTTTTAAAAATAAGTCAATGAGACAGTTTACCATAGGGGGGAATTTTATTACTCCCAGATTTGGAAGTGGAGGTCCCCCCAATGCTTAGTCCTGTGCATACCCTGGAACTGAAGCCTGGGAGCTCTGCTGGATCTGGGTTTGGACTGAAGTTCTGGAAGAGGCAGGAAAGGACCAATTCTTGGAAGGCCAATGCCTACTAAACCTTGGAGGTTGTACTTGTAAAAATCTTTAACGGCTTGTATAGATTTAGCTTTTTCCTCCATCTTTTTAAGAACTTCTTCTGCCTTGTTGCCAAATAGGCGGTCCTGGTTTAAGGGAGCATCCAGTAATTTCACTTTAACATGACCTGGCAAGGATTACTCCTTAAGCCAAGCATGCCTTCTAAGTACAGACCCAGTTACAGCAGCCCTGCAAGATGCCTCTAGTGAATCAAAACCACATTGCAAAGTATGTTTTCCAAATTGTTCAGTTGAATGCAGTAAATCCTGTAAATCCTTCTTTTCAGTACAATCAGGAATAACATAATTTTCTGTTTAAGTAATCCAATAATATGCTGCTGAAACTTTAACACATGAAACTGGCAGTTTAAGGCCCTAATGGCCAAAGTTGTAGAAGTGTATACCTTCTTACCCCATCTATCCAGCGCCCTGGAGTCTCTATCAGAGGGGGTAGAATTTTTGGCAGTAGTAGCTTTAATGCCCTTGGGTCCCTGTGAAATGGTCTCAGGATCTGCAGTAGGATTGTTAAAAAGGAACTTGCGAGAGTCAGGGACCCTGAAATATCTATCAGGTTTTCTGGGAGCAGGAGGTAGAGTGTCAGGGGCCAAGCTAGATTCCGAAAAGGCATCATCAACAATGTCTAGTACAGGAGGTATGGCTAAAGGCCTGTGCTGGGGCAGGAGTAAGAAATCCCTAAGCCTCTTTTTAGAATCAGAGAAATCCTGACTCTCCCAATGAAAATGCTCCCTGAGAGTATGCAAGGTTTCACCAAAAGGGAAATCCTCTGAGGGGGGGCAGAGGGAATAGAATCCTCAGCATCAGAATCCTCATAGGTAGATAAGGGTAAATCCTGGTTATCAGAGGAAACAGAAAATTCAGAATCCTAGTCAGAAGTATCATAAGCAAACTCAGTCCTAGGTCTCAGAGGGGGAAGGCTGGCTTCCCCTGATTAAAGTAATAAGGTCTTCAGTCATTCTTATCATTTGCTTTTTAGGCATAGAGGCCTGACCATGCAGTCTCGGCGTCAGTTTTCTAGGTATGGTTTGAGTTTTAGGCCTTGAAGAAGATGGCGTCAGTTTAATACGCAAGTCAGTAGGCCAAAATACACCCTCAGAAGTCGATGTCTGCACAGCAGCTCTGGACCCATCCAAGGCAGAGACATCCGCAAGTTCCACAGTTGAAGCATCTTGCGGCATACCGGACTCCGAATGGGTCTCAGCAGAGGCCTGCAAATCTAAAGTAGCTGGTATCAGGGGCTGCGAAAATGCCTCACCGAGTACCGGCGAACTGGTGACTAGCTTAACAGAAGCGCTGTCGGCAGTTTTGGACCTATGCAGTCTGTCTGTCTTTATCCTTACATTTTTCGGAAGCGTTGTTGGCAGTTTTGGACCTATGCAGTCTGTCTTTATCCTTACGTTTTTTCAGAAGATCGGTAGTCGGATGGCTTATCAAAGCCATTTCAGTGTACGGAGAATGAGCGCAAAAGAAATTAGCGACAAAGATAGCCAGACGACTAATAGTTTGGGCGTTGAACAGGGCACAAAACTGACAGCGAGGAACTTCGTGGTCTGGGCCTAAACAGGTGACGCAGTAAGAATGAAAATCACTGTGAGGTATTTGCTTTCCACAGGCAACACAATTGTTAACTTTTTCTGACATCTGTTAGAGCAAGAAAAAAGTATCCTCAATGGGGTACTTCGCTTTAGAAGACTTCAAGTTTGAAACTCGAATAATGAAAATTTCAGGAAGCGGCCAACCGGCACTTGCGAATTGCTTCTGCTTCGGGCTCCGCTCGGCAAAAAAAGCTCATGTAATGGCGTCGGCTGCATGTTTTATTCCCCTGATGTCATGGAAGAGGCGACAGCATCCGACGTAAAAATACGAAGACTCTGGTAATCGGGCCGACTGAGGGTTACCTGCAGGGAGATAACTTAAGTGTGATGACTGCAACAGTGTAACACGAAGAATAATCTTTAAGTTCCACTGCAGAAATGGACTCAGACAGGGAGGCTGAAAACTCCTTGATCAGATCTCTCTGCAGCCGGGTAAAAGTGGACCAGGCAGTTTAACACCCTCAGTGCAAAGGTGGCTGGGGCATAAACACACTTTCCAATCCTGTCCAACGCACTAGAATCCTTGTTAGGTGGCTGGACATTGGCAGTCTTCTGCCAGTTCTTTCTTAGTGGATGTCACCACCACGATAACATCAACTACAGGACCCTTGCTCCAATGCTTTGTCTACCAGAGGTACCAGTAACCAGGACAGGCTCTCCGTCTCCCCAAAACTGAAGCCGCAGAGGGGAAAACAGCTAGGACTAACCCCTGATCCGTGGCTTCCAGAAGCAATTGGACCCAAGCTGTCAAGTGCCAAGGTACCTAGGGGAAGAGACGACTCCAACAAAAATGGAGCAGACCCCAGTCCCTCGGACCCAGCACAAACACCATGGCTCAGAGACTCCCTCTGCTAAGAAAGAATTGGAACAGGGCTGATCAAGGGTAACATCAGCATTGGGGAAGGGAGCTTCCCCTGCACCAAACCAAACACACACGGGAGTCCCAAACCTTGCAACTCTGAAACCAGGCTCGGAGAAGGATTGGCCTGGGCAGCTCACAGATCCAACAGGGGATGGAGCTGAAACTTCCCCCATCTGGATTTGGGCCTCGAGGAATCTCCTTATCCTGTCCCGATCAGCCTTGGACAAGCTTCTAGAGGATCTAGAGACAAAGCCGACAAGGGGAGTCGGGAATGCCTAGATTTGACTGAATGAACCAGAGATTTGGTCAAAGCGCTCAAATCCCAAGGCACTGGATCAGATACTAGAGCTGACAATGCAGGTGGCGATAATGAAATAACTTCCTCTAGATCTGAGGATGCTGGTGGATCCGAAGGGGTAGACACTTTCTTTGGATCTAAGGGGGTCGGATCCAAAGTTTTTCTCAACTTGGCTTTAGAGAGAGTCTCTTGGGGATATAGGGAGAGATTGCTTTTTTGCCTCTTTAGCAGACGAGGATGAAGTGGAAGCCAAGGAAAGGGTCTGAGCCTTAGAAGCCAATGAAGGAAGAAAGATCTTCAGGATTAATAGACACACAGACAGCACACACTACCTTTAAATAGCCTGCCCCTAAGCAATACACACTTGTGGGCATCCTGGTTGGGGATTTTATGCCCATAAGAAGCACAACATTTAGAGCCAGGAGAAGGTTTGTCCGACATTACAACTGTCAAATGCTGTCAAAAATAACAGACAGTTAAGGAGGCTATAAAAGACAAAGATAAGGTAGGTATCTACAAGTTAACTAAGACTACAAATTTTACTTCAGAAATAATTAACTGTAACTAACAATTTCTAACTTTAAAACTCAAACGTAAAAAAAAACTCAAAAGAGGGAGGAGCTCGAGAGTCGGACCCAAGTCTGAAGAATGTGACCGAGCTGGATCCAAAGGTCAGATCCAAGACCATATTGTGAGGAGGAATGAAGACATCAGATCCTATGTTACAGGGAAGTTAAGGATATCACTATTAGCAATAAGAATTGTGAAACAAATCATGGAAGGTCATAAGGGTCCTGCATTTTTGCTGGACATGTCTGCGGAATTGGAGACTTCTGAAAGGAAATTCAGATGCACTTAAAATTGGTAAGGAACCTGCATTTGTTTACAAAAGAAGTATTGGTTTTAAATACGCTAGAAAATGATCAAACAGATGTTAGTTTATCTTAGACAATTAAAAATAAAGGAACGCACACCTGTGGAACCTGCAAAGTTTGCCAATTCATTTATGTGAGTTCATTTGTTTATACAGAACATTTAAATTATACTACTAAGATTATATAGGAAGACACACGTGTAGGTCAACAGGAAATGTGAACACAGGGATGTGCTCTAGTTGCCAGGCATAGTACACAGGAATGACCACTCATAGCTTAGAAAAAAGGATCAAAGAACATTTATATTCCATTAAAGTTAGGGACATTAATAATGCTTTGTATAAGCAAACCACTGCTTGAGAGTGATGTAAACAATTTTTGTTCTCCATGATAAGATAGGTAGAATAAAAACAGACTGGAAAGCACAAACTAAATGGCAAGTCAGGTTAAATGCAGACAGTATTTATGGGTTCCTTTAATCCAGGGATCTTAAGTGTTTTCTAAGGGAGCAAATATTAAATGCTAAATAGGAGATATAAGTTTTTAACAAAAAACAAAAGGCTTTAACTGTTTGTTAGATAGGTAGTTATTTAGTGGTGTATGTGTAACAATATTACCAATGATGATTTTTTACTGGTGTTTCATACTGTTTCTTTAAATTTTATTTTTATGATTCATAAATCCAACATAATTATTCTATTATTGTTACTTGAAATTGTAATGTGATTGGTTGGTGCTTTTTAAACTCAGTGTTTTTACTGTGAGTATCTGTTTCCTGAAGTCATTTCATATGAAAACGAAACAAAAAAAACTTCATGCTAAAGACTGTGCCTTTTCTTCCACTAAATCCATCCAGCCTTTGTGATTTTGTTTGAAGTCAAAACTAAGCTAATGTGTCATCCTCAAGCTCAGCTCATATGAAAATAACTTTACTAGCACCAAATTGGTTTCCCACACAACTCTTTCAGGTGTCATCATTGATGAAAATCTAAAATTTAACCTTCCCATCCAAAAGGAAATTAAGAAAACGGACCAAAATCTCAGGGTAAATCATACTTAACACAGTGCTCTCACAAATGTACAAAAAATGCCTACTACTTCCCAGAATCTTGCATACTTTATCAATCTTCACAAATTTGCAATCAAATCAGCTTGCAAAGTTTGAGAAGTGCTACAATAAAATAAGTTTGCTACCAATGTAAACAAATGAACCCACTTCTGCACTTCCATAAAACAACTCATTTGGCTTTAATACCCAAATTACCTCAGCTATTGTCAACAAAAATAGCAGAGAATTGTCTTACACACCCCAGGCAGCTGCCCATTCTTTAATTTTCTCCAATGGTACAGTACCACTACAAAAAGTACAGTTGTGTACACTTACCATAAATGTAGATGTTCGAGTGTATTCACTGTTGCAGTCATCACACTTGGGTTATCTGCCTGCAGGTAGCTCTCAGTCGGCCCGAATACCAGAGTCTTGGGATTTCTGCATCGGATGCTGTCGCCTCTTCCATGATGTCAGGTAGGGAGGGGTATAAAACATGCAGCCGATGCCATTACATCAGTTTTTCTTGCCCTAGATGTCAGGAGCCCCCAAAATAGGAAGATATTACATGGTGTGGAACACTTCCAGTAAAAAGTAAACACCCCTGCTATAAAAGATGGCCATAAAGAGGATAGGTGAAAAGGATAGAGAAAGCCAGGGGACTGGAAGGAGGTGAATACACTCGAACATCTACATTTATGGTAAGTGTACACAACTGTACTATGTTCTTCATGTTTCACTGTTTCAGTCATCACACTTGGATTGATTCACAAAGCTGAGGAAGGGTGGAGGCAGTCAAGAAGTGTTGGGGCTAGCTAGCAGGCCTTGTAAGAATGCTGTAGCAAATCCAGCTCTGGATTTAGAAAAAATAGGTAAGTCGTAATGCTTGGTGAAGGTGTGTACAGTACTCCAGGTTGCAGCTTCCAGGATGTCCCTGGTGGGGACCGCCCCCCCCCCCCCGAGAAATGCTGTAGAGGTTGAAGTACCTCGAGTGAAAGGAGCTCTGATCCCCCGAGGGGTAGGTTTTCCATGGTGCTTGTAGCAGAAATGGATGCAGTGTGCTATCCATCTGGAAATGGTTTGCATCAAAATGGCCTTACCCTCTGCCCCTGTGGCAAAGCTGACTAGTAGCTGGTCAGATTTTCTGAAAGGCTTAGTCCTGTCAAGGTTGAACCTGAGCTGTCTGTGCACGTCCAAGGAGTGCATGATCCTTTCCCCTCTATTCTGAGAATTAGGGAAAAAGGTTGGCAAATGGATGGACTGGTTTACAGCCACACTGGATACCACCTTGAGCATAAAGAAAGGGTTAGTTCTGAGGGAAACCCTGAAAGCATGGAAAATAATGAAGGGCTCCACCGCCATAAATGCCTGTAACTCAGACACTCTTCTTGCTGAAGTAATAGCTAGAAGTAAGGCTGTTTGCCAAGAGAGGAATTTTAACTCTGCTGAAGAAACAGGTTCAAAAGGGGGAAGTGTGAGCTTTTCCAGTACAAAGTTAAGGTCCCAGGCCGGTGTGGCAGCTCTCCTAGGGAGCCTTAAATTGTTAGCTCCTCTCAGGAACTGCTTGATGAGAGGGTGAGAAAAGAGAGGAGGCTCAATATTATAATGAGTTGAGATGGCAGAGGCATGAATCTTAATGGATGAGAAGGATAGGCCTCTGTGGAGCAGCTCTGTTAGGGAATCAAGGATTTGAGGTAAGCTGGGCACAGCTGTGTCCTTTTCTTGAGACAGACTCCAAGAACAATATCTTTTCCACTTTTCAGCATAGGATTTCCTAGTACTAGGCCTTTTGGCCTCAAGGATGACGTCCGGCACCTTTTTGCTGAGGGATGCTGGTGGTGTATTCATGGGATAAGCCAGGCTACAAGGTTTAGGGTTTGCAGCTGTGGATGCAAAATCTGCCCCTCCTGTTGAGACAGCAGGGAAGGTGTCTGATGTAGGTGCCAGGGTGGCACTGCTGTCAGACTGCGTAGAAGTGGGTACCAGTGCTGGCATAGCCAGTCTGGTGCAATAAGGATTGCCCTTGGCCTGTCCTGTTTGATCTTGAGTAGTACTCTTAAGAGGAGGGTCAGAGGAGGAAAGGCATAAATTGAGAGGTTTTCCCATGTAAAGGATAGGGCGTCCACCTTCCAGGCTCTGCTGTTAGGGTTCCTGGTGCAGAATTTGTTCAATTGTTGGATTGGGGGGGGGGGGGCAAAAAGGATCGCCTCCGGAGTTCCCCACCTCTGGGTTAGACGTTTGACTGAGTTGGGTTCCAGATTCCACTCGTGAGGGTCCAGTAGATTTCTCCTTAAGTCATCTGCCAGTGAATTTTGCTTGCCTGGCAGGAATTGAGCTTGTAGGTGCACTTGGATGCTCAAGGCTGTGTTCCACAGAGCCATGGCTAACCTGCAGAGTGAGTAAAAATGAGTCCCGCCCTGCTTGTTTATGTACCACATAACTGTGGTGTTGTCTGTTTTTATCAGGAGCTGTCCTGGAAGGATAAGGTGCTTGAAGGCTGTCAGAGCATTCTGTACAGCTAGCATCTCGTTTTGATTGATACGCAGGGGAATTCGTTCTGGGCTCCATTTGCCTTGAATGCATTTGCCTGCCATGTGAGCCCCCCATGCATAGTCTGATGCGTCTGTTGTCAGGGTTTGGGTGGCGAGGGGTTGCGTGAAAGGATGTCCCTTGTTGTGGTAGCATGCATCTGCCCAGCAAAGAAAAGTACAGTTTTGTACCTACCATAAATGTAGATGTTAGAGTGTAAACACTGCTGCAGTCATTACACTTGGGTTATCCTGCCGTCAGGTGGTTCCCCAGTCGGCCTGAGTTCCAAAGTCTTGGTCCGGCGTCAGTTGCTGTCGCCTCCTCCTTGACGTCAGTGCGACAGGGGTATACAAGATGCAGCCGACGCCATTTTCTTCAGTTTTTCTTGCCCCAGATGTCAGGTGCCCCCAAATAGGTAGGCAATTCAAATTGCTAGTAAAATATACAAAAGAAAAGCAAACAACTATTTTTAGTTACCAGCAAATACTCCCCATAGGTAATAAAGGGTAGATGACCTAGGTAAGTACCAGAAAGTAAGAGGGGAAGGAGGGAGGGTAACCTGGACTGCAGCAGTGTTTACACTTGAACATCTACATTTATGGTAGGTACAAAACTGTACTATGTTCATTGTGTTACACTGCTGCAGTCATTACACTTGGGTGGAATCCCAAAGCTGAGGTAGAGAGGCTGGATCTATAAGGCATTAGGGGTGGCTATAAGGCCCTGCAGTACAGCAGTGGCAAAGCCAGCTCTGGATTTGGAGTATAAAGGCAAATGGTAATGTTTGGTGAAGGTATGCGCAGAACTCCATGTTGCGGCTTCCAAAATATCCTTGGTAGGTACTCCTCTGAGGTAGGCAGTTGAAGTGGCTGTTGCCCTGGTGGAGTGAGATCTAATGCTGCTAGGTACAGGTTTCCCATGGTGGGTATAGCAGAAACGTATACAGTGTCCTATCCATTTTGAAATAGTCTGCTTTGAAATGGCTTTTCCCTGTGCTCCTGCAGAGTATGCTACCAATAATTGCTCAGATTTTCTGAAAGCTTTGGTTTTGTCCAAGTAGAAGTGTAACTGACTGTGAATGTTCAAAGAATGTAGTAGTCTCTCCCCTTTGTTCTGTGGTTTTGGATAAAAAGTTGGCAAGTGAATAGTTTCGTTTAGAGCCACACTTGATACCACCTTTGGCATAAACGTAGGGTTAGTTCTTAAATCACCTTGTCCTGGTGGAAGATGAGAAAAGGTTCCACTGCCATTAGTGCCTGTAATTCTGAAACTCTTCGTGCTGATGTTATTGCCAGTAGCAGAGCAGTTTTCCAAGAGATGTATTTTAATTCTGCTGTGTTAGCTGGCTCAAAAGGAGGTAAAGTGAATTTTTCCAAAACAAAGTTGAGGTCCCAAGTTGGTGTAGGTGCTCTACGGGGCGGTCTTATGTTTTTAGCCCCCCTGAGGTACTGTTTGAGCAAAGGATTAGAAAAAAATTGGTGGATCCGTGTTGTAATGAGCAGAAATAGCGGAGGCGTGGATCTTGATGGATGAAAAGGAGAGGCCCTTGTCCAGCATCTCAGTTAAGTATTGAAGTATCTGAGGAATGTTTGGGACCAGAAGGTCAAGGCTGTGCGCTTGGTTCCAGGCACAGAATCTCTTCCATTTATCCGAGTATGCTTTCCTGGTGCTAGGCCTTCTGGCCTCCAGAATGACATCCATAACAGCTTTGGAGAGAGGCATTGCTTGCTTGACTAAGGAATTTTCCATGCAGCTAGATTTAAGGTCTTTAGCTGGCTGTGAAGTATCTGATTGTTGTGCTGTGTCAGCAACTCTGGGATTTGAGGCAAAATCCAGGGTGGTTCTTGTGCTAAGTTCTTTAAGATTGGGTACCAGTGCTGGCGTGGCTAGTCTGGTGCAATCAGGATCATCTTTGGCTCTTCCTGCCTGGCTTTTAGGAGTACCTTTGGAAGGAGAGGTAAAGGAGGGAAAGCGTATACTTGTAGTTTCTTCCAGCTGAATGAGAGGGCATCCACTTTCCATGCTTGTGGATGGTAGCTCCTTGTGCAGAATTTCTGTAATTGGCAGTTCATTGGGGAAGCAAACAGATCTATGTCCGGGCTCCACCATTTTTGTGTTATCATTCTGAATATTTGTGGGTTCAATTCCCATTCGTGGGGGTCCATGATGTTTCTGCTTAGGTTGTCTGCCAGTGTATTTTTATCTCCTGGCAGGAATTGTGCTTGCAGATGAACTTGGTAGTTTAGAGCGGTGTTCCACAAGGTCATGGCTTGTCTGCAGAGGGGGTAGGAGTGTGTGCCCCCTTGCTTGTTTATATACCACATAACTGTGGTGTTTTCTGTCTTTAGAAGCAATTGTCCTGGATGCAGCAGGTCCTTGAAAGCTATAATAGCATTCTGCACAGCTAGCACCTCTTTTTGATTGATGTGGAGATGTCTTTGCTCTGTGGGCCACTCACCCTGGATACATTTTCCTGCCATGAGTGCTCCCCACGTGTAATCCGATGCATTTGTTGTCAGTGTTTGCCTGGCTGTGGGTTGAGTGAAAGGCTGTCCCTTGTTGACGTGACAAGCTTGTGCCCACCATCGAGACTCCTGTTGTAGGCAAGGAATCAGTGGTATAACTGTTTCAAAACTTTGACCGTGTTGAGACCATACACTCTTTAGGTACCACTGTAGTTTCCTCATATGCAGTCTGGCATATGGAATTAGTAGTATGCAAGATGCCATGTAGCCCAAGGCCTGCAGAATTTTTCTTGCAGGGAGTTGGGTCTTTGTTGCCATTAAATGAAAATATTGAGTCAGTTGTCCTTGTTTGTCTGGCGTGAGATAAGCCATCTGGGCCATTGTGTTCAAGCTGGTACCCAGGAATATTATCTGTTGTGAGGGCACTAGTTTTGATTTCTTTTCGTTTACTGTGTACCCCAGGCAACTTAACTTTTTTACGTACGCCAGATGCTTTAGTAGAATGTCCTTGCTCTCTGCTTGAATCAGGCAGTCGTCCAGGTATGGATAAATTTGAATTCCTTTTTTCCTGCAAAATGCAATTACTGGTGCCAGGCACTTTGTGAAGACTCTGGGCCCAGAGTCTTCACAAAGGGCAGTGCAGAGAATTGATAGTGCATTGAACCAGCTAGAAATCTGAGGTATCTTCTGCAGTTTTGTCTGATAGGGACATGCAGGTATGCCTCTTTGAGGTCCAAAGTCACGAGCCAAGCTTTCTTGCCCAGCATGGGAAGAAGCTGCTGTAGTGTCAACATCTTGAATTTCGGAACATCCAGGTAAGTGTTTAGTGAAGAAAGGTCCAGAATGGGTCTCCAGGCTTTCTCCTTTCTGGGAACCAGAATGAGTCTTGAGTAAAATCCTTGTCCTTGTTCCTGTGGTGGTACCTTTTGAATAGCTCTCATGTCCATGAGTGCTGCAATTTGTTTTTGAGCCTCTGCCCATTGATTTGGTGGCAGATTTGGCATTCCTTTTAACCTTGGCAGAGTGTGAAAGTGGAACCTGTAACCGTGAGATAAAATGTTGAGAACCCATTTGTCTTTGGTGATGCAATGCCAGTTGTGATAGAAAAGTGCCAGTTTTCCTCCTAAGGGGGCTGTCAAGAGAGAGCTGTTTGGCAGCTGCAGTGGGAAGTCATTGAGGCTTCTTTTTATAAGGTTGAGGCCTGTCTTCCCCTTCTTTCTGGCCTGGTGTACCCCACTGTCGAGGCCTGTAAGAGCCTGGTGCCTGTCCTCTACCTCTTGGACGTCTGTATCTACCCCTTTGAGGTCTGTCTGTAACTGGAAAGGACCAATTCTTTGTTGGCCAATTTCTGCTAATACGAGGAGGCTGAACCTGTAAGAAATCTTTCACCATTTGCATAGATTTAGCCTTATCCTCCATCTTCTTTAATACCTCCTCTGCCTTAACTCCAAATAGCACATCCCACTGCAAAGGTGCATCCAATAATTTGACCTTAACATGATCTGGTAACGCATGTTCTTTTAACCAAGCATGCCTTCTAATGACAGAACCTGTAACTGCTGCTCTACAGGAGGCCTCTAAGGAATCAAACCCACATTGCAAAGTATGTTTTACCACTTGTTCAGCTGCATGCAATAAATCCTGCATTTCTTTAAAATTAGGAGGATCTGAATCTGGAAGCATCTTTTGTTTCGACTGAGACATCAAAAATTGTTGATATTTTAGCATGTGAAACTGGCAATTCAAAGCTCTCATTGCTAAAGTTGCAGACGTATATACCTTCTTTCCCCATCGGTCTAATGCTCTGGAATCTCTGTCAGAGGGAACTGGGTTTTATGCTGATGAGGCCTTAATCCCTTTGGGTCCCTGAGAAATAGTTTCAGGGTCAGCAACAGGGCTTTTGTACAGAAATTTGTGAGAGTCAGGGACTCTGTAATACCTATCAGGTTTAACTGGGGCTGGGGGTAAGGAGTCAGGGTTTAAACTGGATTCAGTGTACACATCCATCCACAATATCTAAAACTGGCGGGATAGCAAGGGGTTTGTGTTGAGGCAATAAAAGGAAGTCTCTGAACCTTTTCTTGGATTCTGAGTAATCCTGGTCTTCCCAATGGAAATGTTCCCTCATGGTATGTAAGGTTTCCCCAAAGGAGTAATCCTCTGGCGGAGAGGCTGATGGAATTCATTCCTCAGCATCAGAATCCTCATAAGGAGGTAAAGAATATCCTAGGTCCGAGGAAGAGTCTGAGGAAATGGACACCTGGTCGGAAGATTCATAGTCTACATCCTGTCTGGGCCTTTTATCAGGAGGGGGATGGGACCCCCTGATCAGGGTGATTAGGTCCTCGGCCATTTTTAGCATTTGTTTCTTAGGCATGGAAGCCTGTCCTGGAGAGAGTTGTGTCTGATTCTTTGCTTTTAAGGGGGGCTTAGACTTAGCAGAGGGTTTAATGGTTAACTGGGTAGGTCTGAAAACACCATTTGTAGCTGTGCATTGCTCAGCTACTTCGGTTCCCTCTGTAGGGTTAGGATCGGAAAGCTGAAAACCTAGTGCGTCCGAAGGCTCAGCCAGCTCCACGTGGGAGTCGGAGGTGGTCTGTGGTTCTGTGCAAGCGGTCGTCAGGGGCTGCGTAGGCACCTCGCTGAAAACCGGAGAACCGGCGACCAGCCTAGAAGAGGCCTCATCGTCAGTTTTGGGCCTCGGATGCCTGTCCTTGTCCTTTTTATGCATTGCAGTCATCGGAAGTTCCGACGGCATGGTATAATTGAATTTTCTGCCAAAATAATTTCGGGCAAAATCAAACAGACGTTTAATAGTGCGCTTGTTAAACCTAGCACAAAACCGACAACCAGTGACATCGTGGTCAGGGCCTATGCATGGAATACAATAGGAGTGGAAATCCTTATGAGGTATTTGCTTCCCACAAGAAATACAGTTATTAACTTTTACTGACATCGGTCTGAGGCAAGAAAATTTTCCCCAATGGGGTACTTTGCTTTTTTAGAAGACTTCGGTTCTGGATTTGGAATGAAAATCTCAGGAGTCGGCCGACCGGCACTTGCGAACTGCTTCTGCTTTGGGCACCGCGTGGCAAGAAAGACTGAAGAAAATGGCGTCGGCTGCATCTTATATACCCCTGTCACACTGACGTCAGGGAGGAGGCGACAGCAACCGACGCCGGACCAAGACTTTGGAACTCAGGGCGACTAGGGAACCGCCTGATGGCAGGATAACCTAAGTGTAATGACTACAGCAGTGTAACACGATGAACATCTCTGCCCTTAGACAAGGTATGATAGGAATCACTGTTTCCAGGTCCTGAGAATGTTGACACCAGAGACTTAAGTATCACTGAAATTTCCTCATATGCAGTCTTGCATATGGAATTAGCAGAATGCATGAGGCCATGAACCCTAGGGCTTACAGTATTTTCCTTGCAGATAGCTGGGTTTTGTTGGCCATTAGTTTGAAATAGTTTGTCAGATGGGCCTGCTTTTCTGGAGTGAGGAATGCCATCTGGGAAGTTGTGTTCAAACTTGCACCCAGGAATACAATTTGTTGGATGGGCACCAATTGTGAGTTTTTTTTCGTTGATGGTGTATCCCAGTGAAGTTAGAAGTCTTTTTACAAATGTCAGGTGCTGAAGTAGCAATTCCTGACTGTCCGCCTGAATCAGGCAATCGTCCAAGTATGGGTAGATTTGAATATTTCTCTGCCTCCAGTATGCAATGGCTGAGCCAGGTATTTTGTGAATACTCTGGGCACAGTAGATAAGCCAAAGGGAAGTGCAGAGAACTGATAGTGCATATAGTCTGCCCTGAAATGTAGATATTTCCTGCAAGATTCCCTTATGGGGATGTGCAGATAAGCTTCTTTTAAGTCTAGGGTGACTAACCAGGCATCCTTGGCTAGCATAGGAAGAAGCCGTTACAGTGTAAGCATTTTGAATTTTGGGACCACGAGAAAGGTGTTGAGAATTGATAGATCCAGGATAGGGTGCCAAGAGCTCTCTTTTCTGGGCACCAGGAACAGTCTGGTGTAGAAACCCTGTACCCTTTGTTCTACTGGAACAGGTTGAATAGCCCTAATATGGAGAAGGGAAAGTACTTGCTTTTCAGCCTCTGCCCACTGGTTTGGATGAAGGTCTGGCAACCCACTTGGTGTTGGCAGTGAGTGGAAGTAGAATCTGTATCCCTGGGATACAATGTTTAGAACCCATCGGTCCTGAGTAATGGACATCCAGTTTTTTGCATGAAGGTCGAGTTTTCCTCCTAGGGGCGCAAGTACTTGGGCTTGGCTGAGAAGGATAATTGGAAAGTCATTGTGAACTTTTTCCATAAGGGGTGATTTACCACTCCCTGGTTTTGAGGTGGAAATACTCCATTGTTTAGATCTCTGCATACCCTGAGACTGTAGTCTTGGTAGTCTGTTTCCCCTGGGTTTGGACTGAGAAGGCCTGACAGGGACTGGAAAGGACCAGCATTTTGAAGGCCAATGCCTACTGAATCTAGGTGGCTGTACCTGTAAGAAATCCTTGACTGTTTGCATAGATTTAGCTTTTCTTCCATCTTTTTAAGAACTTCTGCTTTTGTGCCAAACAAACGCTCCTGAGTTAATGGAGCATCTAGTAATTTTGCTTTGACATGGTCAGGCAAGACTTGTTCTTTTAGCAAAGCATGCCTTCTCAGTACAGACCCAGTGACAGCAGCCCT
This sequence comes from Protopterus annectens, assembly GCF_019279795.1. Taxonomy (NCBI): domain Eukaryota; kingdom Metazoa; phylum Chordata; order Ceratodontiformes; family Protopteridae; genus Protopterus; species Protopterus annectens. Next base: position 569,326,217 of record NC_056743.1, read on the forward strand.
GCAAGATGCTTCTAAGGCATCAAACCCACCTTGCAAAGTAAAAACAAAAAGATTCACTGAGCTCACCACCAAAGGCAGTACAAGTGGAAACCAAGTAAATGTAGAAAACAAACCGGCTGCTGCCAACCAAGCTGAAGTAAAACAGTTGAAATTGTTAAAATTAGTTCCTTTATTAATACAATGAAACGTAATCCTGCTACTGCTGTCTGGATAAGCACTTTCGGTTGTTTACCTCTATCAAATCCTAAAGAAAAAAGCAGCTTCCCTTTAATTTAAAAAGAGCTTCCTGCAGCTCATTCATTCAATCAACCAATAAAGTTTTAGTGTAAGTACACATCTCTCATTCAGAGTGCATGTTCTATTTACTTAGTGTTAGCTAAAAGCTTGGAGTTTTTAAATTGAAATAACACAGGATTAATGCATGTGCATTATTTCTTTAGAGCCCTTCCTAAAGCAGCAGATAAAGGAGGAGATGTAATTGTGATGGATTCAGTAAGCTATAACAAGATGAAGGAAATGCTAAGTGATACAGCAATCAAAGAATAGCAAAGAACGATGTCAATAAAATAATAGTGAATGTGAATGATGGCATCTATGAAAAGCTAATGAATAGAACTATCACAAAATAATTGTATGATTATTTTTACACACAGCATCCGGATATCCAACATCAATGGATTACCAAAGGTCCACAAGAATTTGATGGATCCACCTTTAAGGCCAACTGTCAATGGAGAAGGATGGGTGACTGAACCAATTTCTATATATGTGGAAGAACTGAAGAGATTACTAGCACATGCAAGAACAGTTGTGAAAGATTCTGAAGATTTTTTAAAATGTCTTTATGAAAGCACAGCAATGAGGAAACCTACAAAGGTATCATAATGGCAACTCTGGATGTGAATAGCCGGTTTACATCAATACCAAACAAATATGGAATAGAAGCAGTTACACAATTTGGACTTAAATATAAGACCAATGACAATATAAACTTGATATGTAGTCTTTTAGATGAAATACTGTCTAACAATATCTCCGTGTATGGGAATGAATATTATTGGCAGAAATCTGGAGTTGCCATGGGAACCCCATGCACCAACAGTTATGCCAACATAGTGTTGGCCCAATGGGAGGAAGAATGGTGCTTGGATACCCCCAATAGCTGGAATAACAACATAGTTTTATATAAACATTTTGTTGATGACATCTTTATTTTATGGGAAGGCGATGAACACTCTCTCAGAAGTTTTGAGTCTTTCACGAGTAACACCACATCTTTTTTAAGATTTGAAGTGAAGATTTTCTGACACTACCATCAATTTCCTTGATATCCAACTGACATTGGATCATGTATATGGGATAGATACGTCTATGCACAGGAAGACATGGTGTAATCACATGCTCCATAGGACCAGTATGCACCCAAAGCATATTTTTAAAAATATAGCGGAGAATCAAGTGAAACGTATACCAAAACTATGCACTAAAGATAAAGCTTTTGAAAAAGAAAAGGAAAGGCTTATTGATAACTTTATGGAAAGAGGATATAAGGATGAATTAATGAAAAGCAAGAACAAAACATCAGACTTACAAACTGGCAAAGGAAGACGATATTTTTCCCATTGGTTGAGTAAGGAAGAAGATGAGAAGAAGGCAATAAAATGAGATTTTGTCTTACATGTAGCAGTGACAATGCATTCATACTAGACACCATAAAAAAAGAACTGGTCTGTTTTGACTTCAGATGAGAACCTTAGCAGTATTGTAGGGAGACACCCAGTTTTTCCTTTAAGAATAGGAAAAATCTGAAAAGGCTCTTACGCCATGGGAATCGTTGAAACTTGCCACAAAACATTCACCCACGAATAAAGTAGGCACCTATAAATGTAGATTTTGTAAAGCATGTCAACATACTAAAACGGATAATTTATTTATACATCCAACATCTAAGGAGGAATACAGGTTCAAAGGGTTTGCAAATTGCAGGAGCAAAAATGTGATTTATATTGCTCAGTGCCAATGCTGCCCAGCCTTCTACGTGGGGAAAAAAAATAGAATGTTCAAGGAGCGTATCCTGAGACACTGTCAGGACATTAAAAATCAAGTAAATACGAATGCTCTATATGGTCATATTAATGTTAATGGAGACCACACTTAAATTTATGGTCATAAGCATGCTTGTAGAAACAATACAAGGAGGGGATCTGGCCAACTATACCGAAACTGAGGAAACAAAATGGATTATGAACCTTAGAGCAGACCAGAAACCTAGATTAATTGAAATTGTACCACTCAAACCCATCTTGAAAGGAAGGGCTCTAAAGAAATAATGCACATGCATTAATCCTGTGTTATTTCACTTTAAAAACTCCAAGCTTTTACCACTAAGTATATAGAACATGCACTCTGAATGAGAGGTGTATCCATACACCAAAACTTTATTGGTTGATTGAATGAATGAGCTGCAGGAAGCTCTTTTTTTTCTTTAGGATTTGATAAAGGTAAACAACCGAAAGCGCTTATCCAGACAGCAGCAGGATTATGTTTCATTTTGTTAAAGGAACTGATTTTAACAATTTCAACTATTTTACTTCAGCTTGGGTGGCAGCAGCAGGTTTGCTTTCCACATTGCAAAGTATGTTTGCTAACTTGGTTTGCAGAATGCATTAACTCTTGTAAATCTTTATTTTCTGCACAAAATGGAAGTAACACCATTTTTTTGTTTAATTAGTTCCATAATATGCTGCTGATACAATATGTGAAACTGGCAATTCAAAGTCCTGATGGCAAGAGTTGCAGAGGTATACACCTTCTTACCCCCATCTGTCTAAAGCTCTAGAATTCCTGTCTGAACGGGTACGGTTTTTGGCTGTAGTAGCTTTAATGCCTTTAGGTCCCTGGGAAATGGTCTCTGGATCCGTAGTAGGATTCTTAAAGAGAAATTTGTGAGAATCAGGTACTATGTAGTACCTGTCAGGTTTTCTAGGAGCTGGATGTAAGGTGTCAGGAGTAAGACTGGACTCCAAGAAGACATTGTCTACAATATCCAGGACAGGGAGTATAGCTAGAGGCCTGTGCTGAGGCAAATATAAAAATTCCCTGAGTCTCTTTTGGACTGAGGATAGAGAGCAGAAATGCTCTCTTAAGGTATGCAATGTTTCACCAAAAGAGAAATCCTCTGGAGGGGAGGCAAAGGCAATGGATTCCTCTGCATCTGAATCCTCATAGGTAGATAAGGGTATGTGCTGGTAATCAGAAGGGTCAGCGTCATCAGGCGCCTGGTCTGTAGAATCAGAAGGAAATTCAATTCTTTGTCTTTTGGCAGGGGAAGGCTGGCTTCCCCTAATTAGAGTAATAAGGTCTTCAGCCATTCTAAGTATTTGTTTTTGTGGCATGGGAGGATAAGCATGTGCTTTGGATGTCGGTTTTCTAGGCGTAGTGTGAACTCTGGGCCAGAGAAACTCGGTAGTTTTAGTAGGAAATGAAGCTGACTGTTTAGTATGAATATAGGTAGGTCGGAATACACCCTCAGAAGCCGGTGCCTGCAAAGTGGCTCTGGACCCATCCAAGGTAGAGACATCCGCAGCTTCCATAGTCGAAGAAGCATCTCGTGGCATACCGGACTCCGAAAGGGTCTCAGCAGAGGCCTGCGAATCTGCAGAAGCGGATATCAGGAGCTGCAAAGGCACCTCACAGAGTACCGGCAGACTGGCAACAAGCTTAACGGAAGTGTCATAGTCAGTTTTTGACCTATACGGTCCATCACTGTCTTTGTGCTTTTTCAGATCGGTAGACGGATGGCTTACCGAAGCCATTTCAGAATACAGAGAATGAGAGCGAAAGAATTTAGCTACAAAAATAGCCAGACGATGAATGGTTCGGGCGTTAAACAAGGCACAAAACTGACAGCTAGTGATGTCGTGGTCTGGGCCTAAACAGATGATGCAGTATGAATGAAAATCTCTGTGAGGTATTTGCTTTCCACAGGCCAGACAAATGTTAGTTTTTCTGACATCTGCTAGAGCAAGAAAAAAGAATCCCCAACAGAGTACTTAGTTTTAGAAGACTTAAGGTCTGAAACTCGAAAAAAAAAGAAAATTTCAGGTAGCGGCCGACCGGTACTTGCGAACTGCTTCGGCTTCGGGCTCCTTCTCGGCAAGAAAGACTGATGTAATGGTGTCGGCTGCATGTTTTATACCCCTGATGACCCGACGTCATGGAAGAGGCAACAGCATCCAACACAGAAATCTCAAGACTCTGATATTCGGGCCGGCTGAGGGCTACCTGCAGGCAGATAACCCAAGTGTGATGACTGCAACCGTGAAACACGAAGAACATCTTCACTTTTCAGATAAATTCCTGATCTACATCACCCCCTCCCTATTTTCCCATAACAACTCCGTTTAATCTGGCTATGTTGCTGAAATCTGGTACAATCTACTCGTCTCTATCCAACAGATCAGCAAACCCAACTTAAGTCCTCACTAAAATTGTATTTTGAGTAGACCTAGAACTATCACTATACTTGTCTCCCTGGATAAATGTCTTCTGTTCAGACAGCTTCCACTCCATCCGAATCTCCCTATCCAAATGCAGTCATATAGGGCCTTGCTTTTTAGATACAACTATTAAACCTTTACTTAATATTCTCAAAGTTCCTCTCACTGTACTTGCTCTAAACTACACCTCTCAACTGTCTAGATTATGAGCTCATATTTTTGGTTCGTTATTCAAAATTGTGGCTCCCTGGCAAACCACTGAGGACTGAAGTCAGAAAATAATGACAAACATTTGACTTTCAGATTTTATACCCTTCAGAAAATCCATGCTATTGCAAAACCTGTTACTCTAATAACTTTATAAGTTTTTAAGAGCAATATTTACAAATCATCCCTCTTTTTGGACCTCTGTCCTCCCATTATTTATGGCTTTGTCCAGATTTCTTGCTCTAAGAGGCTGACTGGTATGACTATAACCCATACTTAATCTCCTTCAGCCTCAATTCACTCATCCTTTTTAACAATTTTGTCTCATAAAAAAATATATAGTATTTGTTTCCAGAATGTAATATGCTCTACTGCCATCAGACATGATCTCCTAAATTCTTTGCAATGTAAAATGCTGTATATCATGTCACATGCTGATTCATGTTTCTTATAATTGCTACAATAATATGACCTACTATTACGCAATATTCTATTGTGTTCTTTACCTTAAGGAGAATTATACAAGGTTGTCCATGTATCTTACAGGTAAATGTGTTCATCTGCACTGTATGTAAATCTGTATTTGTTGCAATGTATACTTGTTTTTACTTTTTGGAACTTTTCTCCCCAGACGTCCACTAAAAAGGGCTTACCAATATAGTCAGGTTTTCCTTACAAACAAAAGCAAATAAGCAGTTAATAAACCCTGATCAGTGAATACAAACACATAACCAAGCCTACAAAGCAGGAAAAAGGAACCAAGTCTTTTATTTTACATCACTGAATGCCAAACAGTTAAAGGAATCGCTGTAAAGGGAACACACCTGTTCTTTTACTTTTTCTTTACCATGCTGCTAAACTGTAGTCTATCTGTAACATACATTTATGAACAGCAGCGTTATTTAATATTGGCTACTGTAGGTCTCACTAGGTTAAGTTTTACAATACCAGTTCATATATACTCCACTTGTCTTTCTGAAGTTTCATAAGGACCCTGAACCTCCAAATCTAGCTGGAATGGCCTCCACTTTTTCACTTCTCTACTTTGAGAGTGGTTTTGTTTTTCTGCAATATGCATAATAAACTGCATTTTTATATCTCAATGTATATGTGTGTTTTATTAATTTAGACCCCGTTGGAGACAAACAACTGGTAAACAAACAAATTAATGCTGCATATCTTGGACAGAATAATTAACAATGAAAAATGGTCTTGGTAGATTAACCACCTAGATAGACTTTATACTGTTCACAAATATTACTATACACACAGGATCAGTTTGAACATGTGAATACACACACCTGCTGCTGAACACCTGCAGCTTAGGTTACAGACACATGTCCAAACATGTCTAGGGAATGCAATCCTGCATTACAAGTAGTTTCTTTTCGCTAACAAATGGGTGAACATTTGCTGTTTGCAGGTTCTTTGATTCATAACTGCTCCTAGTAATGGCAGGTAATACCAGCTAAATTATTGAGCATAATACAGTACAAACTCCTGTATGTACTTTACAAAAATAAGTTACTATATGTTTTTTTTTTTTTTTGCTTCAGCCATTTTACGACACAGAGATTACATAAAACAAAATACACAGTGCATTTCAGTCTTTTAAACCGTATTACAGATTGTAATCACTATTGTTCACTCAACTTTGACTAGTACACCCTTGGATGGTAACAAATTCTTTGTACTATATTAAATGGCTAATAAAAGCTGTTCGAAAGGAAGCTAGTAGCCATTATATAGCTTTTGTTTAATACTAATGCCATCACAACTATAGCCAAACATCATATATGAGAAAGGTTCAGATTAGTGAAACTAAAACCAGGGTATATCTACATTAATACCTATTGGCATACAAGAACTGAGGTAGCTACTGCACAGATTACACACCAAAGTGCTTCACAGTATTAAGCAATTGTAAGAATTGTAATAACTAAAAATATAAAATGAAAGCATGAAACCGTTACTGAAATCTGATCCAGCATTCATTTTTCAATATTTAAATTCTGAAAACAATCGCATCCTGCTGCTTACAAACAAAATACTCCAATAACTTAACATTACACAAATAAATGAAGCAGGCATGACCCAGACATAAACACATAAAAGAACATAAAAAAAGACCAGATTTTCTGGGGTAAATACACCATGTCACCTGGAGCACTCTAAAGTATCTAGCACTCCACCATCCCACTCAAGTCAAAGTGTACACATACAGGCAAAGGCAACCACTTCATTAATTTCTGGTACATGGGACCCAGTATCAGCTGCACAATGTTACAAAGCTCATTCATTATAGCAGCAAAGCTTTTAATAATGTATACATATATTTATATGGATTGGCTGGCTTCCGCCATTTAGTAATACACCTTTTGGCAACAACTAGTCAAGCAACAGAACAGCACTAATGTAACAGGTAATTTTCTCAGAAGCCAAGGCACAATAAAAAAATAAAAAATAAAAAAAACTGGATGTAACTGTATCCTTTAGATTAGTGAAAAAAAAAATAAAAAAACTGGATGTAATTGTATCCTTTAGATTAGTGAAACTAAAACCAGGGTTTATCTAAATTAATACCAACAAGCTATCAATCAAATAGTACAGTTGTGTACACTTACCATAAATGTAGATGTTAGAGTATTCACTCTTGCAGTCATCACACTTGGGTTATCTGCCTGCAGGTAGCCCTCAATCGGCCTGAATACCACAGTCTTAGTATTTCTATGTCGGATGCTGTCGCTTCTTCCATGACGTCAGGTCGTCAAAGGTATAACAGCAGCCAGCAGACACCATTACATCAGTTTTTCTTGCCACAAAATGTCAGGAGCCCCCAAATAAGGCGCTAGTACATGGTGTGGAAGCCACCACCAGTAAAAAGTAAATACAAATCCCATTAGGAATAGCCATAGAAAGGAGAGATAGAAAGATAGAGAAAACCAGGGGGCTGGAGGGAGGGAACCAGGATTGCAACAGTGAATACACTCGAACATCTACATTTATGGTAAGTGTACACAACTGTACTATGTTCTTCATGTTTCACTGTTGCAGTCATCACACTTGGGTTGATTCCTAAAGCTGAGGAAGGGTGGAGGCAGTCAAGAAGAGTTAGGCCTGGCTAGGAGGCCCTACAAGACTGCTGTAGCAAATCCTGCCCTGGATTTGGAAAAGATAGGTAAGTGGTAATGCTTGGTGAAGGTGTGTACAGAACTCCAGGTTGCAGCTTCCAGGATGTGCCTGGTAGGGACTCCACTGAGAAATGCTGTAGAGGTTGAAGTAGCTCTAGTGGAATGAGTTCTGATCCCCTGAGGGGTAGGTTTTCCATGGTGCTTGTAGCAGAAATGGATGCAGTGTGCTATCCATTTGGAAATGGTTTGCTTCGAAATGGCCGTGCCCTCTGCCCCTGTAGCAAAGCTGACTAGCAGCTGGTCAGGTTTTCTGAAAAGCTTAGCCCTGCCACAGTAGAACCTGAGCTGTCTGAGCACGCCCAAGGAGTGCAGGATCCTTTCCCCTTTATTCTGAGGATTAGGGAAAAAGGTTTGCAAATGGATGGATTGGTTTAAAGCCACAATGGATACCACCTTGGGCATGAAGGATGGGTTAGTCCTGAGGGAAACCCGGTCAGCATGGAAAATAATGAAGGGCTCCACCGCCATTAGTGCCTGTAACTCAGACACTATTCTTACTGAAGTAATAGCTAGAAGTAAGGCTGTTTTCCAAGAAAGGAATTTTAACTCTGCTGAAGAAGCAGGTTCAAAAGGGGGAAGTGAGAGCTTCTCCAGTACAAAGTTAAGGTCCCAGGCCGGGGTGGGAGCTCTCCTAGGGGGCCTTAAATTGTTAGCTCCTCTCAAGAACTGTTTGATGAGAGGGTGAGAAAAAAGAGGTGGCTCAGTATTATAATGAACTGAGATGGTAGAGGCATGAATCTTAATGGATGATAAGGATAGGCCTCTGTGGAGCAGCTCTGCTAGGTAATCAAAGATTTGAGGTAAGCTGGGCACAGCTGTGCCCTTTCAGTAAGAATGACTCCAAGAACAACATCTTTTCCACTTTTCGAGATAGGATTTCCTAGTTATAGGCCTTCTGGCCTCAAGGATGACGTCCATTACCTGCTTGCTGACGGATGCCGGTGGTGTATTCAGGGAATAAGCCAGACTGCAAGGTTTAGGGTTTGCAGCTGTGGATGCAAAATCAGTCCCTCCTGCTGAGAGGGCAGGGAAGGTGTCTGATGTAGGTGCCAGGGTGGCACTGCTGTCAGACTGCGTAGGAGCGGGTACCAGTGCTGGCGTGGCCAGTCTGGTGCAATAAGTATTGCCCTTGGTCTGTCATGTTTGATCTTGAGTAGTACTTTTGAGAGGAGGGGCAGGGGAAGAAAGCTACAAATTGAGAGGTTTTCCCCATGTAAAGAATAGGGCGTCCACCTTCCAGGCTCTGCTGTAAGGATTCCTGGTACAAAATTTGCTCAATTGGTGGTTTTGGGGGGAGGCAAAAAGGTCCACCTCCGGGTTATAAGTTTGAATGAGTTGGGTTCCAGTTTCCACTCGTGAGGGTCCAGTAGATTTCTGCTTATGCCGTCTGCCATGGAATTCTGCTTGCCTGGCAGGAATTGAGCTTGTAGGTGCACTTGGCTGCTCAAGGCTGTTTTTCCACAGTGCCATGGCTAACCTGCAGAGTGGGTAATAATGAGTTCCCCCCTGCTTGTTTACATACCACATAACTGTGTTGCTGTCTGTCTTTATCAGGAGCTGTCCAGGAAGGATAAGCTGTTTGAAGACTGTCAGAGCATTCTGTACAGCTAGCATCTCTTTTTGATTGATATGCAGGGGAATTTGTTCTGGGCTCCATTTGCCTTAAATGCATTTGCCTGCCATGTGAGCCCCCCATGCATAGTCTGATGCGTCTGTTGTCAGGGTTTGGGTGGCGAAGGGTTGAGTGAAAGGAAGTCCCTTGTTGTGGTTGCATGCTTCTGCCCACCAAAGGAACTCTGCCCTTAGACAAGGTATGATGAGTACCACTGAAGTTTCCTCATATGCAGTCTTGCATATGGAATTAGCAGATGCATGAGGCCATGAACCCTAGGGCTTGCAGTGTTTTTCTTGCAGATAGCTGGGTTTTGGTGGCCATTAGTTTGAAATAGTTTGTCAAATGGACCTGCTTTTCTGAAGTGAGGAATGCCATCTGGGAAGTTGTGCTCAAGCTTGCTTCCAGGAATACAAATTGTTGGCTGGGCACCAGTTGTGATTTATTTTCGTTGATGGTGTATCCCAGTGAAGTTCTAAGTCTTTTTACAAATGCCAGGTGCTGAAGTAGCAATTTCTGACTGTCCACCTGAATCAGGCAAGTGTCCAAAGTATGGATAAATTTGAATATTTCTCTGTCTGCAGTATGCAGTGGCTGGAGTCGGGCACTTTGTGAATACTCTGGGAGCAGTAGATAAGCCAAAGGGAAGTGCAGAGAACTGATAGTGCATAGAACCTGCCCTGAACCGTAGAAATTTCCTGCAAGGCTCCCTTATGGGGATGTGCAGATAAGCTTCTTTTAAGTCTAGGGTGACTAACCAGGCATCCTTGGCTAGCATAGGAAGAAGCTGTTGCAGTGTAAGCATTTTGAATTTTGGGACCACCAGAAAGGTGTTGAGAATTGATAGATCCAGGATGGGGTGCCAAGAGCTCTCTTTTCTAGGCAACAGGAACAGCCTGGAGTAGAAACCCTGTCCCCCTTTGTTCTACTGGAACAGGTTGAATAGCCCTGATATGGAGAAGGGAAAGTACTTGCTTTTGAGCCTCTGCCCACTGGTTTGGAGGAAGGTCTGGCAACCCTCTTGGGGTTGGCAGTGAGTGGAAGTAGAATCTGTATCCCCGAGATACAATGTTTAGAACCCATCGGTCATGAGTAATGGAAACCCAGTTTTTTGCATGGAGGGCGAGCTTTCCTCCTTGGGGTGCAAGTACTTTGGCATGGCTGGGGAGGATAATTGGAAAGGCATTGTGAACTTTTTCCATAAGGGGGTGGCTTAGCACTCCCTGGTTTTGAGGTGGGAACACTCCATTGTTTAGATCTCTGCATACCCTGAGACTGTAGTCTTGGTGGTTTGTTTCTCCTGGGTTTGGACTGAGAAGGCCTGGGAGGGACTGGAAAGGACCAGGTTTTTGAAGGCCAACGCCTACTGAACCTAGGTGGCTGCACCTGTAAGAAATCTTTGACAGTTTGCATAGATTTAACTTTTTCTTCCATCTTTTTAAGAACTTCTGCTTTTGTGCAAAACAAACAATCCTGATTTAATGGAACATCTAGTAATTTTGCTTTGACATGTTCTGGCAAGACTTGTTCCTTCAGCCAAGCAAGCCTTCTCAGTACAGACCCAGTGACAGCAGCCCTGCAAGATGCTCCTAAGGCATCAAACCCACACTGAAAATTGTGTACTAACTTGGTTTGCAGAATGCATTAACTCTTGTAAATCTTTATTTTCTGCACAGGAAGTAACACCATTTTTTGTTTAATTTGTTCCATAACATGTTCCTGGTACTTCAACATGTGAAACTGGCATTTCAAAGCCCTGATGGAAAGAGTTGCAGAGGTACATACCTTCTTACCCCATCTGTCTAAAGCTCTAGAATCCCTGTCTGAAGGGGTAGGGTTTTTGGCTGTAGTAGCCTTAATGCCTTTAGGTCCCTGGGAAATGGTCTCTGGATCGACAGTAGGATTCTTAAACAGAAATTTGAGAGGCAGGTACTCTGTAGTAACTGTCAGGTTTTCTAGGAGCTGGTGGTAAAGTGTCAGGAGTAAGAATGGATTCCATGAAGACATCATCTAAAATATCCAGGACGGGGAATAGTTAGAGGCCGGTATTGAGGCAAATCTAAAAATTCCCCGAGTCTCTTTTTGGACTGAGGATAGTCCTGGCATTCCCAGCGGAAATGCTGTCTTAAGGTACGCAAGGTTTTACCAAAAGAAAAATCCTCTAGAGGGGAAGCAAAGGGAATGGATTCCTCTGCATCTGAATCCTCATGGGTAGATAAGGATATGTTCTGGTAATCAGAAGGATCAGAGTCATCGGCCTCCTGGTCTGTAGAATCAGAAGAAAATTAAATTCTTTGTCTTTTAGCAGGAGAAGGCTGGCTTCCCCTAAATAGAGTAATAAGGTCTTCAGACATTCTAAGAATTTGTTTTTGTGGCATGGGAGCTTGAGCATGCGCTTTGGACGTCGGGTTTCTAGACATAGTGCAAACTCTGGGCCTGACAAACTTGGTAGTTTTAGTTAAAAATGAAGTTGACTGTTTAATACGAATATGGGTAGGTCTGAATACACCCTCAGAAGCCGGTGCCTGCACAGTGGCTCTGGACCCATCCAAGGTAGAGACATCCGCAGGTTCCATAATTGAAGAAGCATCTCGCTGCATACCGGACTCCAAATGGGTCTCAGCAGAGGCCTGTGAATCTGCAGAAGCAGGCATCAGGGGCTGCAAAGGCACATCACTGAGTACCGGTGGACTGACGAATGCTTAACAGAAGTGTCATCTGCAGTTTTTGACCTATGCGTTCTGTCTCTGTCTT